>NC_080431.1:115069371-115369371 GCF_028018845.1 Melospiza georgiana
AAAGGCAGCTTACGATCCAGGCGTAATTCCTAAGGTTTCTAACCCTCTCAGAGCAGTTGAATAATGAGAGCAAGAAGCAGAAACCATCTGGAACAAATCCTTCAGCCTCTGGCACGCAGTGTTTTGATACTCCCCTGTGCCCTGAAAGCCTGTCCAGAGCTACTTCACCTACCCAAGCCTGGATGTCCTTATGGGTGGGAAAGCTCTGCCTTCCTAGTGCAACTGGGGAAAAGATTTCAGAAGAGGTGCAGACCCAGTTCTCAGCAAGTTTTTCAGTCCAAGGGCTTCATGGGATGTTCTCTTCAACTTCTGCCAGGCATTGTCCACAAAAACGCAGCAAAGTCTCCTGTTCTGCATACACTGTCCAGGAAAACTGGAAAGGCTCTGTCTAAACTGTGTCCAGGGGAAAACCATGCTAACAATCACTCAACAAGGCTGAATGTCCTTGGCAGCTATTAATTATTATCAGTCCTTTACTCCAGCAAAGTGCACGAGAGGCTTTCAGATGTTGCATTCCGCAATCCCCGCACAAGCTGTTATTGATTTGGCACACGAAAACCAGGGTGATAAGTTTGTGTTTGGAGTGAGCTGGAAGCACATGAATAAAACCCCACAGTCAGGAAAGTATGTGCTTTGTTCTGAAGGACGTGTTCCTTTTTGCTTGTTCAGTTTAACCATTCTTTGCTGTCAAGGTCTCTTTCCTCCTTTTGGGAGATGATTGATTGATGGAGGAGAAGCTTGCTTTTGACGTATTTCACAGAGGAAACTAGAATTAGTGGTTACTGAATGCTAGTAAAGCATTCATGGATTAGATTCTGTCCTTTCATAACCATTTTCTGAGAGCCCTTGACAAGGTTTGCCTCCTGTATGTTTTTCCTTTGCTTCCCAGGCTCCTCAGCGGTGGGACAGAAACACAGAAATCCACGAGGATGGTGGATCCCTAACAGGACAAAAAGCAGGGATCTTACAGCTGCTATCCTGAAGATCTTTGGCACTATGGTTGGCCTCTCAGTTTGCCAGCACAGCAGAAAGTTGAGCCACCCTCATTTGCACAACAGCCTAAACCAACCTTGTGATTTGCCTTTAATTTGCAGTTTGCTTTCCGCTCTCTCCTGCTCCTTTCCCTCCTCCTTTTGTGCTCCTCATTCGCACTGCAATCAGAGGTGGGTTAGCACAATGCAAGTGTGATTCAGGTTTCAATGGCTGCCACCATCTGTGATGAATCAGAGGAGATGCAGCAGGCAGGGATGGCTCAAAGGGAGGTGGTTTTCCCTTCGGAGATTTTAAACAGGAGGGACTCACACAGCCTGATTCAGGCACTCAGCTGAGGCGCCTGCACATTTAGGAGGACAAACTCCCTGAGTAGATGCTGGGCAGCAGCAGATACCTCCAGATGTGGTTTAAAGCTGCTCCACACTGATAGTTAAGGTGGCAAGGTATGAAAGCTGCTCATCCTCCTCCCTGGCACGGGCCTGGTCCATCACATGCGTGTCATACAGAGAAATATCTCTGCTAACAAACGGATTACTGCCATGGGATATCCCCAGGCACTGGCTGCTGCTGGTGGTGGTATATCCACACAACCAGGATGGTCCCTAGCCTGATTTTGGCTTGGATCCACTCCCCAGGAATTCTCCCAGGTGGTTTGGGAGTTGTTGGGAGCCAGGGAACGTTTCCATGGAGCATTTTGTAGAGGCCGTGCCGAGCTGCAAGGTGAGCCAGCCTGGCTGTGGCTGCTGCCCGGGGAAGGGTCTCAGGGCAGTTTGATGTCCAAGCACAGGCACAGCCCATTTCTCTGGGGTTCCTCTTCACTTTCTTCCTCTCCTGTGCCAGAAGAGCCCTGCCTGAGCCCAGCAGATGGCACTCCACCATGAATTTACACCGAAAAGCCCCTCATAAATAACCAGTCCCATCTCTGGGGGGGCAGCATGGTGGGACAGGGCTGCCCTGCTTACCCACACCCCACAGGGCTGCTGCTGTCATGGGAAAGCCATGCCAAGTCTGGGCATGAATTTGAGGACTTTGAATAAAAATCCTTCATTTATCCATATATTTGCACACCTACCTGCCTACCTAGTTATCTTTTTCTGAGCTAATTTCTCCCAAACAGCTCTCCCTTTTTGTTGCTTCTGCCAGCTTTTCATCTATCTCCAGCAGCAATAGATGCCTGCAAGCACAGAGTTTTAGCCCCCTCTGGTACCAGATGAAGCCCAAATCTTGACTGTTGTCACCTCTAGTGGGTGGCTGGGCTCCTTGCTGAGCTGGGGCATTACTCTTTTTTTGCCATAAGCAAAGTGAAATTGTGCTTGGAAAGTGGAAAGTTCCTGCTTGGCAGCAAACTGCTGCTCCCAGGGTCAGTGTCTGCACACAGGCTCCTTGCCTGAAACTGGAGTGGGCTCAGGGCAGCTAATGTGGCATTTCAGGGCTGCTGAGCCAACAACCACAGCTTCCTACCAAGCATTTTAGCTCTCCCTAAGTGGCTTTGGATTTCGTCTGTCTCCTTTTTTCCCTCTGACATTTCAAAAATGTTCAGGCTCCTCAGAATTTGCGCTGCAGTTTTGAAACAGTTGCCTCCATAATGCTGATTTCTCTCTTAAGGGCACAAGATGCCCAATCCCTGTAAGTGTTCAGGTTGGATGGCAATGCTTGCCCTGACCTTTGCTGAGTTGTCCATTTATCCCCATCTCCAATCACCGACAGCAAAACTGGTCCCTGAACAACCTGAAGTGGCAGCTGCACGTGTCCAAGCTTGGAGGGAGAAGATCAGAAAGGAAGAAGTGAGATGAAGGGAGAGAGGCAACTTAGCTCTTTCCTGGAAGAAAAGAGAAAAAAAAAAAGCTGCCACGAGCATTGGGATCTCTCCTTTGCTCTCTGAAAGTCAGTCAGTTCATAAGAACCATGAATAGGCCTGAGAGCATCTCAGAAGGTGAAATCCCTTCCTTCCCCTCTCTCCAATTTTGGTGCTTGCTGTTTGCCCTCTGCTTTGCCAGCTCATGTGGTCTTTCCTCCTCAGTCCCAGTTCTCCTCCCCTTAACAAGCAGAGTTTGGCCTCTGGCTGCTTCCTTGGCCCTTTCCATCACAGCCTTTGTTTCTGCTACTTCTGTTCTTCACCAGGAGTGAAGAGCTCAAACCAAAATCACCCTCACTCTTCATCCCTTTGAGTTTTCAGTCAAAACATTTCAGGACATTTCATTCCCATAGCTGTGCTGGGAAGGGAAAGGCTGAGAAAATGAGGGACTGGAGAAAGGGATGGGGCATGGAGGGAGAGAGGTTTGTGTGGTGTTTGTGAGGTCCCCAGGACGAGGTGAGAGATGAGAATTTGACTCCATGTTCTCAGAAGGCTGATGTTATATATTATATTATATTATATTATATTATATTATATTATATTATATTATATTATATTATATTATATTATATTATATTATATTATATTATATTATATTATATTATATTACATTACATTACATTACATTACATTACATTACATTACATTACATTATGCTATACTAAAACTATACTAAAGAAAGAGAAAGGATACACCAGAAAGCTTTACAAGAATGAATAATAAAAACTCGTGACTGACTCAGAGTCTGACACAGCTGATGGTGATTGGTCATTAATTAAAAACAATTCATGTGGAACCAATCAAACATTCACTTGTTGGTAAACAATGTCCAAACCACATTCCAAAGCAGCAAACACAGGAGCAGCAATCAGATAATTATTGTTTTCATTCCTCTCTGAGGCTTCTCAGCTTCCAGGAGAAAATCCTGGGCAAAGAGGATTTTTCAGAAAATATCATGGTGACAGGCTTGCAAGAGGCAGGGAAGAGTGTGTAGGTAAAGTCATCAGAGCTGGGGCAGGAGAAAAGCTGCTGAGCCTTTCAGGATGGCCTTTTGCCTCCCTGCTTGGCATCCACGTGTGGTGGGGCCACCCCAGCATGATGGGAGGTTGGGATGTGGCTCCTTCCCAGTAACCCTGGGTAGCTCAGGGTATAGGTAATTACCTTGGGCTTTCAGAGCACAGAATTTCAGGTATTTTCTCCTCCCTGGGCTTGTTCCAGCCTGGATTCACATGCACATGGCGCTGCTGACCTCAGGGCTTAGATCAGTGAAGGCACCAGCAAATATGCAATTCCCTTTCCATGGGGAAAAGGATAAGTATGGCTCATGTGCAGCCAAAAAAGTGGTTTCGCCAGGCTTCTCCTCCTGCTGGGTCTGTGTTGCTGGCAGGAATCTCACAGGACATCGGCCTGCAAAGGGAGAGAGAAAGTCACTCTCCTTCTGCCTGTGGTGCCCTTGGAAAATGTCTGGGCAAATAAACAAGCACAGAGAAATGACCCATTGCTGGGACAGAGCTGCACTCAGGTCAGTCTGCAGCAAGAGCAGAGACTTCTCTGGTGGGTGCAGCTTCCCTTGTGACAAAACCCTTCTGTGGATATACAAAACTTTCATCTGCAGGACTGTAATTTCAGTGCCTTTATTGGAAGTTACATTTCTGCTTAAAGTTAGAAAAAGGAGCCACAGCTCTTCATTCAGACAGTGGCAGAAGACTGACTCATGTGTCTATGGAATTTTTTTCTTTATAGAGTATGAAGAGAAAGGGTCATTCAACACCTAAAGTGTGCAAGACCTAAAAGAAAATTAGAAAAGGAAATTGTGCACATACTAATGTTTTGTTCTTGCCATTTCCACCAGCTGACTTAGAATCCTAATGCAGAGGCTGCACTTTCATCCCAGGCTGTGATGCCAGCACTGGGTTCTGCTGTCATAAGCAGTTCCCAATTTAACCAAAAGAGAAGACACAACAGCACAAAGTGACAAAATGTGCAGGTTTTGCTTAAGTGTTTAATTCCTGCAATTCCTCCCATTGGTTTCCTTTTTTTTTTTTTTTCTTTTTTTTCTTCTTTTTTCCCTCCCCCCAACTCTCCTCTTTAACTTTCACCTCGGAGGGCTGGCTCAGCCCAGCACCCAGAGCTGCTGTGAGCCCACAAAACCCACAGCCAGACAAACCAGCCTTGCTTGGAACCACATTTTTGCTAAAACCCTGCAATTTCTAGGTCTCCCCCTCCATGCCATCCTCCAGCATCACCCCTCCACGTGTGCCCACAGAAGCCCTTTGTCTCTCCAGACCCCTGGGGGCAGCTGTTTGGATTTCCAGGCTGGGGAAGGTGATAAGGCCCACGTTTATCTGCCCTGCAGGGAGATAACAGCGTGTCCTTGACCTGGGCAGGTGCTGGGCACGTTGGGCTGGGGAATGCTGTCCCAAATCCTTCAGGAGCAGCACAAGCAGGGCTGCAGCCCCCAGCTGGCTGCCACACATCTGGGTCCGAGTTTGGGGTGATGCCACCTCACGTCCTGCTGGAATCCTGGACATTCCTCTGGCTGCCCTGGAGGACTTGCGACACTGGCAGGGGGCTCAGAGACCTTGGCATGGAGTCAAAAACACCTGTGCCTTTGATTTTAACCCATGGAAACAATTACCAACTTTGTGTGAAGATTTACAAGCCACAAAAGTTTGAGTAGAATGGTAGTGAATTTATCAGCAGGTGAAAAAGTAGAATTTTGGAGTTTTTAGAATGGAGGTTCAAGAGGCAAGATGGAGGAATCTGGGCATGTCCTGTCCTTCTTCTTCTTGTCCTCCATCTTCTGCTGTGATGGTGGCACTTTTGGATTGGTTTAGAGTAGAGAAAGACTGTCTAACATAGGTGATAGGTATTGGAAAATTATTGTAAATAAAGTACACGTAGTTTTTAGTATAAAAAGCTAACACCACCCCAAGGGCTGTCACTGTGCCTCAACAAAACCTGCTGGACAGATCTCAGCAGGTCCAAAAAAGAATGTGATAGATGAGAGAAAATAAACAACCTTGAGAACTAGAGCTGAGGAACCTCGACATCTTCTTTGGTTGCGGGGCTGGGAAAAAAAGACTCTTTAATACCTCAGGAGCCATTTCAGCAACACCAAACCCGAGAACGTCCCTGACACCTGGGTGTCTCATGGGGGACACAGAGATACAGGATGGGCAGCAAGCAGCAGTGCTGGAGGGAAACTGAGGCAGGAACTGTGTGTGGCTTTCCATTTTCTTCTAATTTCCCCCCCTTGTCTGTTTCCTTGCAAAAAATAAAAGCTCTTTAATTGTGTGAGTTATCCCATTGTGAACAATAAGCTTAGGTTGTAACTGCATTTATTCTGGGTAGGTTTCTTCTTGCAACTGGTTTTAATGCCTTGGGCCTCCCTGGTATGTTCAGCTGAAGGAGCAGAGTTAATTGGAGGCGTCTGGCTCAAAATACTACAAGTTACTTGAAACCTGCAATTTTGGACAGATTAAAGAAATCTGTGAAAGCACTCAAATGAACCACAGATCCTGCAGCATACCCAGAGTACAACTTCTATTAGCTTGCAGTAGACCACAGACGTGGAAAAATGCTTTCAGTGAATATTCTTTGAGGAAAAAGTTAAACATTTGTGATTTACAAAGTACCCACGGCAATGTATTAAGCTGTCAGCCATGGCACAGTCTTGCCTTCCTTACTAAAGCAGCTGGGCTATGGTTTATAGCATCTAAGGGAAGATTTTGCAGGATAAGGAATTATCTTTAATATCTTTAGTATTTTTTGGGAAATCTTAGCCAAGAAACATCCTTTCCTCTGTCTCTAGCTCCTCACACCAGCCCTCTCACCTTTCTTCTGTCCCAAGCCCATCTGAGCACTGCCCTGGGGCCTGTGCTGAAGTTAAAATGGTTGCATTGATTTCCAGATGTTGTTGGAGGAGCACCAGCATATTTGCTTTTGGCCACTTATCCCTCCATCACCACCCCATCCTCCTGTGTCAGGGACAGGCAGGCACCTCCAGCCAGGTCCCTGAGGTGAGCCACAAGAGCCATGAGCTGTGAAAAGGAGGGGCTGGGAGGCAGCTGAGCATCCCCTGGGCTTGTGACACAATGCCTGGACTCATCCCCCAGTTCAGAGTGGGAAGGGCTTTTCCTGACCAGCAGAGACACAGGAAATGTTCCCTCCACCCTGGCACGAGGCTGTGATGGGCATCTGTGAAGGATGAGGGCAAAGGAGAATAAAGGCAACATCTGTCACTTGGGAGGGAACAGCTGGCAAGTTGGTGTGTGATTGAGATGGATTCCCATGTGGGAATGATGTCTTCCAGGGAGGAGACAAATTCCTGGGCTTTGTGGGCTGACAGGCCACAGGCTCAGAAGAGACCATCCTCCTCTGGTCCCACATCTCCCTGAGTTTTGTGTGTGCTGCCTTTTGTGGCTGGGGGCTGGAGAACAAAAGAGAGCTTGTGAAATACAGGGTTTGTTCAACGTGTTCATTTCATGTTCTTGGGATGCTGAGTTGGCCTGGCTGGGCTAAAATCGAGAAGCCAAGCTAGTTTTGGTTGTTCATCAAAATTTCATAGCAGTAAAACAAGGATGGGTGTTCTGGCAATGGAAAGCTCATCTCAGTTCCATTGCTGGGAAGGCTTTTCCTGGGACAGATTTTACTTCCAGATCCCAAATGGAAAGAACCAACATAGAACAAGAGAAATGGAATGGAAAGAACAGGAAAGCAATGGAGAGGGAAGGAAGGAAGAAAGTGGCGGAAGGAAGGAAGTGGCGGAAGGAAGTGGCGGAAGGAAGGAAGGAAGTGGCGAAAGGAAGTGGTGGAAGGAAGTGGTGGAAGGAAGTGGTGGAAGGAAGTGGCGGAAGGAAGTGGTGGAAGGAAGGAAGTGGCGGAAGGAAGGAAGGAAGTGGCGGAAGGAAGTGGCGGAAGGAAGGAAGTGGTGGAAGGAAGGAAGGAAGGAAGGAAGGAAGGAAGGAAGGAAGGAAGGAAGGAAGGAAGGAAGGAAGGAAGGAAGGAAGGAAGGAAGGAAGGAAGGAAGGAAGGAAGGAAGGAAGGAAGGAAGGAAGGAAGGAAGGAAGGAAGGAAGGAAGTGGCGGAAGGAAGGAAGGAAGGAAGGAAGGAAGGAAGGAAGGAAGGAAGGAAGGAAGGAAGGAAATTAAAATGTTGCTGTTTTCTCTCTACAAGAGCCTCTAAGCTGTGAGAGTTCTGATCAGAATTTCTCTGAAATGCTGAAGAAAGTCTTCTTTTATTCTCATACTTTTGTCTGTTGCCCTTTAGGAAATTTCAGTCAGCTGTGCCATTTTGCCTTTTATCCCATAACTCTGCTGCTTTGACATTCAGGTTATGGACCAGGAACACACACTGGCACCAGTGACAGCCATTGTTTTCCTTACAATGCTTGGGTCACGAACCAGTAGGAGAAAATTGGCGTTCAATTCATGAGAACTCTTGCAAAATCCCAAA
Source organism: Melospiza georgiana (assembly GCF_028018845.1). Classification (NCBI taxonomy): domain Eukaryota; kingdom Metazoa; phylum Chordata; class Aves; order Passeriformes; family Passerellidae; genus Melospiza; species Melospiza georgiana. The sequence continues at coordinate 115,077,677 of NC_080431.1, forward strand.
TGCTGCAAAGCAAATGCCCCATCTCTCTTCTGGCTTCTTAGTGCTGTGAGAATTTCGCTGGGAGTCAACAAACTACCTAAGTTTATTTTATTTTATTTTATTTTATTTTATTTTATTTTATTTTATTTTATTTTATTTTATTTTATTTTATTTTATTTTATTTTATTTTTTAATTTATTTTATTTTATTCTGGCTTTGTTTGGATATTCTGTGGCAACAGGGTCAAGATGAGGGTGAAAAGTACTGGAGGGGGAGGAAGAATGGGAAGTCAATAAAGAAAAGAAAAGAGGGGAGTTGTGAGCAGAGGAAAAGGCAGAAATAGGTGATTAAAAAGGGATGTCAATAATGGCAGCAGAAGCTTGGGACAGGGAAAGGCAACTCCACAATCCCAGTCCACAGAAGGAAGCAAAGTTCTTAACCCCAGCACAGAGATGAGGGGTGTGCAGCCATTTGTACCACAGGTGGCTAAATAATAAATAAGTCCAACTGCATCTCCTCTTTGTTAACAAAGGCTTGAAATCCTCTGCCCTAAGACCATGCAGCCCTTTGAGACCATGTAGCCAAAAATCCATTTATTTCTGTTGTATTAATAGAAGCAGCTCAGGAAGCCCTCAGCCCAGCACGGTTTCAACACTTTATACAGCAGGGGGTCTTAATGGGGTCTCTTCCATCCAGGGTGCCATTAGTTCCCTTCCCCATCTCTCCACTCCCCCCTTTCTCATAAAATACTAGTCTAAACACACACTGGGGTGTTAAGAGCAGGGCTTTCTGCACTGGATGGGTGTGAAGTAGCTCTGACTCGTTTTAAACTTTAGCTTTAAATATTTGTGCCTGTGTAAAAAAAGAAAAAAAGGAAAACAAAACAAAAAAAAAATCAACAAAACCCTTCTAAGTAAGTCTGAGTGACCCAGGTGCTGCTTTTCATACTTCTGCATCACCATTTCTGTTTTTCTGCCCGGTCTGTCCCTCAGTCTGCTGCCTCGTGTCAGGGACACTGGGTACCTGTTGACAGTTTCCATCACATGCTCCTGCTGGGTGGGACTGCAGCTGGGCACGGCTCTGGGCTGTGTGGGAAGCCTTTCAGATGGCCTCAGCCGTGGGATGTTGTTCCTTATGCCATGGTTGGCAGATGGGAAACAGCTGTGTCCATTATGCATTTTAAAAATTGCTCCTCAGCACCCTTGCACAGGACTGGCAGGCTGGGGACTTAAGTCAGTCATCTTTTGGGGCCTGAAAGTCCTTCAGGGAAATAGTCACTGAAAGCAGCACTAAGTGATTTGGTGTCATTTTGTGGCCAGTTGGCACAGATGGGCAGTTCCCATCAGAAAAATATTGATTTTTTTGGGAAGTTCTTAGAGACAATTTTTCAAATGGGTCTGTAGTCATGGAAAGAACAAATACTTGGTAAAAAGTTTTCTGTTTGTGGCATTCTGGGTTTTTTGGTTTTTTTTTTTTTTGGTGTTTTTTTTTTTGTTTGTTTTTTGGTTTTTTTTGGGGGGGGGTTGGGGGTTTTTTTGGGGGGGGGGTTAGTTTTTTTCTTGTATTTTTTACTTCTTTGGCCTGGACATTGACTGGCCCCTTATTCCAGCTGTCCTGGTCTGACCATTTACAAACTAACCTGGCACAGCGCCTTTTGGACTTTCTCCCCCCTCCCCTGCAAGAACAGGCAGCTTTCTGCATAAAAACAGCCAAGAACTTCACAGGTTCTGCTCAGGAGACCTTGCTTGCTTGACAAAACTTGCTGTGGATTATGTTTTCTGGTAAATTGAGTGCCACAAGGATGCCCTTGTGTTTCCCAGCATACAGCTGTGATAGAAATCACAAATTTGAAAGAAGCAAAATCTCCCTCCTTTCCCTGCTGCCCCCTGGTTTCCTCATGTTCCTATTGAAGCATTTGGAGGCAGAGACTGGGAAGACTGAAGTGTCTTGGAAGTGAAGTGGAGCCCTTGGAAACAGCTTGTTTCCACACAGTCTCCAGTCTGTGGGAACAGCAAACTGCGTCGTGTCCCACTTCATCTGCCGCATTTCATTCATTATGCTGCTGGACTGATCTGCTCAGTATCTCCCTCTCCCTCTCCTGCAGCTGTGGGCAGAAGATGATAAATTAGATGTATTAAAGCAAACACTCCCCATCCCCTCAGGTCTCTGCCATTCCAGCTGTCTGAAATCATGCTTTCAGAGCATTGCGACAAACGAGGAGAGTCCCTCAGTGACCGCGGTTGGTGTCGGCGGGGACTTTGAAAGCAGAGTCTGGTTCTGGGAAGTGAAGGCTGCTTCAGGCAGAACAAACACAAATGCTGCCATCTTACCAACCTCTTCCCTTTGTCTGTGCCTCATTCCTCCCCATTTGTGTTTTTGTGGGCAAACCAAGCAATGCATAGCTCGCTCGTTACTGTCACGCACTCGGGTCACCCCAGGGAGTCACGATGCAGATTTTCCATTAGCGTCAAACGTACATGGATTTATGAACTCCCATAACCTGGAGCTGATGGGAGCAGATTAGGGAGCAACTGTTTTTAGATAGCTTGCATACCTAAGAAATCAGCTAATATAAAGCTGCCTGCTGAAAGGTCACTTATTTCCCAAAGAGCGTGAGAGAATATTGTGGTGACCCCTTTTTTGTTATGTTGTCACTTTGTTCTATACATGTACATACACATTGAGGGTTTGGTATTAATTTTTCTCTCTCTCTCTCCTCTCACCCTGAGCTAATTCCCTGTGCTTTATGAAGTGCCTCCTGTGCAAGGACTTGTCATTGGGTATGAGACCTTTGGGATCCAAGACTAAAGACACAAGTGTCTAGTTTTAATGGAGAAAGCCGTGCCAGACCTCACCAGGATAACAGATGGACCAGGTCACCAAGATGAAGAATCTGCACCCTGCAGTTGCAACAAAGACCTGACCACACAAAATGAGAGCTGTGAGAGAGAGACTGCACTTCCCAAGTATCCCAGTAGCAGCAGGTTTCTGGTCTCATTCAAGGTGTGGCTGTGCCCTCCTACAACACCCCTGCTATACAGAAAGGACTGTCCCTTGTTTATGTGTTCCAGAGCAGACTCTGTCCCACATCACAGGGTCTGAGGCTTTAAGATGAGTCTTTCTAGACACACCAGAAATCCCCAAACAAAATGGAAATGGAATCCTGTGCTTTGATACAAGATCATCTCTGTCCATAGCACTGAAGTTCTGGTTTTGGTTTTAGAGAAAAGCTTCATTTGAAGCTGTTTGTTCTTTCCACAATTATGTTTGTGATTAAGTTCAGGTTGCAAGCACAGGGAGAGAGTTCATCTGGCACTGGAATTCAGCCTTTGTTTGGAGCATGATGGGGAACATCCCACAGTGAAATGCGATGGAAATGTTCAACTTTGGAAATATCCAAATTAGCTTAATTCTCAACTTTTATCATATCACACCATCTCTTTTAGACCTTCTTTGTAACACCTCATTTTTGGATTAAGTGGTGCATTTGTTCTTGGTGGAGGGGGAGGGTGGTCTTGAAAGCAGCATTTCTCCAGTGAATGCATGCAAAATGCATCTGGTGACTTGAGTTTTGAGTAGCCCCAAGTGCTGAGAGAGGGTGGAAAGATCAGAAATGGTCATGACAGAGTGCTGGTCATGCCTAATCCTGTAAGAACCTTAGCAGCCTTGCTCAGTGCAGGGAGAGTCATGCCAGGGGAGCAGAGCAGTGCCTCTGAGCTCCTTGACATTCACTGCATGGAGCCAATGGAAGTGGCAAGAGATCTCCTTGGACCAGGTGCTTTATCTGTCAGAGGGTTTGTAAGCAGAGTTTCTTCTTTCCCATGTGGTGGAGGGACTGATATGGGCTAGAGAGGGAAAGGAGAGAGAAGACAGGTTCACTTTCCTGGTAGAAACACACAGGCTGAGGGTGCACCCTGCTCCTGTGTTCTGTTTTGTTCAAGAGATGAGTGACTCAGGTGAAGGGAATCAGAATTATTCACCTGACCATCTCTGTCGCAAGAAAAACATGTGGGACTTCAGGGGAAGGGAAGATGCATTTTCCCTCAGCTTCTACCTACCTCTGCCTTCCCCCAGGCAGACAGGAAACTCTCACAGACCTGGGATCCCTGGTGCCTCAAGAGATTGAGGTCCCAACCACACTGACGGCAGCCCTGTGTGCATTTTATCTCCCAGGAACCAGGCACAGGGATTTCTCTGTAAGGAAAATTGCTGTAAGATTCCTACGCCACTTGTCAGCAGCGCTCACAGCCACCCCAGCACTCCCCTGTGCCACTGGAGGGTCATGGCAGGGCAAAGGCACAGGCAGCTGCTCATCACCAAGGTCAGCACTGCCTGGGCTGAGAGCAGATTCCACCAAGAGATCCACAACAGCCTTGTCCAGCTCAGATGCCCCTGAATACTTTGCATTTCTCAGTCAGGGTAACAGTCCTTGCTCAAATATTTTCCTGAGGAGAAGGCATTCAAGTCACTGATGGCAGCACCAAGAATTCAGAACATTTGAGAGCCCATGGGTGAACCAAGCTGAAATGTTGATGCAGCTCACTGTACCCTCAAGCAGAACTGAAGAAGACTGGGAGAACAGAGCCCAAAAAGTTTACATTTCACTCCATGTTCTTGCAAGGAATGGCTTGCAGAGACAGGCATGGGTGAACTCTAGGTGTCCACAGGTCAGAGAGAAATCCCAGTCTCTCCCATGCCTGAGTCAGGAAGATGACACAACTTCCTTCTTCTCAGGAAACTGAAGAAACAAGGATGCTCAGGTGAATTTCTCAATCCCAGCAACTATTTGGTGGTGCCCAAAGAATATCAGCTGTATATATAAATAAATGCATTTTCAATCCAGCTGAGAGAGAGGAAAGCAGACTGCACCACTGCCCCACTGCGGCTTGTTCCTCTCTGCTGCACTTTTGGGAACATTTCAAAAGTAACTTGGAGATGGAAATGGAGTAAGGGGGTTCCTGCCCTCTGGCTCAGCCATCACAGCAGCTCTCATCGACCCCAGACACTCCTGGTGACTGAAGCTGAAGTGAAACCATGAAGGCAGAGGGAATCCTGTCTCCCCTGGAGCAGAAGGAACAGGACAGAGGCCTGATGATTCCCCAGCAGATGGCTTGTTCACAGAAACCAACGCTCACTTAATGAGCTGTGCTCTGCACGCCTCCCAGAGGGAAGCAGCAGCCAGATAAAGATTTCAAAACTGACCACTTTAGCTCAGCATCTGAGCTGCTTAAAAACCTAACTGTGCCCAGGAGGCAGAAAGGACAGTCCAGAGTCCTGAGTGTCCTCATATTCTCTGCTTGAGACATTTTACTCCATCCTGGAGGGAAAAGACAGAAAAAATAAGGTGTGCCGTTTATTTATCGAGTTTGGAAAACACAGTTGTGATCGTGGCTTGAACAGCTAAACTGGATAAAGTCTCAGTCCTTTCCTGGTCTAGTTAAAGACTTTGCAATCCTGCTGTAGATGAATGTGCTTTTAAATGTTTTGGTTTGGGTTTTTTTGAGGTTTTTGCTGTTTAACTTGGCTTTGTGTGCATGAAATGTGGTGGAATGGATTACAGATGTGTGCAAAGATCTGTAAATAGCAGTTTCTTGCTTACAGTTGTGAGTGTATACTGTTTATCAGGCTAAATGCATTCACTATTTCCTTCAGAATCAGCAATTGCAAAATATTTTAAAACAGATTATTTTTAAAAGAGAGAGGGGAAAAAAATCAAACAAGGGTGGTGTTTTCTTTTTAAGATTTATGACTAAATAGTTGAGCATAAGCCAAGGCCTGAGGATAATCTTGGACCCTTTAAAAATAATATCCCTGAGTGAAATAATAATAACAACATAAAGAACCTACTTTTAAGACCGTGCTTTCCTAGAGTTTTATACCACCACAACCTTTCTGCCTTACCTACACACACTCTGTCATGAATACAATAAAAATATTGGAAATTATTTTTACTTAGAGAAAAAAAAAATAAGCCACCCAACAAGATGGGTTAATTCTGGGGAAAAAAAAACGGGTTCAGAGGAAAAGTAGAGTTGAGTTGATTAAACAAGTGATTCTCCTTTAAGAAAAGTTGGAATCCATGATATTTCAGGGAAATTCCTAGTAATGAATACATGTATTTGGCTTCAGTCATTGTTTTAATCTTCGACCGTTTCTGTAAGATATTAATGACAGGAGTTTGGACTCGCTTCTCCCAGTATGCCTGCTTACTCACTGTGGAAGAAATACAATTTTTGAATTACCTGAAATCAAATCAAATATTTAAATGACAATTTAGAAAATGATTCATTATATTGTACCTTTCAATGCAGTATGAATGCCTTCCAAATATTCTGCATGTGCTTGCAGACCCCCCCTGAGTCTGTATTTTTAAGAGGTCTTGGATGTTTGGGGAGCCTGGCATCCTCACAGGGATTGTATTAAACCGGACCCTCTTCCCAGAGCCCATCCACGGGCTGTCAGATTCCCAAAAATGGGCAGGTCAGGGTTCTTGTGCAGCCCCTCTTGGACCCCGTGTCCACAATGACAGATTTTGCTCAGCCCTGGTGCTGTACAGCTCCAGCTCTCTTACCTCTTTGGGATTTACCCAAGTGAGACAGGACTCTGCCCACTTTTTGGGATGGGGCCACAGTTTCCCAACAACTTCTGGCACTGGAGATGAGCATTAATTACCTTCCACTGCCTGGAATTTTGGCTCCTTCATCTCGCCCATCTAGGCACAAATACAATTGTTAACAAACTCGTAAAGATCCAAATCACACACATCAAGCTCGTACAACACTCTGTGGAAATACCAGGAGCCCACAGCACCCATTGCATCAGGTTTGAGCTGGGTTTTGCTGCCAGAGCCCTGTGAGGAGTCTGCCAGCTTTATCCCGATCCAGCCCAGCCTGGCGACCCTTTATTTGCACAGGCCTTATCTCATCTACCTCAATTGCACACAAATAGTTCCACTCATCTGGGCCACTCCAAATCTGCCACACAGAGCATGAAAAACCCCTCGGCCTCATAAAGGAGCAAATCAAGCAGAGGCTTGGCAAATGTGGGCAGCTGTGGCTGCCTCTGCTGGGCTGGAGGGTGTCCAGGGATAGGGAGTGTGCCCCAGGCCGGCACCCACAGGGGCTGGGCAGTGAGGGAGCTCTGTAGCACAGGGAAGTTTTTGGAGGTGGATGGTTCCCCCTCAGTTTTTGTAGGAGTGTCAGGGGGTAGGATGGTTGGGATGGACGGAGATGAGAGATTTCTGAAGCTAGGTTGTGGAACTTGTGGTTTATTGCAAAGGGCCTGGGTGCATGGGCCTGCTGGGAGCTGCCAGCCACAGCTCAGAGCAGGCCCCAGAGAAGAGAGGGGGAGAGAGGATGAGAGGGTAAGGTTCCTGTTACAATACAATAAATCTTTTTCTGTGTGTGACGGTGTTCACAGGGGTCTTAGGATGAGGGAAGAGACGAGGATCTGACTCCATGTTTCAGATAGTTTATTATTTTATGATATCTATTATATTAAAATTATACTAAAAGAATAGAAGAAAGGATTTCATCAGAAGGCCAGCTAAGAATAGAAAAAGAAAGAATGATAACAAAGGCTTGTGTCTTGGACAGAGAGTCTGAGCTAGCTGACTGTGACTGGCCATTAATTATAAACAACCACATGAGACCAATCACAGATGCACCTGTTGCATTCTACAGCAGCAGATAATCATTGTTTACATTTTGTTCTTGAGGCCTCTCAGCTTCTCAGGAGAAAAAATCTTAAGGAAAGGATTTTTTAGAAAATACCATAGCTACATTCTGTGTTGAATATTCTAATTCTCACTAACCAATCTAGTAAAAGATACAAATTCTATAGCATTTACATACAGCCTGTAAGAATCGTTACATTACCTTACTGTGTTACATTTTAAACCCTAAAAACTCCTCTTTGGACCCCTTCTGCCAAGCTGTAGGGTCTGCTCTGACCCTTGGACCTGTCTGCAAGCAGAGGGTATTGTTTCATCAAAAGAGGATTACCTTCAGCCAGCCACACCATTGTTTTCCAGTTGTTCAGTAACTAAGGGATCTCAAAGCTTGCTTTCATTTCAATCTCACTTATAGTTTCTATAGTCTCAAAATCTTTTGCCAGATAATAATATTTATAAGGCTTTCCTGTTTCATCTTCCCCAACAAGTTTTTACCTTGAAACGGCTAAATCTGTCTGCTTTATCTATCAGGGTCAGTAAAGCCCACAGCAGTACTTGTCCTGGCACCAGGCAGAGGATCCCTGTACCAAAGCCCCCCATGAGGGACCCCAGCATCAGGGAATAAAGACCATGTGCTCCCACAGCAGTGCCTCCAGACCTTCAGCTTTCCACCATGTCTGTACAAGGGGACTGAACCAAAATCCTACATTTAAACATCCCCAGATTTGGTTTGGATGTGAGCAGCAGGGTCACCTGTTGGGGACAGGCCCAGACACCCCGTGGCCTGTGCTCCAACCCCACCAAACTGAGTCCTGCTCCTCAGGGCCACTGGCAGATCCTTTCACCCTGGAAACCGCCCCCCCCCCCCCAAAAAAAAAAAAAACAACCAAACAAAACAAACAAACAAACAAACAAAAAAAAAAACCCAAAAAATACCCTCTTACTCCAGTTGCAGATAGATAAACATTTTCCACCTGATGGTTTAACCCTTTCTGTGCCTCAGCAAGCTATCACAGAATCATAGAATGGTTTGGGTTGGAAGGGACCTTAAGGATCATCTCATCCCAACTCCCCTGCCACCTGCTAGACCACGTTATTTAAAGCATCTGATCATCCAGTCTGGCCTTGAACTCTTCCAGGGATGGGGCATCCACAGCCTCTCTGGGCAATTTGTGCCAGTACCTCTTCACTCTCTAACATCTAATTTAAACCTCTCCCCTTAGAGTTTAAAAGATCAGTGAAAAAAAAAAAAAAGGTGCAGGTGACCCAAACTGCAGGGGTTTGGCTTGGCAAGCTGCTCTTGCTGAAGCTGTGACAGCAACAGGGTTTGCAGACTAAGAGTTCAAACCCAGGTTAAAAAAACCCCACACATGCCCTCACTGTCCTGCCCCTGTGCTGTGCAGGTGGCATGGTGTGCAGGTCAGATTCTCCCTCTTGAAGGGCAAAATTAAATCCACCTACCTCTCCCTCCCTGCCAGCAGTGCTTGCTGGTGCCCAGTGCATGCACAAGATCCCTTTCCCCTCACCATCTGGGCTTTCTCCACTTTGGTAGCCTGCTGCACTCCACAGCTGCTTCCTTTGTTTCTCCTAAACCCAGCCCCAGTTTTGCATACAGATGAATATGTGCCACATCTTGTGCTGGAAGAGCAGCTCCCACAGAAAGCCAAGGCTCCACAGAGGCTGATATCCATCATGTCTATCCCTGCCACATCCACAGGCAGCTCTGGGGCTGTCATGTGCTTTAGTTTCACTGACTCCCCTCACCATCACCAATTATCCTTTCCATGTGTGCACCTTCTGCTGCCATCATGCAAAGCTGCTCTGCTGCAGCTCCTCACCCTTATCTTTTGGTGCCTGTGAAACAGCAGGGATAATGGAGGGACAGATTATCAAAACAGGGGCTTTCAGAGCAGCCTGTACCAGTCACCTCAGAGCAGGCACCCAGCACAGCTACACACAGGAGTGCTCAGGTGCCGCCTCCATCAGGTATTTTATAAACAGAGCGCACCATCACATGTGCAGTAAATCCCCATTACAAAGCAGATAATTATGTGTACTAAACGGAGCCCTGCAGAGTGCAGCTGGCCAGGGAAGGCTTTTCTCATCACATCCAACAGAAACCCTTCTTTCTTTTTCCTTTTAGGGAGAGGAAAAGCATCTTCTGCAGCTCCACTGAGCAGCTTCTGGCATCAGGTGTAAGGCACATCTCAGCCACACCAGCTGTGCAGAAGGGATTTGTGGTGAGTTAATGGACCTTGGGAGGCAGCAGCCCCTTGAGATGTGGTCTGTTGCTGCTGAAATGTTTCAGATACAACTCCTGCAGTTGTTCATGATGAACAGAGACACCCTGTGTCGCAGACATTTTTTTCACAGAAATCCTTTCTTTCAGATTTCTGTGTCTTCCGGAAGGCAGAGGCCTCAGAAGGAAATGTAAACAATTGTTATCAGCTGCTGTGGAATGCAATAGGATTCACCTTGATTGGCTCATTTTCTATGTTTATAATTAAGGGCCAATCACAAAGTGCAAGCTAGGGACTGAGTCTCTGGACACAACTTTGTTATAGATTCTTTCTTTCTATTCTTAGCCTAGCAGCAGCCTCTGCAACCTTCTCCCTTTATTCTATTTAGTAGAGTTATAATGTATTATATATTATATATCAATAAATCCAGCCTTCTGATCTAGAAACAAGATTCACCGTCTCTCTCTCACCAGCAGCGACCCACTCAGGACGCTGTAATAACCCTGCAAAAACAGGGGCTCCCAGAGCACCTGGATTTCCACCCAAGCACAAGATCCCAGCTCAGATGGCAGGAGCCAGCTCAGTTATGTGGTGGTTCTGTTTAGTTTTCTCCTTTCAAGGGCTGTCTGCTCACAGTGGTAGAGAGCTGGACCCTCATATTGATGGTTCTGGAGGTGCCCCCACCTGTATTCCCTTTCAGCTGCCCAGTGCAGGCACTCTGTGGTTACCACAGGTCGCTGGTACCCCACAGTGTGAGGGATTTTTGCTGCTGAGAGCTGTTGTGGATCTGGATGGGTCCGAGTGCTGAGAAATGGGACAGAAAAGGTGATTTTTGTCTGGTGGAAATGGAGATGACAGGTATCAAAAATACATGAGCAAAGAAAAATTTAATCTATTTAGCAAGTGTCTGCCTTCCTGCAGTTGTGGTTTCGAGGGAACTTAATTAGCTGAAGGTTGAGCTCAATATTGTGTAAAGTCACAGCCACCCAATGACTGCCCTGTGGTTTTTTTGTCCTTTGATAAAATCGTTGTGAAAGTTCATGCTGCTAATGAAGAGTCCTGCTTCTCTTTTTCTAGAGTTTCTTCCTCCTTCTTCTGTCTTTCTCCAGACTGATGAGTAGGATCTGAAACTGGGTGTCTCTGCATCAGTTCTTTCTGTGCTACCCAGACATGTTCATACAGGCACCTTCAATGTGTGTGCAACACCTCATGTCTGCATCAGGCTGCAGCTAGAGGGGCTTGAAACAGTCTCATGGAGATTGTGAATCAAGATTTAGTATTAAGAGTCCCAAGCAGAGTGGTTATATTGCCACATTTGGTATGATATTGGACCCAAGACAAACGTGCACTCAGCACATTCTCCCTCTCAGCACAGGCATAAGTCATGGGAGATCCTTCAGTCTTGTTCAGGCTGTAAATCAGCTTTGGACATGGAGTTGTTGAGCTGCTGTTGAGCCTTTTTCTACTTGAGAACCATTATATCAATGTCTTTGATACAGACATGAGGTAACCAGCTGAAGAATGCGTATGAGGGTGTTTGACTGAATTGCCCACATCCACTTCTGATGGTTTGTTTGTGCCCTCATTGTGAAAGAAGTGACTGATTTTCAGATTACTGGAGCGTGCCTGGTATCAGCTGAGGTTGCAGTGCAAGAGCAGCACTCTGGCTGTGACCAGGCTGAGCTCCAGCTCCAGCCAGACTCTGCAGCCCCTCCACTGGAGTGGCAGAGCTGATGCTGCAGGTGACCTGTCTGCCTAAACACCAGGGGGAAAACACACGCAGTGGAGGAAGGGAGGTGAAATGAGGGCTGAAGTGCCTTTCTGGGGGTGTCCATTCCCTCCCCTGCTGCTGGCACCAGTGCAAGGTGGGGGATGCAGCCCTGACCTGGGCTGGATGCAGCTGTAGCCCCTCTCTACACTATCCATTTTATTTGTCTGGATTCCTTGTCCTCCTTTCTCTCTCTTTCCTTTCCCTGGCAAGCTACCTAACATTTTTGTGTCTGAGTGATTGTGAAATCACAGTAACAATACTGTGTACGTAAAAGAAATACTGGACATCTTAACCTTTGTAGGGACATGAACTCCTTGTCCCTATTCCCACTTAAATGTACTGAACTGGGAGCACTTTCAGCAGGGAAAGAAGAGAATGAGGCCTCAGCCATGGACACTGAACTCTCCAGCTGTGTGAAAGATTAAAGCAACAGTCATAATCACTGCTGTAGTCACTTGTTCCTTATCTTAAAACATGGTGCAAAACCTCCCAAGCATGTCTGTGAGCACACTGAGATTTATACCCACATTAATAATCACAAATTCGGTTTGTTCTTGCAACTAATAAAATAATTAGCAGCAGTCACGTAAAAGGAGAGAGAAATAGGCTAATTCATGCTGGCTTTCAAATGAAAACCATAAAAAAAAAAGCCTAACCCACAAAGATGGTGAAGGCTGTTGTGTTTAGCTCCCTCCCAACCCCATTTGGTAGTGGGCACTGGAAGAGCATCCAGATCTCCCATCCAGATCTCCTCCTGCCTTTCCCAGCCATCCAGGGGGGATTATCTGGAAGTGCAAAACCTAACAGAACAGAAGACTAAAAAACAATCCAAAAAGCATTTGCACACAGATCAGGCACCCGTGGAGATTTGGAAAAAGCCATGCTGGAGCTTTCTTCTTGGCAGCAGAGCTGGGCCTCATGATCCCCATTAGCAGGCTGCAGCTAGGGGACAGAACATTTAAATGTTCATCAGTGGGGAAGAATACAGCATTTTGTTGATTACAGAGCTGGAATAGAAAAGCCTCCAGAAATTCATTCATTTTTATTATTATTATTATTTCTAACAACTTGTCTGGGAACTTGGAGAAGGCACCAAGGCTGCTTTTCCCTCTGACCCGTGCTTGTGTCCTAGGGAGAGGGGAGCAATGTCCCATTGTTCAGGGGCTATTCTCAGCATCTGGAGACCAAAGCCAGCTTCCCACCAGCCAGCTGGCAATCCCTGCAGCACCACAGTCCTGCCTGCTGGAAGGAGGAGCAGCTCTGTCCACCTTCCCAACCACGTGCTCCTTCCCTCTCCCTGGTGCCAGCAGCAGCACTCACACAGCCCTTGGCGAGCCCAGGCAGGAAACCAGTCCAGCAACCTGCTTTGGAAAAGCAATCCTCATCTCCCCAGAACACATTGGTTTGCAATGAGATCAGGTGCCTGAAGGCAAGGCTGCATTTTTCTGCGGCATTTCAGACTTAAATCAGCACGAACTCTTTGAGATTTTTTCCTGTATGCTTTAGATATGGTGAAACTCCCCCTTTTGCACAGAGCCCTTCTTAAGGCAAGGAAGAGATGACAACACAAAGGAACCTCGTGGTCAATCACAGCCCTGAGAGACAGCAGCATGGATGGTCAAGCAATACATAATTCAGGCACATGGCCTTCAACCTGCTGGGATCTCTAGCTGCTCACAGTGACCCTGAGATACGTTAGAAATTCTCTTTTCCCAGCCTGGCACTTGAAGAAGGAGTCAGAGCTCTTCAGTTCTTTGTCTCAAGGTTGTTTGTTGTATCTTATCTGTAAAATTCTTTCTCCTGTCCAGCTGAGGTCAGCTCATCAGGAGAGTCCAGGCACTCTGCCTGCCCCCTGCATAACACTGGGGCAGTGTTATGTCTTTATACTAAAAACTACGTGTACAATGTTTACAATTACTTTCCAATACCTATCACCTATGTTAGACACTGAGCTTCTACTCTAAACCAATCCAAAAGTGCCAACATCGCAGCAGAAGATGGAAGCCCAGAAGAAGAAGGAGAAAGGCTGGACATGCCCAGATCCCTCCATCTTGCCCCCTGAACTCCCATTCTAAAAACCCCAAAATCTACTTTTTCACCCTGTGATAAATTCACTATCATTCTACTTAATTTGTTGTGGCTTGTAATTCTTCATATAAGGTTGGTAACTTGCTCCATGGGTCATAATCAAACCCACAGGCACCTTGGGCTCTGTGCCAGGGCCTTTGAGCCCCTGGCAGGGGTCTTGGCTGCTCAGGACAGCCAGAGGGATGTCCTGGGTCCACTCAAAGGGCTTTTAAGCACAAATCTGACCCCCAAAATCATGTAATCAACCCCAAAGTCACAATTAATGAACTTTTAAAAAGGTACATATTTCTGATTTTATTTGCCTTCAGATATCACAACATCAGTATGTTTTCAAGCTTTTTCTTTGCCATCACACTTTCTCTCCCAGTCATATTTTTTTTAAGTAAAGAAAGTTGTGATCCAGATTTTAAAAAACCCAAAAAGTATAATTTGGAGAAAGCCACCAGCTGTGAGGAGACCTGTGCTTGCATTGCTGGCTTGGCTGTGGGTCCATGTGGGATGGCAGGACAGGTCTTGGGAAAACCCAAATCCCAAATTTCCCCAAGTCCTCCCAAATCTACCCCACCGTCCCCTCAAAATATCTAATCCCAAAATCCCCAAAACCCCAAAATCCCCCCCAAAAACCCCCAAAATCCTCCATTTTACCCCTCAAAAATCCCAAGTCCCAAACCCCAAAGCCAAAATGCTCCTAAATCCCCCCAAAATCCCAAATCCCAAAACCCCAAATCCCAAAATCTTGAATCCCCAAAAATCCCAAATCCTGAAATTCCAAAACCCCCAAAATCTCCCCCAAAATTCCCCATTTTACCCCCCAAAACTCCCAAATCCCAAAGTCCCCAAAACCCAAAATCCCAAACAGAGAAAAAACCCCAAACAGACTTTCTTAAAATTATTTTGGAAGAATGTGGAGGATCACACATTGCTTGTATAACTGATGAGGAAGGGTGCTTAAATCTTGTGAGCTTGAGTGTGTGTGCCAGAATTGCTGGGTTTTTATGGGAGATTAGACACTGCTTGACACAGCAGGTCCTCTTGCCAGATCCCTGGTGCACAGACAATTAAATGAGCCAAATAACCACATCTATCTCAGCATGCCCATGCATGTGCAAACAATTACTCTGTGGGACTGTTATTAAAGAAAATTAAATTTTAAATCTGTACCAGTCCAGGAAATCTTAAGGGAGACTAATTTTCTAGGAACCATCTAGTGGGCACAGCCTGGGTAGCCCTGGAAAGGTTTATAAATCTGGTCCTAAAGTCCCTAATCCTGTTTATCTGCTACTGTACTTATTTTAAAAACCCAGAACTTCTGAGAAATTTAGGAATTCAAAGCCCCAGGGACTCGTGTAAGCCCTTTGGACTTGCAAGAACTCAGGCATTTGTTTTCAGTCGTGGCAGTTTTTGGTTGCATAGGGCTTCATCACTAGTTAAATTCTGAGCTGGAATAAGACTGATTTCTTGCTCTGCTTTAGCTTCAAGTTCACTTTTTACCATTTTACATGAAATTTGCTCATCTGCTTTCAAGGAGATAAATCACAGAATTCACAGAATCACTGGTTTGGAAGAGTCCTTCAAGATCATGGAGTCCAAACCAGCCTCAACCCCTCAACTAAACCCTGGTACATCCAGGCTTTGTTAAACACACCCAGGGATGGGGACTCCACCACCTCCCCGGGCAGCCATTCCAGAACTTTCTCACCCTTGCTGCAAAAACCTTTTCCCTGCTCTCCACCCTGTATTTCCCTTGGTGCAGCTCGAGGCTGTGTGCTCTGGGTGTGTCAGTGCTGCTGCAGACAGAGCCCAGCCCCAGGTGAGCACAGGCACCTTTCAGGAGCTGTGCAGAGTGATGGGGGCAGCCCTGAGTCTCCTTTTCTCCAGGCTGAGCACCCCCAGCTCCCTCAGGGCTTCCTCACAGGGTTTGTGTTCCCAGCCCCTCTCCAGCCTCATTGCCCCCTCTGAATGTCCTCAAGCATCTCAACATCCTTCCCAAACTGAGGGGCCAGAATTGGACACAGTAAAGACTGACAAAACCTTGCAAATAAAACAAAACACCCTTTTTGGCCTCTAAAGTAAATTGATGTTGGGCTTTGCCTGGCTGCTGCCTGGAATTTTGATAAAGGCAGTGGGACTGAGGGAGCCCTTGTGTGGTGTCTGTACCAGTGGGGTTGCCCTGGAGTGTCTGGGAGAGCTCCTGAGTGGAGCTGCTGCACATTTGGACATCTCAATGGGAACTGGCACACAAAGAGGAAGGGCAGGGAGGGAGAGTGGAGGATTCTGGAGATGTCTTCACAGCCCTGGCAGTCTGACAAAGTCATCAAAAGGACATTTGCTGTCAGCTGCAGAATCACCGCTCAAAAATGCTTGAAAAAAAATAAACCCAGTGTCTGCAAGAGAGAGAGAAATAAACACAAAAGTGTTCATGTGTTTAATTAGGTGTTACTGCACAGGGATTGGGCAGGAGGAGGATGTTGGAACTCAGTGCATCCCTCAGGGTGTCCAGAGTTGCTGAGGACCCTGCCAAGGGGCTCGCAGACCCTGGCATGCAGCCCAAAGCACCTGGGGATTTGATTTTGACCCCTGGGGCAAGTTGCCAACTTTGTATGAGGGCCAGAAAGGCACGCAGGTTTGAATAGTGTAATAACAAAATGATCACAGGGTGAAAATGTAGATTTTAGGATTTTTGTTATGGGGGTTATGGAAACAAGATGGAGGAACTTGGGTGTGTCCAGCCTTTCTTCTTCTTCTTCTTGTTCTCCATTTTCTGCAGTGATGTTGGCACTTTGGGATTGGTTTAGAGTAGAAGTGCACTGTCTAACATAGGTGATAGGTACTGGGAATTAAGTGTAAATATGTTATATGTAGTTTGTAGTATAAAAGGACAACACAGAGTGCCTGTGGCTGCCCTGCTGAGC
This sequence comes from Melospiza georgiana, assembly GCF_028018845.1. Lineage (NCBI taxonomy): Eukaryota > Metazoa > Chordata > Aves > Passeriformes > Passerellidae > Melospiza > Melospiza georgiana. The sequence goes on from NC_080431.1 coordinate 115,094,339, forward strand.
AGACCTCGGCTGGGCAGAAAGAAAATTTTATAGATAAGAATTAATAAACAACCTCAAGACTGAAAAGTGAAGAGTCCAGACTCGTTCTTCAGTAGCGCGGGCCGAAGCAGAGACACCCTGCACATCTCAGGGAGCAATTATCAACAGCTACCCAAGATGAGGATGAGGAAGCTCGAGGATGACGACGAGGATGATGAAACAGGGGCAACACCAAGCTGGAATTTGAGTGCCTTAGTCCAGCTCTTCTGCTCAGACACAGGGTGACTTTCAACAAGCACAGAGTGACTTTCAACAAGCCCTTCTGGGCTGGGAGGTCTCCACTTCTCCATTGCCTGATAACAAAACTGAGCTCTCTGCCGATCTTTGGAGATCTGCTGCTGCTGCAGAGCCCTACAAGTGCAAGCTACCTTTAATCCTTGATGTGATAAATGCTCCTTTAAAGCCCCCTCAGATGATTCCCACTCCTAATGGGGACAGCTGGCTCATTGATGTAAGAGGCCATCCATCAGGATGACCCACTGAAAGCTTTCTACTGTGGCTCCAGTTGTAGCTGCCAAAAGAAGCACTCCAGAAGTGCCTTTGAAATATTGTGTTTTTTAAGTGGAGAAGGAGGGATTGGAATGTCCTCATCCAGCCTTTATTATTTGGCTGCTTTTGAATGACCCTTTTCAAAAAGAAGCTGGGCAGCTATGGGGAAAGAAAAAAAAATAAAAGAGAGAGAATAACAAGGCTTAATGCTCCTTTATGCATTTTATAGGTTTAATATAAAAATAGTTATAACAAAAACACAAATCCCATGGTCTGCCTTCCTATTTGCACAGGCTATAATGAGTTGACATTTGAATAAGCCTGGAAAATTGTATTTAATAACTCCTCAGAGGCCCTAGAGTGGGAAAACATATTATTGCTGCCTGATTTGGAAGTTATTGTTTTTTAAGGACATTTTCAGAGCTGCACACCTCTTTGAAGCTGCAATTCTGCATCTTCTGAGCAACTGAATTCCTCACTCGTGATCCCTGTGTGACTGTGTGCACTGTCCCATATTTTGAAGCTCCTGTAGACTGTCAAGGACAGGGAACTGCTCCTGAAGTTTTGCTTCACATTTGTTTTGAGGTGAAAAAAAATTGAGTTTAAATTCATTGACCTCCAATTTCTGCTCACATCTCTAAATGCTCTGTAAGGGAGAGGGGATGGACCAGGAGAAGCACACACTGGACTGAACAGCACAGGATCTTCAGGGGAGAATCAGCTCCCTGCTGGTGAAGAAGCAGAGGTTTCTGCAGTTTGCCAGGGCTTGTTACTCACCTTGCTTCAGAAGGGAGTTTGCTGGAAGAACCTCTGCCTTGGTTTACACTCTGTTCACACGTGCCTGCTTGGATATCAATTTTTAAAAGCCAGCCTGTAACCTTCCTGGGGTTACCAAGGGGACTGGGTGACATCTCCTGCCATACTGATGGGTGGCACCTGACCTTGGTGTTTCTCTGTGCCCTGGCAAGCCAGCAGCTGAGCCCAGCTTATGTCTAGTGCCAGTTTTTAACCTGTTTCCAAGGGGAAGAAAGGGTTCTACTGCCTAGTTTGACTCCATCTCCCCTATAATTCATCACCCAAATTCAGTCTAATCTGTATCTCTCAAGGGAATGATGCTCCTGCATGCCTCAGGAGGGTCTGTGGCTGTGTGGACTAAAGATGTCCCCAAAGTGGTGCCACAGGCAGTGTGAAGCAAAGGTGGCAGTGCTGTGCATGTGCCATTTGACATCCAGACCTCACTGATCTGTACATGCATTTGTTGTTCAGAAAAAAAACTCAGAAAAAGCTTTTTTCTAGGTACTGACAGAGATTCAGGTAAGGGACAGGGATAAGCATGAATTGTGCTTATTTTGGCAGGAGGTGTGAGATTACATAACAAAATTCATAGGAAGACAGCCTTTATTATCTCCATTGTCTAATAAATTACCTGAATTTTGGAAATACATCCCTCAGGTTCAACAAAGTTCCTCAGGACTGAGGTATTCTGAAGAACAGCTTGCTTATTTTAAGATACAAAATGTAGTTTCAGAGCTCCACACATGAAAAAAAAAAAAAAAAAAAAGGTATGAAGGCCCTAATTATAGGAAGAAGGAACTCACTTCTACAAAGTAGCATGAAGAAAAAAGTGGTTTAAGCTCAGCTATAAAATTCTCCTCTTGCCTGAATTATTGACATGCCAGTGGTGGGGTTGATCCCTGTGACAGAGAGAGGAACTGCACAGGGATTTTGGTAGGAATATTAGCCCTGCATGACAAGACAGCAGCCACTGACAGCACATGAGGCTGAGTGTGAGGACTGGTCTGTCAATTAACACACGAGTCACAGGGCTGGGATCTGGGGGATGGACACACTCTAATGGCCTGGAGCACGAAGTCACAGCCCTGACTAACACAGAACAAGTGTCTGTAGGAGGTGAGTGCTGCTGCTTTGGGGTGACAAAGAGCTCTGTGTGTGTGCAAACATTCATTATGTACGTACTGAGCTCCGTACTGGGGGATTAAAATTTCATTAGCCCTCACAGTGCTCCTGGATGGTAATCCCTGGATGGCAGTTCTGGGATGGCAAGCACAAAGATCTGCAGATGAGGCTATGTACAGGCCTTATTTCTTCCAAGAGGAGAACAGTTTATGTGCTTAAATAAAAATGAAGCAGAGAGCTGACACACTCCTTTTAGCATCTGTAGTTAATATCTGAATGGCAAAGTGTTCCTAAAATGTTCCCTCTCCTCTGTGCATTTGCAGAAGTCCTGAAAGAAGTCTGGTTTAGCACTGAAATATCCATCTCTACCTACTCACAGGGTGCCTTTTAGACTTTTAAACATCCCTTTCTCTGTATCTAATGGGAAATGGGATGGGAATGACAAGTCCTACCCCCTTTCCAGAGGGAAAACATCTCAAAATGCCAAGCTGTGACCTCTTCTAATTGCCTCCCACTTCCCAAAGTGGAGGCAGGAGCTGGCTGGGTGGGCAGTGGCTTTTGCTCCTCTTTCCTCCCCTCTGAGCCCCCCACTCCAGGCAGGCAGATGCTCAGCTTTGTCCATCAGTGTCCATGTGAGGATCTGGGTTCCCTGAATGGCAAACCAAGCCACTCTGAGGGATCTCTGATGGGGGCTGCCCTTCCCCTGCCCAGGAGCCCCCATGGCAAGAAAGAGCCCATGGTTTGCAAGCTCAGCTTTGGAAAATGGCGAAATGCTTTTGAGGAAATGTTGGCTTGGCACCCTCAGCCTTTTTGGCACAGTGCCTGGAATAGGGAAGAAGCTGAAACTGTCCTGAGGAGGAGAGGAAGATGCTCTGAAAACCAAAGTGGCTTCATGCTCCTTTGTGGATCTCTGGATTGGGGCTTTTCCCAGTCTTTTCAGGGCTTCTAGAGACAGTTTTGCTCCTGGACAGAAACACATTTGTAGATACCAATATCAGACAGGGATATGAAATTGAAATGGCCCATTCTTCCCCTCCTCCCTGAGATTTCAGAAACGTCTCTCTTTGCAGGGGTTGTGCATTTGTATGTAATTATTTCTTTTTCTGTATATTGATCCTTTTCTCCTTGCCCTGAATGCACAGTAATTATATTTCCCTTTGGCGAGTGTGAGGAGTGAACTGTCAGTGCTGCACAATGGCTCCCCTGTATCAAACCAGGAGAGAAAGAGCCCCTGTTTTGGGGGAGGGCTGACAATTGCAGGTTCTGATTCATACCTGTGGAACTGCTACTCTGTAATCAGGCAGGGATTAGTCACCACCAGCCAATTACCAAACTCAGCTTCCCAAAGCAATTTGTCTGTGGGGAAATTTATAAATCCTGGTTAACTCTGCAGGGAAAAACTTCACTGGGTTGGGAGCAGGCAGTGAGCAAGTGCATGCTCCTGGGTGCCATCCTGGTCACACTGAGGCTCAGGTGGGCAAGAGCAGCTTCCCCTGAAAGAGAAGTATCAGCTCTGCAGGCTCTGCCATTTTTATGCACTTTCCTCTATGGCATGAGTGTGTTTTCTGAAATCACCATGGCAAACAGTAATGCCGAGCCCTCTCTGCCTGCTGGGATCTTCCCCAAGAGGTTTTGCATGCTGGAGTTGGGCACAGATATGTGTGAGGGGTACCTCATTGTCAGTGGGACCACCCTCCCTTTCTCCAGGTGGGATTTCTGCAGGGTCCAGAGAAAATCCACACACCACAGGTGTGAGAGAAGCTGCTGCCTGCTGGGAGGTTATTCTTGCCCAAGTGGAAACGAGCTGTGTTTGCTGCAAGCACTTCTACACTGGTGAAGTAACTGTGAAGGAGCAGCAGCTGCTGTTTCAACCATTCCAGCAAGTGTGGAGTGCCAGAGAGTTTCTGGATGGGGGAACCAGCAGAGTCTTCCTTCCTGCCAAGGCCACGCTGGTTTGAAGAGCAGTGCAAAGGCAGCTGCTGAAGTTGGGATTTACAGAACAGCAGGGCCAGAAGGAGGAGAGGACCCTGGATGGGGCACGGGGTGATCCAGGCTGTCCCTGGGTTCTTGGGAGGTCTGGAGTGGGGAATTCCCAGGTGAGCCTCAGCTTTTGTGTGGCAGGGGATGGGGATAGGGATGGAGATGGGGATGGGGATGGAGATGGAGATGGATGGGGATAGGGATGGGGATGGATGGAGATGGATGGGGATGGAGATGGGAATGGGGATGGAGATGGGAATGGGGATGGGGATGGGGATGGGGATGGGATGGAGATGGAGATGGGGATGGGATGGGGATGGGGATGGGGATGGGATGGGGATGGGATGGGGATAGGGATGGGGATGGATGGGGATGGGGATGGGGATGGGGATGGGGATGGGGATGGGGATGGGGATGGGGATGGATGGGGATGGGAATGGGGATGGGGATGGATGGGGATGGGGATGGGATGGGATGGGATGGGATGGGATGGGATGAGATGAGATGGGATGGGATGGGATGGGATGGGATGGGATGGGATGGGATGGGATGGGGATGGGGATGGATGGGGATGGGGATGGGATGGGATGGGATGGGATGGGATGGGGATGGGGATGGGATGGGGATGGGGATGGGGATGGGGATGGAGATGGGGATGGGGATGGGATGGGGATGGGGATGGGATGGGGATGGGATGGGGATAGGGATGGGGATGGATGGGGATGGGGATGGGGATGGGGATGGGGATGGGGATGGGGATGGGGATGGGGATGGGGATGGGGATGGATGGGGATGGGGATGGGATGGGATGGGATGAGATGGGATGAGATGGGATGGGATGGGATGGGATGGGGATGGGAATGGGGATGGATGGAGATGGATGGAGATGGATGGGGATGGGGATGGGATGGGGATGTGATGGGATGGGATGGGATGGGATGGGATGGGATGGGATGGGATGGGATGGGATGGGATGGGATGGGGACGGGGACGGAGATGGGGATGGGGATGGAGATGGGGATGGGGATGGGGATGGGGATGGAGATGGAGATGGGGATGGGGATGGGATGGGATGGGGATGGAGATGGGGATGGGGATGGGATGGGATGGGATGGGATGGGATGGGATGGGATGGGATGGGATGGGATGGGATGGGATGGGATGGGATGGGATGGGGATGGGGATGGGGATGGGATGGGATGGGGATGGAGATGGAGATGGGGATAGATGGAGATGGATGGAGATGGATGGGGATGGGGATGGGGATGGGGATGGGGATGGGATGGGGATGGGGATGGGGATGGGGATGGGAATGGGGATGGATGGGGATGGATGGGGATGGATGGAGATGGGGATGGGGATGGGATGGGGATGGGGATGGGAATGGGGATGGATGGGGATGGATGGGGATGGATGGAGATGGGGATGGGGATGGAGATGGGGATGGGGATGGAGATGGGGATGGGGATGGGGATGGGGATGGGGATGGGGATGGAGATGGGGATGGGGATGGAGATGGGGATGGGGATGGGGATGGGGATGGGGATGGGATGGGGATGGGATGGGGATGGGATGGGATGGGATGGGATGGGATGGGATGGGATGGGATGGGATGGGATGGGATGGGATGAGATGGGATGGGGATGGGACTGCACAGAGAAGGTGCAATGGGAAATTAAGTTCCTGGTGTTGGGGACATTTGCTCCTCTCCAAATGGGATGGGTGGAAGCCCCTGGAGCTGGCTGACTGCCCTCATTCTGCTGGAGCGTGCCTTGGGTAAAACTGCACTTTTTGTCCTAAACGCTTATTTTTCTTTGCAGGTCCTTGTCTTGCTGCTGTGTCTAGAGAGCCTGGGTTCTTGGGGCAGGTTCCCTGCACCCCCTTGCTTTCCAAACTTCTACCTGGCGCCAGCTGAGTCTGACAGTCTGAATTCAAATCTGAAGCACACCAGGAAAACATGAGACATGTCAGACAACCCAATGCAAGTCCACCAGACAGAGAGCTGAGAAAAAGATGGGGCCCTCATAAAAAAAAAAGCACTAGCTGTGCCTGGCTTTCCTTTGTTAATCTCATTGACATGCAGTGACATTCACAATTTCCACCTGTTTTTTCCCCACTTTGAAACAGAAAACAAAAACTAAAGTAGTTTATTTTCTCATCCCTTACATCTTCTAACCACATCTTCTAACCCTGAGGACCCAGCCCCAAGGTACTGTTTCAGTGCAGTATTTTTTGCTCCATACTATTCCACTGAACTTGAATTTCCTGTATTTCTGTACCACATGGAGAAGGCTAAGTTTAGCTCTTGCACATTTTAGGTATCTATCAAGACAAAACTTGGACTGCAAGGAGTCTCTGGCATGCTCAGCCATACTGAACGTGCACAGCGACACAAACATTTCCTCTCCTTACTCTGTCCCTGAATAAATCACTTCAGCATTATTAATTTCACATAAAGTTTCCCTGTGCATGCTCCAGGGACCTGCTAGAGCTCAGTGAATGCTTGGAAATGAGCCTTGTGACTTCATGGCTGTCAACCATGACCTACAATGTTCCCAATGTTCTCCCTTCCTTCATTAGCCCTGGTTTTGGCCACTTCATGTAGAGTGTTAAAAACTGGTTGTGTTAAATACCCATAAAATGATTTCTTCACCCTGCTACTCAGGCCTCTGATGAGCAGAGACGAGAATTGCTTTTTGTGGAGAATAAACATGTTGGAAACTATCATTTGAAGAATCTTCTGTGAATTTATTTTTGCCTCAAAACAGGTCACCTTTTAAGGGGTTAAAAAGAGTGACATCATTCAACAAATGAAATGTCCTATTTTGGATGCAGTGAAGCATTTTGCAATAACTCCAAATGATTTTTTTTTTATTTTTTGTATGTGAGTGGAAAAGCAAATGCAGTTTGACCTCAATTTCTTCATTTTCCCTCATTTTAATTGTAGTAACTAGACTTTAAAAGTAGTTATTTGCTTCTTACCCCTCTTGTAGCCTTTCATAGGAATATTTTTCCTTTCTTTACATGGACTTTTCTTCTTTAGGTTGTTTAGGCTGAAATCTCTGTAAATGCTGTCTGTTCCTTCTCCTGCTTCCTCTTACTGTTCTCTAACTGTGACACTGCACAATATTAATGAACACAGTCCATTGAAAGAATGAGTGCACACAGCAAACAGTAAGCAAGAAAAATCTCTGTTAAACCTCACAGGAGAGTTTTCTCAGACCTTTTGTCTGTACTTATGCTGACTTAACCTGTCCATTTCCTCCTGTGAGGAGGTGGGAGACCCAACCTATACTATTAATGCCTGGGAACTGAGGGAAAAACTCCCTTCCCAGCTTTTCCAGGTCTTCCCTTGTCTTGAAAATTAATTTTTGAGACGTTCTGCATTTCAGATTAGATATTAGGGGGAAAAAATCCCTTAAAGTATTGTAAATGCAGGTTCACCTGTGAGGGGAGAGAACGATTAATCTGACTCCATGTTCTCAGAAGGCTAATTTATTACTTTATTATACTATGTTATATTAAAGAATACTATACTATACTATACTAAAGAATACAGAAAGGATACTTAATGAATACTAAAAAGATAATAATGAAAACTCTTGACTCTTTCCAGAGTCCCCACACAGCCCCTGATTGGCCAAAGAGTGAAAACAACTCACAGCAGAATCCAATGAAACAATCACCTGTGGGTAAACAATCTCCAAACACATTCCACACGAACACAACACAGGAGAAGCAAATGAAATAAGAATTGTTTTCCTTTTCTCAGTGGCCTCTTGCAGCCTTTCAGCTTCCCAGGAGAGAAACCCTGGGCAAAGGGATTTCTTCAGAGAATGTGAATGCCACATTACAGAGTGGTTGTATTGGGAGCCTTTTCAGCACACCACAACATGGTTGTAGGCATTGGAATAAGTTGCCCAGTGAGTTGGTGGAGCTGCTATCCCTGGAAGTGCTCAAGCAGCATCTGGAACTTGGGGACATGGTTTAGGGTTGATTATGGCGGTGCTGTGCTGATGGTGGGGCTGAATGATCTTGAAGGCGTCTCGCAGCCTTGAAGATTCCCTGTGGATCAGTGTCTCTGGGATTGCCCTGGCTCAAGTGCAGCACCTTGCCCTTGGCCTTGTTGAACCTTGTGAGGTTCTTGTGCTTTCACTTCCCAAGCTTGCTCAGGTCCCTCTGCATGGTCCCATACATCCATAGTGCAACCTCCCCCTCTCAGCTTAACATCCCCTGTAAACGTGCTGAGGGTGAGCTGGATCCACTCTCTGTGCCACTGGGGAAGCCATGCAAGAGCCCTGAGGCACACCCCTCATCCCAGCCTGCAGCTGGACATGGAACTGTCACTGAAAGTGCAGGAAAAGCAGGAATTCTCCAACACCACCTTTGAAACAGTAAAGAATCAGGCATTCCTTTATTCTGGCCAGGATGTGAAATGGAGTCCTTTCCTCCACACATGGCCCAGGTTGTGCAGTGGAAATCATTCCTTCACATGGGGTTCTTTACCAGACTTTTCACATATTTATGCATAAAAAAAAAAAAAACTGAAATAATTCTTCTTCACTGGTTCTGAATCACACAATTCTTAGTATCCAATCTCCTCTTGGTTATTGGTCCCTTTGCCTTTGATGCTATTTTGGTGATCATTCTTTGGTTCTCTTTTCCCAGACCAGGTGTCTCCATCTGCAATGGGGAGTCAGGTTTGCTAATGCCCACTTATGTCCTCTCTTATCTTCTGGCTTTTCCCAACCTGTAGATGTTAAACTTTCAGAGTCTAGGAATATTCTTTTTGTTGACTGAAGCCCATCAGGCATCACCCAAAAAAACTCAAACTCAAAAACTCAAGACCTCGGTGAGAAGAGTCTTAGGGAGAAAAACTTCAATTCTCCCCTACCTTGGCAAAGGTGAATAAACCAATGACAAAAGTGACTTAAAAAATTGAAAGGTTGTATCATTTCCAACAGAGCCACTGGCCACAACCCAACCCTCTGTCTGTGTCCATCAGGGAGACAGTGACCACCAAACCCCAGTGACCCCAGAAACCCAATGAGAAAAAAGGAACCTCTTCAAAAGAAGAGGCAGACTGAGCACAGAAAAAGACGAGTTAGCATAAGAAGCAAGGGAATCTTATACCAAACAGAAGAAAATATTAAGATATTCATATTAGTTAATGATAAGTTACAGTTAATGATATTAGCTATTAATAACTGAAACTATTACATTAATATTTAATAAATAGCAAAACATAATACTAATATAACATACAAACTTAAATATTCTATATTATTTAATATTTATAATGTATATATATATTAAATAGTGAGAAATAATATATTTTGAATATTGTAATATATCATATATGTAATATATGCCACAGAACATTACAAATTACAGATAATATAAATGCAACATCTAAATATTTAGATATGATGCTATAAAAATAGTAAAATAATTTTAAAAGGAAATAATATGTGAAATTAGTAAGACAACCATATAACTGGTAGACAATGAACATGAATGCCTTTGTTCACTAAAATGTATAAATAGTGAAAAGTTTTGATAGTTGCTGTGCTGCCTCTGTGGATTTGCCACCCAGCAGCTCCTCCTGTGCAGAACTGTAAATAAAGGAAATAGCTGAACTCTGTGTGGGGATTGGCTTCTTGCACACAGGTGAAAGGATCCCTTTGGCACAGCAGCTTTGCCATGGCCACATGGATAAAAGCTGCTGCTTTTCCAGGCAGGCTCAGCTGTGCCCGGCCCATCTCGGAGCCAGCCGGGCGCGGGCAGAGCAGCAGAGATCTGAAACTCGGCGGCTGCGCGGTCGCTGTGGCCCAGACAATCCCCCAGCAGCCACGAGAGCCCCTCTGGGAACGAGCACCAGATCCCAGAGGGCGCCTCTGCCAGCTGCCCCCGAGCCCCTGCACCGAGGAGTTGTGGTCCAGGTGTTTGGGGAACCTCCTGGGGCTGCTGGGCCCAGCTGTGTGGTGTTCCAGTGAGCACCTGGCAAGCTGAGTTCCCCCACAGGGACAAGGGCAGCTGGTTTGGAGATGTCCCTTGTTTCTTTAAACAATCATTTGTTGATGTTGACCTCCTGGCTGGGTGGCCAAGAGCAGCTCCCACGGTAACACTCTCTCCCTTGGTTTGTCCCTCAGTCCTTCCCCAGAGGCTTTCAGGTGGCCCTGCCAACTGCAGCTCTGGACATTCCAGTACAGCCAAAGCTCAGGGCAGTGCCCTGCACACTCCCAGTGGTGCCCTGCACACCCCACTCACATCCTGCTTGCACAAGTGCCAGGTTCCTGTCGTGCCCCACAAGCACTGCCCACTGTGACACACGACGTGCCCTGCCCTGTGCCCCACCATGGGGATGGATGTGACACTTGGAGACACAATTTCAGGGTCATGATGGTGCTACTGGACGATCCTGCAGGTCTCTTCTAACCTTGAAGATTCCAGGATTTTGTGATTCCTAGCTTCCTCTTGTATTTGAATAAGAATTATAGTGTCTAACTGAAGGAGACAGAGAGATTGTCATGATTGATTAATATTTCAAAAGGGCCTCATAAATCAATAATCTCTCCACCCCAGTATAATTCACCACCAATGCTTTCTTCCCCTGGTTGGCCTTTGAATCCCCTCACAAGTTCTCAGTTTGCAACAGAGATGTAATTGAACAGACAAAAAAGGAAACAAAAAAAAAAAAAAAAAACAAAAAAAAAAAACCCACAAAAAAACCCAAAACATTAAATGACAGGGATGTCGAATGGAAAAGTTTAGTGTCCATTTCCTACCCATCAAACAGCATTTTATTGATAAAATTCAATATTGGTATTTTTATTTTATTTGCTGTTGATTCATTGATATTTTGTTGATATCATATAAATATAGTGATAGATTTGTATTTCTTTGATAATATTTACAGCTATAACATTTATTTGTATTAATAGTATATATGAGTATAATACAGATCCTTTTTTAATATCCACAACAGTGAGGGACAACAGGCACAGGACACACAAGGGAGAACTCCAGTGAGCTTTACATGAGAGTGGCTCTGCACAGGGAGAGGCTGTCCAAAAAGGCTGGGAGATCTCCATCCTTGGAGACAGCCCCAAATAAAGAGCACAATTCCCTGAGCAACCCAATCTAACTGAGAAGTTATCCTTGCTCTGAGCTGGGCTTGGGACCAGATGCCCTTCAGAGACCAGATGCCCTTCAGAGATCCCTTCCAATTTAAGTTAGTCTTTGATACTTAGCTCAAAATAAACAATTTTTGATGTTAGTTACTCAGCCTTGGCTTTTCCCTATCACCCAGCCCCAGAGGCAACCCAAGGGCTATAGGACAGCGTGGAGGAGCTCTCATTCCTGGAGAAGAATAAGGGCAGCAGAGGGAGACTTGGCAGGGTGCTTGAGGCTTTCATGATCTAATTGAAAGGAAGGTGAATTTTCTCTGATTTGACCCTGATTTAAATCCTCCACTCTCACGCTCTGAAGTTTACAACCTCTTCTTTTACTTCCTGCAGAGTTCCAGCTCCTTTAGAGCCAGGGCTGGCGTGACTCATCCTGGAGGGCACTGCTGTGCCTGGTCCTTTGCCTGAGCTGAGGCCCTGCTGTGAGAAACCTGCCATAAGAGAAAGCTGGAAACAAACTTAACCTCATTTTGGACTGTCCACTGCCATCTAGGAGCGGTGAGAATTGGGGATTCATTTTTACTTATTCACTTTAAAGTGAATTGTGCTGCCTGCCCATGGAAACATGGGGCGCATCTGAGGAAGATGCTGCTTTTGTGCAAGAAGTGCTGCAAGGATTAAATTGCTCCTAGGTACAATGTGGAGGATGAGTCAGGAGATCCTGGCTTCAAATGGGAGCTCTTCAAAGTGGCATCTGTCTTTTCTGGTGAGCCTCTCACAGGCCTCTCATTTAAAAAATGCAAAAACTGTAATGAAAGGCTGAATGGCTCTGAAGTGTGAACTGAGGCTGCAAAGCAGGGCTCCCCAAGGGTTTCTTTCTGCCCCAGCTGGATGAAATATTGCTGCCTGTCTTAGAGAATGGAGATGGGGCACGTGGTGGCTGCCCACTCTGCAGGTTCGCTGCTCCCACCAGCCAGGAGTGCAGCCAGCTCTACCCCACAGCTGCCTCTCAAGGCAGAAATTCCCTACTTGTTAAAAAGAGATAAAGGACAAACCCCACACAGAGTTCAGCTATTTCCTTTATTGACAGTTCTGAACAGAAGGAGGTGCTGGGTGGCAAATCCACAAAGACAGCACAGCGACTATCAAAACTTTTCACTATTTATACATTTTAGTGAACAAAGGCATTCATGTTCATTGGCTACCAGTTATATCATTCTCGTACTAATTTCACATATTATCTCTTTCTAAAATTATATTTTTATTTTTATAGTATCATATCTAAATATGTAGATGTTGCATTTATATTATATGTAATTTGTAATGTTCTGTATCATAGATTATGAGTAAAACATGTTATCTCCACTTGGAAGGCCAGCCAATCCACCAGGTCACCACTTTCTCTGGGCTTCAAGAAGGTGCTGTGCCAAGTTCTCAGATCTGTGTTAGTTCAGAGGTTCATAGAAGGTTTGGGTTGGAAAAGAAACTTAGAGATCACCCAGTTGCAGACCTCTGCCATGGACAGGAGCATCTTCCACTTGTTCAAAGCCCCATCCAGCCTGGCCTTGAACACCTCCAGAGTCACAGACATCTTTTCATGTAAAATCCTTCCCTTAGGATTTTTTCCTCCTGAGAAGCTGAGGGGCCTCAGGAACAAAATGTAAAATATGGTTATCTGCTGCTGTGGAATGTAACAGGTGCATCTGTGATTGGCCCATCTTAGATGTTTATAATTATAGGCCAATCACAGCACAGCTGGCTCAGAGAGAGTCTGAGACAGCTGCCTTTGTTATGATTCTTCTTCTTTCTATTCTTAGCTTAGCTAGGCTTCTGAGAACCTTTTCTTCTATTATTTTAGTATAGTTTTAATGCAATATATATCATAAAATAATAAATCAAGCCTTCTGAAACATGGAGTCAGATCCTCATCTCTTCCCTCATCCAAAGACCCCTGTGACCACCGTCACACTCAAGGGATGGAGCATCCACAGCTTATGGATCAGCACCTGAATGGGAAGATCTACCCTTGAATTAGAGATCTGCTTCTCAGTGTCTGCTCCACGCTCCACAGGCTTGAAGCCTGACCTGGAACCCTTCAGACATTACATTTTTAATTAATTTTGGTATTAACCCAGCATCTCTACACCCTGCACTACACTATCCTCCTTTGACTCCACAGAGCAGCACTCTTAGCATTACTTCACTAAATGCTACCCTATCTGTGGCTTAAACCCAGCCTATTTAATTAACTGACAACTTTAATCCACATGTTACACTCTGCTTATCTGGAAACTGACTTTTATTTCTGATAGGCCATGATCTAATTGCACCCTGTCCTCATCCTCTGCAGCAGTGCAGAATGATGCACTGCTTCCCCCAGGCAGTTGCCCAATATGCAAAAACTCTGCTGTTCTTGTTAATCCCCAGCATTTAAACCTGGCATTGGATGCAGCAGAGATGGCAAGGGAGTCCTTGCAGCCCCTCTCCTCCCTTCCTCTCTCTCTCTCCTTCCCACCTGGACCATGCTCAGCTGGAAAGGAACTGAGGCAGCATCACAGGCTGCAAACATTTTACCCTCCTGCCTGCATAGGGCACCCATTTCTAGGCTTTGGAATGTCTTGGTTTAGAAAGACAGGAGTCTGCCAAGGAAGGCAGGAGCCTCCCCTGAAATGGAGAATGTAAACCCTCCCCACCCCTCCCAATTGCTGTCAATTTTAAATTAAGGGGCTCTCAGGCAAAAGTACGGGGGGAGGAGAAAATAACAGTTCTTTAATAGGGAAGAAAAATAAAAGGATAAAATAAACAGTGCAGTACACTAGAACAACACTGACAGAGTCAGAACCCAACCTGACACCCTGTGGGTCAGGGTGTTGGTGGCAGTCCCATTGGAATTGTGGCTGCAGCCCTCCTGCAGTGTCAGGGGTGGCTCTGCTGGAGCAGGGATCCTGTAGAGAAGGATGGATTCTTCCTCTGAGGATCCAGTGGAAGAGGCAGCTGCTGTTCCTCTGGGGAATCCCGTGGAGAAGCCGTGCTGGTGTCTCAAAACCTCTGGATTATATCTGGGTAGGAATGCTTGGCTCCTCCCTCTGGGCTCACATCTCCCAATGGGATGCTGTAGTTCTTATCAGTCATGCAGTGACATTCAATAGCTGTTATCAGCAATGTCCCCTCCCGAGGGAGGTGTGAATGTGGTCACTCAGAGAGAGAGATAAAGCAAAATGCCCACTTGACAAAGGTAATCTGCCATACAGATGGTAATGGAAAACATCTTGCATTGCAATTTTCAACATGGAAGTAGGAGACAGTTTTGCAGTAAGAGGCAAAGTTCCTGGTGTCACTGAACTCAAAAGACAAGGAACTGATGGGAGTCTGGCTGGTATATTCTGGGTTTATTTGCCATCTACTTTTTTTAAATTCCAGGAAATTTTCAGGCCCCAGAATCCAAGTCAGCATGTGCAATTAGCAAATGCTTTTCAAATTTGCTTCTCTTCAGATATAAAGGCTTTCCAAAAAGACGTCAAACACATTTCAAGCTGTTTTTCTAGAGTTTTAAAAGAGAATTGATACTCTGGTTTTGAGTGTATTTTTAGCTGTCATTAGTTCCTGCCAGTTTTAACCTGTCCAGCCAGCATCTCTGCTGTTGTCCTGGACATCTGACATATTATTTTGATTCAAAGCTGTGGATTCAGTCACAGATATCTTCCCTTTCACCCCCCTCTTGTGGAGACACAAATGAGAGGGAGGCTTTTCAAGGAGATACTGAAAAAATGCCAGCTCACGACGAGATGAGTTTGTGTCCTTTGTTACCACAGGCAAGGACAGAGATGTGAAAGGAACAGGAATTAACTCACAAGGATAAAGTGGGAGCTGGGAGGATGCTTGGTGTCACCCATTGCTATTTTGGAGGCTGGGTTTCCAGTATTTTTGCGCATTATGAGGAGGATCAGGCAGACCTACGCTGTGCTTCTCTGGTGCCTCAGCAGTTCTCTCCATCCCACGTGGCTGCCTGCCCTCAGAATGCAGGGATTTGGCTGCTTGATGTCATTAATTGCACAGGAGAAACCCTTAGCAACCCTCTGAGACATTTGCATCACTTCAATATGACAATATAGATGTCACTGCTGCAGCAGGCCAGACATGGGGATTGGGTCCTGTGGTGCTCCCTCTGTGCCAAGCAGATTTCCATGAGCTGCTCCTTGAGTGCCATTGGAAGTGTGAAAAATGCCAATCACTTGCTTTTAAAATGTTAAAATTTAATAGTAATAAAATGGTTATAAAAGTGGCAATATAATTAGAGTAATAAAAATTTTGGACAATTTGGATTAGGACAATATGAGACAATAAAAACAAAGAGTTACAGGCAGTCCGAGTACTTTTTTCTGGGCAAAATAAGCCTGAAAAAGGACTCACATTAACAGAGGATTAACCCTTAAAAGCAATAGCCTGTTGTATATTCACACATCTCATACATGATGCATAAATTCCATTCAAACACAGGACTCTGTCTGGTCAGTGTCAGCTTCTTCCTCTTAATCCTGACGATGTCTTCAGGGCTGAGTGAGGCAGGAAGAAGTTTGTTTCTTCTGATAAGAGAGCAATAAATTCTCTTTCTCTGAAAGATTCAGGTGTCCTGTGGCTGCTGTCTCGCTGCGAGTCCTTTCCTTAGGAAAAAAAGTATCTTACATAGCATAGTTTCCATTTTAACATTATGTTATAACCTAAAACTATATTTAACACTCCACTTAAGAAAATTAATACAGCATAACTTTCTAACATAACACACATAATATTCATTTTAATATTTGCAAAAAGCCAATCATAAAATACGCATTTTTCACAGAAGTGACAGGCACTGATTGTCCCCCAGCCTCCCACAGGGAGGGACAGGGCTGCACAGGGGCACGGAACAGAGTGGAGGCAAGTTCTCAGGCACTCCTCACACAAGGAACTACTTCAAAGGACCAGTGTTTTTCAGAGATCCCAGTGACAAATATCCTGCACAGCCTTGTGCTTTTTGCTGTTGAAACCTTGTGTGCTTTCCCTCCATCCTTAATTCCTCCCGATCCATCAATCCCAGTGCCCTTTCAGTCCCGTGGTTTCACAATGTCAGCAGTGATCCCAAAATGCTCCAAAGTCATTTCCACTCTGCTTCCCCTGACACAGAGACCTCGTTATCCTGCATTGCCTGAGTCCATCTGCCCTTTCCTCGGGGATTTTATTCCTGTGGGGTACAGATATTTTTACAAATGACAGAAGCAGTGCTGTGGGAACTGGGGGAAGAAGCACGTCCTTCCTGACACAGACAGTGCACACTGAACTGGTCAGAAAGCTGTGGTAACAACAGCACAGCACCCAAAGCACAAACAGAGAGAGGAAAGCTGAGGATGAGCCTACCTGTGCCTGCCTGACCCTAAAAAAAGCAGAGAAAACCTTTTTGTTTCTCACCTAAGTCACCAGCTGTGACAGGGATTGAGCTGCCTTCTTCCACTTTCTCAGGCAAAGAAAGAGACTTCTGTTGAAGAAGCTGTTTTATGGTTTTTATTTATGTCTTAGTAACCTTTAAGTCATGGTTTAATCACATTTGATCAATAAAACATGGCTGGAAAATGAAAAGTCAGATGTTTAAAATTTTGAAAGTACCCGACAATGCTCTGAGGTTTTTTAGCTCTGATTTTGTTTTTCCCCCTCTGGATTGTTTTAGCAGAGAAATTCTGCACTTCTCCAGTTCAAATTTGAAAAAGAGTTTCATTTGACCTAAAATGCCTTTTATTTTTCAGTGAGTGATCCATTCATTCTGAAAACAAAATACATGGCAACATCCAGGCAGGACACAGTGGTCACACTCTCCAGCCACCCCTCCCCTCCAGGTTTAGCAAAGTGAGGCACTACATGTGAACATGTTTTTATCCTCCTTCCCAGCCTGGAAAATGAAGTCCCAGCCCTACACCCCAATGAGATCAGCAGGGAGCCCCTCAGGCAGCAGTTGTCACACCCAGTTTGTGGCTCTTTGGGCTGTTTTGTGCTCCTTGCACCTCCCTGCCCGGTGAGGTTTTCCCCAAGGGTCTGAGACAGCCCAGGGCACAGCAGGACAGAGAAGAAAGGCACAGTTGTGTGCAGACAGCAAGCTCAGAGAGAATAAAGGAGATATTTCCCCCCCTTTTTGTGGCTGGCCTTGGCCTTTTGCTGCCTGGCACTTGCTGTTTTCCTCCAGGTCCATGTGGCATTGACTGGAACTCTCTGGAACTGGTTCACTGGCTTGCACAGGCAGCAAGGAGAGAGAAAAGCTGTTTTATCACCAGCTCAAAGCCATCATTTAGTTGCATGAAATACCCATAAATGGAAGCAACAGCAGCCCAGGGCTTGATGAGAAAACCACTTGCAAGCCCCGCTCGATACTGAGCTCTTGCAAAGTCCCTGCTGGAGCTCCAGCACCCCAGGCAGCTCCACCTCAGGACTGGTGAGGAGACAGAAAATTTGTACATTTCAAACATTTCAAGCCTTCTCCAGCCACACAGAGGCCTAATGGACCTCTTCTACCAATTATCTCTGTTCTTCTGGGTTTCTCCATCTCTCTAGCTCCTCTTCCAGAGTCTGGGTTTTTTTCATTTGTTTGGTTTTTTGTTTGGTTTTTTGTTGTTGTTGTTGTTGTTGTTATTGTTGATGGTTTTGGTTTTGTTTGTTTTCTGGTTTGTTTTTTTTTTTTTTTGTATTTTTAAAATCTTATTTTAAACCTACAAGCAGAATAAATAACAGGAAGTATTTTTAAGTGGGAAGTTAGGAGATTAATTACTGTAGAAGACCTGAGAACCACACCACCCCTCCATCAAGGTGTCTGACATGTTAGGCATGCAAATATAAGGAGATCAACAGGTAGATCAGGTTGTTTCACCTCAAATATAACTATTTTCCTGGCCCAGAAAGGAAATAATGAAAAATTGAGGGGAAGCCTTGAATAGTTTGGTAGCACAGAAAGATGCAGCTGAGGCAGCCAAGACAGACAAACGTGGAAGAAAACACAACTCCTTTTTTGAAAAGGACATCTTAAAAAAATAATTTTTGAGGCATTTCTGCCTGAGACAGACATTTGGCTCCTGGAGCTGGAATTTGGGCCAGAAGTAATCAGGGACAGCGGGCAGAGGCAGCATGCATAATGAGGGAGCCTGCATGTGAGCTCTTATCACTTAGAAGCTAATAGATGATGAAGGCAGCTTAATCCATGCAAATATAGAATAACGACAACCTTGACTTCATGCCTCACAAAAATAGTGGGAATAGGGAGGGAAAAAAGAGAGGGTGAGAAGGAAAAAGCAACAGCATTTGAATCACCATGCATCATTAATGGATGGGGCCAGAGAGAGAGAGAGAGAGAGAGAAATAATCAATCCCAAGGCAGGGTGGAGTGATGGCTGCTGCTCGTGGGTACAGTGAAACCTGCAGGAGGGGAAGGGAGAGGAGAGGACGTCAGAGGAAGAGCCTGGCCAGGCACAAAGTGATGCTGATCTGCTTGGTGCCAACGTGATTTCTCAGCCTGGCTGCTGGCAGTGCTGACTTCAGCCCAGCATCCTCCTGCCAAGCCCAGCCCCTGCCAAGCCCAGCTTTTACCCTCCTGGAGTGGGTTCTCCAGGAGGGTAAAAGCTCACCCTTCCTCTCAGAGGTGGAGCAAAGGTTTGTGACCATCTGGTGAAAACACAGCAGCTGAAGCTCTGCCATGGTAATGGTGAGATTAATTAATAACCATTGGAATAACTGGAGAGGGGTCCTTGTGGGTTTAGTCATCACTAGGAAATTTTAATTAGCCATTCGATATTTTCTCTCCCAGGGATAATGTGATGTCTCTGGAGCAGGCCAAAAGCTGAGATGGGACCATATGGCTGAGGAGGTCCCCAGTGCCACAGGGGGGTGTGACAGGATGTCAGCCCACAGGAGATGGGTGAGCACACAGCCAGATGCAAACAGCACATCCAGTTTTCCTCAAAATGAAGGTAAGGGTCTGTCTGGGTCTTTATTTGAAGTATAAAAGCTACAATTGCTGAGGGAGAGGACTTTCAGAACCATCTGTAGATATCTCATCCTTGACCTACTCTTTGCCCTCTTAGTTCCTAGCAACTGACTCCTCCACTTATTACTGGGGAGGGGGCCACATGAATGAGATCCATGGCATCTTCTTGTATATAACCTCAGCTATTTTTACAATAAATACTTTGTGCTAGACAGGTCGGATTTATTTTTGGTAACCTCTCTGTAAACTCCATGTCTCGCATTATTCCTCCCTTCAAAATTAGTGAAATGCCTGTCATACTGCTGAGGTTAAGCTAACAGATCAATTATTGTCTGGATTAATTTCCCTATTAATGCAACCTCAGCTGTTTTCCAGCCTTGTGAAAACCCTGTTTTCTTGTGCAAACAGGTCTGAAAGCCTGGCTACCAGGCAGGTAATGTCAAGTGCCTGCTTTTCTAATATTTTGGGATGGAGATATTTTTATACTGACCATCTGGATCCATGGATTTCCTCTGCCTCCTCCTCAGATGTCAGTGCCCCTCCATACTGGTGATTCCATTAAATTTCTCGTCTTTGCCATGTGCCATCCCATTGATCTGGTTCTGGTTTGTATTGTTGTCACACTCTTCACTGCCAAAATCTTGGTGTACCAAAGTCTTCTTCTTGGGATTTCAGTTGGAGGCCTCCTAAAATTCAGCTTGGCATTGTCACTTTAGCTACTCATGGCTCATGTGATGGAAGAATCCAGAGTTACTGAAGCTCTGTGTGTTCATGGAGAGAGACTTTGCACCAGGGCATGGAGTGACAGGACAAGGGGAATGCTTTCACACTGAAACAGATCAGGTTTGGACTGGATATCAGGAAGAAATTCTTTACCATGAGGGTGGTGAAGGACTGGAAAAGATTGTCCAGAGGAGCTGTGGCTGCCCCATCCCTGAGAGTGTTCAGGACCAGGTTGGACGCTGGGGCTTGGAGCAGCCTGGTGGAGTGGAAGGTGCCCCTGCCCATGGGGGAGAAGTTGGAACTAAATGATCTTTGAGGTCCCTTCCAACCTAAACCATTCTGTGATTCTATGATTTATGCTGAATGAGTATGTGCTGTTAATAACTATATTTTAATTACCCTTTCACTCCATTTTCCTGAACCTGCAGTAAGATTCCCCATGCTGTGCAGTCACACTGGCATTCTTTCTACAGATGACTACAAGATTTTTTTTTTCTTTTTTGGTTCTCTAATCAAATATCACACTTTAAGGAAAGACTGTATATTTTCAGGTTAGCAATTACATTTCTTTATCCCTTTGCAAAAACTTAACCATTTCTTTTCATAGGTACAATTTATAGATATAATACAGTATCCAGTTCCACTGGGACAATTTTAAGTTTGGGAACTTACAACTTGTTATTTAATGTATTAGTTTGGGCCAGTTCCCTTCTTTTGGCACCTCAATTCCTGATGAAGTTTCATCCATTTTCATCTAAAAGTCATATATTTGTCATGCAAATACTTCTCCAAACCTCCTCTGCAGTGTCCTTAGCCTTTTAAATAGCCCAGCCAGCTCATTTGCAGACCAGTAGTTCAACAACAACCCTCTGCCAAGCTTCGTGCTTCCTGTGTGCCTGAAATGATCTTGTTTGCTTTAATATCTTCAGCACTTGCCTGTTCTGGACCCTTCTCAGCTGTCATCATTTTTTTATATCACATTTCTCTTGACGTTGCCTGCACGTCTTTCCACTGGCGTTACTCACTGCAGGTCACTGCTCCCTGGAGGAAGAATTTTTGGGGTCAGACTTCCTTTTAACCCTCCCTGAGCTTCAGGAGGTGTTGGTTATCATGGGTGGCATGATAACCAACTGTCGCAGACATCTTTTGTGAAAAATCCTTTCCTTAGGATTTTTCCTCCTGAGAAGCTCAGAAGCCTCAGGAACAAAATGCAAACAATGATTATCTGCTGCTGTGGAATGCAACAGGTGCATCTGTGATTGGCCCATGTGGTTGTTTCTAATTACTGGCCAATCACAGTCAGCTGGCTCAGACAGAGAGCTGAGCCACAAGCCTTTGTTATCATTCTTTGCTATTCTATTCTTAGCTAGCCTTCTGATGAAATCCTTTCTTCTATTCTTTTAGTATAGTTTTAATGTAATATATATCATAAAATAATAAATCAGCCTTCTGAAACATGGAGTCGGATCCTCGTCTCTTCCCTCATCCTAAGACCTCTGTGAACACTGTCACAACCAACACCTCCTGAACACCTCCTGTACCAAAAGCTGAGTTGTGGCCAGGTCTGGCAGTGCCCAGAGTGCATCAGGTAGCCCTGCCTGTCCCTTGGCATCCAGAGAAATATCTGACCTCACTGTCTGTCCGGCAGCATAAGGAACCAGGAGCAGCAGTTTTTTTAACACCTTCCAGGCCTTTCCACTGAATCTAAGTAATCAGAAAGCTGGAGAGGAAACAGAATGTGACAGTGTTCACAGGGGTTTTCAGATTGGGGAAGAGACGAGGATCTGACTCCATGTTTCAGAAGGCTTGATTTATTATTTTATGATATATATTACATTAAAACTATACTAAGAGAATAGAAGAAAGGATTTAATCAGAAGGCTAGGTAAGAATAGAATAGAAAGAATGATAATAAAGGTTTGTGGCTTGGGCTCTCTGTCCTAGCCAGCTGACTGTGATTGGCCATTAATTACAAACAACCACATGAGACCAATCACAGATGCACCTGTTGCATTCCACAGCAGCAGATAACCATTGTTTACATGTTGTCCCTGAGGCCTCCCAGCTTCTCAGGAGGAAAAATCCTAAGGAAAGGATTTTTCATAAAAGATGTCCGCGACAGCAGAAAGCAGAGCATTACCTGGAGACTTTAGTGCTGGTCATTCCCTCTGACTGTGCTAATTAGGAGAGATTGCATCACTTGTCCCATTCTGCAGGCTTCAAAGGCATGCACAGTGATAAAATCTGCTGTGCAAACAAGCTGCACTCGCTGCTCAGGACTTGCACAGCCAAATTGTTCTCCAGCAGTAGTCCTGACAGGGCTCTGAGTCTCCAGCCCAGCTGAGAGCAGGACAGACACCCAGGGGCACACAGGGCTCACTCTGGGCTCTGTGTCACACTGCTTGTGTCCTGCCACCCTGCTTGGGAAGCTGTCCCCAAGGACACAGTGACATCAGCAGGCACCAGGGGGTGTTTTAGAGGGGAAGGTGTTTCAGGAAGACTGACAGTCTGCAAGTCCTCTCACTGATCACTCTGGGGGCTTTGGAAATGGGGAGTCACGTTTGCTGTACTGATTACCTCTGGAAAAAACATGTTCAGGGCAGTGCTGAAAATCTGATGTTATTTCCACTGAGCAGTCCTAGGCAAGCAAATAACACTGCAGGAAGAGTCTATCAAAGCTCTGCACCACTCAGTTTGAACTCTAAATGCTGTCATCTCACAAAATAAACACCTGATCTCGTTTCTCTGAAAAGGGCTTGTTTTGCCTTGATACTTTGCTGAAGTAGGGATCTACAGCTTCTCTGCACAGTCTGTGCCAGGGCCTCACCACCCTCACAGGGAAGAATTTTTTTCCCAACATTAAATCTAACCCTACTCTTTCAATTTGAAGCCATTCCCTCTTGTCCTCCAGGCTCTTCTAAACAGTCTCTCTCAATCAGGTGCTGGGAGGCTGCAATCAGGTCACCCCAAAGGCTTCTCTTTTCCAGGCTGCACAGTCCCAATTCTCTCCACACAGCAGAGCCTTTCCACACAGGAGAGGTGCTCCATCCCTCTGATCCTCTTGGTCTCCCATGGACTCACTCCAGACCAGGAGCAGTGGCTCTTTTCTGCAGCAGCACTCACTGGGCAGCTTCCAGTCCTGAGGAGGAGGGGACAGGAGAGCAGGTAATTGTGCTCAGGGGAACTGTCCTGGTTTGAAAAGCCAGGTGTCTGTTAAGGAAGGCAGGAGCTTCCCCTGAAATGAAAAATGTAAACCTCATCCCTATGAATTATAATTTTGAAATTAAGGGGCTCTCAGGCAAAGATATGGAAGTAGGAATAACAGTTCTTTACTAGGAAGATTAAAAATACAAATGTAATAGTACAAAAAAAAAAAAAAAACCAAAAAACAAACCACTGCCAGAGTGAGAACAGTCCCTGTCCCCTGTGTGTCAGGGCGGTGTCCCAGCCCCATCCCAGGGGGGCTCAGCCCTCCTGCAGTGCCAGCTGTGGCTCTGCTGCAGCAGGGATCCTGCACAAGGGGGGAGTTTTCCTCTGCAGCTCCAGGGCTGCTGCAGATGGGCCTGGGCTCCCTCTGGCCATGCAGGGCAGCAGAAAGCTGCTCCTCTGGCAATGCAGGGGGCAGAGGCTGCTGTGCTGTGCCAGCACCTCAGATTGGATCCAGGCAGGAATGCTTGGCTCCTCCCCTGGGCGGAGCATCTCCCCATGGGATGCTGGGATTGGATCAGCCCTGCAGGGACACTCAGTGGGCATGGACAGCAGAGATCTCCTGGAGGGAGGGTTGGCTGTGGGAGAGAGAAAGGAAAAACTGCCCCAGGGACAGCAGAGAGCTGCCCCACTGATAGGAATAGAATACCCACTGTGGTAGACATCTTTTATGAAAAATCCTTTCTTTAGGATTTTTTTTTCAGGAGGAAAAATCCTTTCTTTAGGAATTTTCCTCCTGAGAAGCTGAGAGGCCTCAAGAACAAAATGTAAACAATGATTATCTGCTGCTGTGGAATGCAACAGGTGCATCTGTGATTGGTCTCATGTTGGATGTTTGCAATTAATAGCCAATCACAATCAGCTGGTTCAGACAGAGAGTCCGAGACAGAACCTTTGTTATCATTCTTTCTATTCTATTATTAGCCAGCCTTCTGATTAAATCCTTTCTTCTATTCTCTTAGTATAGTTTTGATGTAATATATATAATAAATCAAGCCTTCTGAAACATGGAGTCAGATCCTCATCTCTTTCCTCAACCTGAGACCCCTGTGAACATGGTCACAACCCACACCCATTTCCAAACTCAGACAGGAACAAATCATTCCTCTGCTCCCAGCCTGGGCTTTGGCTCTCAAAAATACAATCTCTCAAAAATACAGTCTCTCAATGCCCCCACCCAAGTTTTCACTTGCATTGTGGCTCACCCTCACCCTCAGCATCTGGAAATGGTTTTCCCAGTCCAGTGGGCACACCCAGGCAGGTTGAGGTGCCCAAACAGCTCCCTGCTCCTTGCTGTGATGCTCAGGCCTCAGTGCTTTAATCTGCCAGCCTGCTGGTGGGCTGGACTGCAGCACCTGCTTGCTCACTGCTCACAGCCAAAGCCAAAACCCACCATGAAGGATTTCTGATCCAAAGCCTCCTGTGCAATTCCAGTGTTGGGGCTGAGTGTGCTGTCTGTCACCTGTCTCTGCTCCTCTGAGGAAAAGCTAAAACCTGAGGGAGACACAGAGAGGTAAATCCTATTATAGTTTCACAGGTCTAATCTGCCAAAGCAGAACAGGAACAAATTTTAATGTTATAAGCACCCACTTTCAACCTTTTTCAGGGATACTTCTCATTTCCACAATCAAATATTAGTTTAAACTGTCTTAAGCTTAACACCTTATTACACAAAGCTTCTTAGAAATAGAAATAAAATAAATAATCTCACACAAAGGGTGTCAGACCAGCCTGCAAATGCATGGCTAATTCAAAGTCAATGAGATTTCAGGTGTAAGGTGCATACATTTACAAAGCTGTTCTTCTCCTTCCTCAGAAAATGCTCTTAGTTACAATTTTAATCCAGCTGAGGAGTGTGCTGGACGGGGGTCTTTCCCTGGAAGGTGAGATAGAGAATTTTCCCCTGATTTCAGACAGCATAAGGCCAGAGATCTCCTGCTGCCATGGTGTGACAGGATTTCACCCTAATTTTACATCACTTGCTTTGAGTATTTACCCTCTATGTTTTTCCCAGGCTTCTGATAGGAATTTTCTTTTCTGAGAGGTAATTAAACTGAAACAAAGAGCTGAATCCCTCTGTAAGCTCTACAAGAGATTAGACCACTTCTGGGTATCACTCCAGAGATAATAAGAGCTCTGGGAGCTTTTCAGGGAGTAATTTATTGGACATAATGAGCTTCTTACTGGGGCACCTGCCACCAGTGCTGCTTAAGAGTGTGTGTTCCCAAAGGTCTCTTGAAATTTAACTGTTATTTTTTTATTTCCCTAGTCAAGTGATGACTTTATCCCTCAGAGGCACCACTGGAAATGGCTCTCTGAGAGTCTCACGTGGTGTGAGATTGGAGAGGGACCTTTGACTGTGGGTCTGTGAGAGTCCAGTGGTCCAAGCTTTGCATGAAGAGTGCTGTTCCTCCTTGGAATGATGGCACTGGGAACAGTGCCATATCACCTCCCTGTTGGGGGTTATAAGGGGTGCAGAGAGACCAGGCTGGAGAAGCAGTTCCAGCCCTGGAGCTGAGGAGTGCACAGGGCTTGTGCAGGAGTGCTGTGAAAATGAGAGTGATGTGCTCAGGTACCTGCAGACAGAGGTGAAGAGGACCCAAAGCACGTCCAAAGAGCAGAAAGGAGCTGCTGTAGGGAGTCTGCAGGGAAGCAGAAAGCAGGTGAGTCAGCATTCCCCCCTTCAGAAAGGTGCTGATTTCATTTGCTTTTCTGATGGCACTGCAGGGCTCACAGAGCTGCAGGCTCATTTCAGGCTCCCTAAGCAGCTCTTCCCCACCTCCAGAAGTGCTGGTGTGTACCCACAGCATGGCAAAAACCTCCAGAAGCACAGTTACAGATGGGTTACATCCACACCCACCCCAGAGACCTGTGGGTGAGCATGAGTGGGGTAAGCTCATCCTGAGGGGTGTCCAGGTGGGAAGGTGCAGCAGCAAAGCCTTTGGAGCTGCTTGGGACAGCCCAGGCCACTCTGCAGCCACAGAGTGGGACTTGGGACTAGGCAGTGCTTTGAGGGCTGTGTCCAGGCTGGGGAGGACAGGCAGCACAGCAGGGATGGTTTTGGTACAGGCTTCCCCTGATGAAATCCTCTTCTTGAGGGGATGATCTCCTTGGGAGCAGGGTCTGGGTGTTGGGTTGATGTCAGGCTGCTGTTAGCATTGCCTCCAGCTCTCCTCCTTTTTGTCCCTTTCCATTTATGTCAGGGCTGTCCATGGGGAATGATGCTGCCCATCCCTCCCTCTGCAGAGCTGGGAATTCCCACTCAGTAACCTCAAGACCTGTGCATTTATCCTGCCTCCCGCTCCCTCAAAGCTGGGTCAGCTCAGTCCAGGCTCTTGCAGTTTCTGACCTCCCTTGGTACCTGTGCAGCTGCTCAGGGTGTGGAGATGGGGAACAGCCAGAGAAAAGAGCTGAAACAGAGACCAGGCTGCTTGACCAGACCCCGAGGACATCAGGCTTCCCTTCACCCTGGGGATAACCAAGCTCCATAGCTCTCAAAACCTGATAAGCCTGACACTTCCCACAGCACCTCACTGCCCATGGCATCACTTATGTCTCAGGCCAGAAAAAAAGAACACCATTCTGGTCCTGCAAACAGGTTCGTCCACTTCTGTTTATGGCAACTTGGTCACACAAGTTGCCCAGAAGCAGCAGAGTCTCCTTGAAGGTTTAAAGACTGCAGTTCCCATTCCTGGGCTGACCTGATGCCGGCAATATCCCTGATTTCAGGGCAGAATGGGGGTGGACTAGATGATGTCCATGGTTCTGATTCTTTATTGTTACTCAGTTTATTTTATCCTCTCCCTTATGCTTCAGACAGAAAGGCTGTAGCCCAAAGGAAAGGTTTAGCAGGGAAAATGATTGCTTTTGACAGTACTCAGTGTGGCCTCTTGCTGAAAAGAAGACAGGCGGGCAGTAGCTCTTTCTTTTTAAGATGACAGATGGGAACACTAACATCAGTGCCTTTGCTTTGCTTCATTTTGCACAGAAGTCATTTGAAACTGCAAGCACTCTGAAATATGGCAGCCATAAATCCAGATACTCCTTCTGTGGTGCTCGTGGAGTTGTGCAGCTCTCTGCAGTGGCACCTCAGCAAAGGGAGGCTTTGTGTGGGGATTACAGGAGCACCGTGCACTCAGCTGGCTGCCCTGAGATAGTCAAGAGCCAGTGCACACACAGGCTCTCTGCAAGAATCATATTTCATTATGGAAACTTTTTACTTGTTGCTGCTTTTAAATAATCCCCAGCTGGGCCTGTTCTCCCTTTGCCCCCATCTGTTTCATATCTGTAGTGAAGAAATTTTAAAAGCCCCTGTTGGAGGGAGAGGAGGAAGGCTTGCACCTTCTTCCTCACTCACTGAAAACCCTTGGCTTTGCCTTCACCTTCATCACTGGATGGTTTTTTTCCCCAAACTTCACACGTAAACTCATTAACATCACTTTTCCATCTGACCCACTTAGAGATCTGCGTCACTGGCGATGTTTCAGCACTGAGCAATCTCCCTCCACTTTCCTGCTCACATCCTTGGGGGGAGGGAGGGAGGTGTGCATGTGGGTCTCTGCTGAGCAGCACAGCCTTTTACGTGGATCTATATTTATCCATTTGACATCTGAATGGGCTCAGACGTGCAGGAGTTGTCAAGAGCAAGCTGTGACACCTTGGTGCAGCACCTAATGGGGCCCTTTCACCTCTGGATGCTGATGTGGCGCGTTCTGCGCCGCTGGTGCAGCGCCGGCTCTGCGCAGTCAAACAAAGCTGCTTTTTTTAGACTGACAGCCCATAATACTGCTGGTGCTGTGGAGAAGTGATAAAGGTAACATTTCACATTGCCAGTCAGAAACTGCCTCTCTTAGGATAACTTGGCAGGGGGAAAAAAAGAGGAGGGGAAGGAGCACAAAGCAGAGCGCGCACTTGCGAGCGGCGATGACGTCCGCTGTCACATAATCTCTCCTGAGCCACGTTGTGAGCAGGATTGGGTGACACTGCTGGAGGAAAAGTAAGAACCAGACACCAAAGGGATGCTGCACCATCGCCCTCCAAACCAGAATGCTGCTCTGCAGGTCATAGGTGAAAAGAAAGATATTTCTAAAACGCTGCGTTGCTGTGAATGGTGACCACGAATATGCAGTTTTCTGTGGCCAAAGTGGTGCCAGTGAGGGGACCATGGCTGCAGAGAGCCCCCAAAGCTGTGGTGGTTTCCCTGGCTGCCAGAACTGCTCAGCTTGTCCAAAGAAGGCAGAATGCAAGGAAAAGAGGCTTGGGTCTTGCTGCCAGCTTGGCAAACCCACCCTGGGCTCCAACAGGCAAGCTGGGATTGTTCCATCCCTGCTTTATCACCTCTAATGGAAGAGCAGCTGGGCACTTCAGACCCCCAGACTGGGGAGCTGCAAGGCAAAACATTCAGTGGGGATGTCAGAAGCACACTCACCACTCCAGCCCCAAGTGCCCCAGTGCTCCCTCCTGCTCTGTCAAGGTCAAGGGACACCCCACTGGCAGGGAGCACTGCAAGCCAAATCAGAGGACTGATAACACTTTCTCTTGCCAGTTTTTTGTTCGGTTGGTAGGTTTGGTTTGGTTTTTTTGGGAAATTTTCAGGGGGTTTTGGTTTTTTTTTTTTTTTTTTTGTGAATTTTTGGGGTTTTTTTGTTGTTTTTGTTTTTGTGGTTGTTGGTAGTTGTGGGGGGTTTTTTTTGTTTTGTTTTGGTTTTTTTGGGGAGGTGTTGGTTTTTTTGTTGTTGTTGTTGTTTTTGTTTTTGTCTGGTTGACCTGACTTCCAGGCCTTCCATAACATGGCTTTATTGAATGTGGTCCTGGTACAAACTGAGGATGGAGTGTTCCAGTGTGGGGATGGGCTGCACCTTGGAGGCTGTTTGCTTGAGGATTAACAGGGATTTTTTGAAGAATGTGCAGTGAAACCACTGTGGTGATCAGACCAGTGCCAGTGCAGGGCCTGTCAGCTTCACCTCCCCTTGCCTCTGTGCCAAGCCAAGTTACAGGGGCTTGGCAAATCCTCCCCAGTGCCAGACTGCTGTGGGGTTCATTGCTAAACCAGGACTGTGTCCAGACAGGACCCTTGGATACCTGTCTGAACCTGCTGATGTGCCCCCATGGAGGGCTGGAGCCAAAATTCAAGGTTAATGTTGAACTGGGAACGTCTCTAGCAGTCGCCTCCAGACAGATCCTTCAGCCCTACATTTCCTTCTCAAGGCCTGGAGCAGCCCCACTGTGGGGCTTTTGGGAATTCCACATGGAATTACTTCGCTTTCTCTTAGAGGAACCCTCCTGGATATTTAAAAAGTTGTGGTTCACCTGACATGCTGGTTTGAAGGGCAGATTGGGTTTTTCCCCATGGCTTCCCACTTCATTCCAGCCCATCAATGGTGCCTCTCCCTGCACATCTGGGCTCACCTTCCTTGCTAGACTGTGTCAGGCTCCAAATGTCCTTTCCAAAGGTGCATCATTTTATTCGGAGGTCAAAAAAACACTTTGGTGCAGAAACTTCCTCCCAGCCAGAGAGCACAGGAGCACCATTTACACAGAGCTGCCTTAGCAGGTGGTCCTGCCCCTTCACTCAATCCCACCAGTAACCTGCTTGCAGACCAAAGGGCAACAGAAAAAAGGTCCTAAACTCAGACTCCTCTACATTATAAAATCACCTGGGAGATTTTTCCTCCCTGCTGTAACAAAAGCTGTGCTGTGTGTGCTGACAGAGAAGCTGCCTGCTGGAGAAGAGTCTGGGGAAAGTTCAGTGCTCAGGGGTGAGGGAAAAGGGTCAGTGCTGGCTTTTCTTGGTGTTTTGTGTCTGAGCTTGTGTTTTTTTAATAGAATGTTTTAGCAAATGGATTCTTTTCCCTGGATGCTGGTGGTCCTCCTGCCTCCAGGCTGTTATGCCCTCTCTTTGATCCTCCTTTGGGACCCTGCAGCTCTGCAGGTCACAGGAGAAGCACTGAGCAGCCGGTTTTGGGCTCAGGTGTAGGAGTGAAGCTGCAGAGGGAGGCTGCAGGCTATTGACCCAGCAGGGTCTGAATGAACATGATATTTGATCTGTAATTATGCAGCCAGAGAGGCTCTGCAGGGCAGGCAGAGTCAGCATCTTGGATTGGATGTGATGTGCTTTTTCCCTGTTCCTGTAAATCAGCTGTGAATGCTCCTTTACATCTCATCTTGCCCTGCTCCCTGTCAGAGATCTCTGCCTCCAGCCCTGGGCAGAGGAGCAGCACCAAGCACACAGAATGAAAACCTGGCTGCATCTTCCCCAGTGCCCTTTTCACATCCCATCCTTGGCTTGCTTCCTGGCAGGGTTTCACCAGGCTGTAAAAGTTAACTGCGTGCTGGAGTCGTACTTTATGAGGCTGCAATTTAATTTAGAAGCTAATTTATGCAAGTTATGCATCTCTCTCCCTCTCTTCCATTAGAAGGCAGCTGTTGGATCCACGCTGTGTGCAGTGGAACTGTGGTTGTGGATAATTGAAGGGCTGGGAATTCACCACTGGCCTCTGATGAGAAAAGGCAGTAACAGGAGGTTTAAGCAAATCTGTGAAGAAGGGATTCAGGAACACTGCCCAGGTGTGTGGTGGTGTTTGAGGGTCCCCAGGACGAGGGAAGAGATGAGAATCTTGACTCCATGTTTTTAGAAGGCTGATATGTTATGATGTTATGTTATGTTATATTGATATATTAGAACTATGCTAAATAAAGAGAAAGGAGACATCAGAAAGATAAAAAGGAAGGAATAATAAAATCTTGTGACAGACTCAGAGTCAGACACAGCTGGCTATGATTGGCCATTAATTAAAAACAATTCACATGCAACCAATCAAAGATGCACCTGTTGGTAAACCATCTCCAGACCACATTCCAAGCAATCAGATAATTATTGTTTACATTTCTTTTCTGAGGCTTCTCAGGAGAAAAATCCTAGCGAAAGGATTTTCATAAAATATCACAGTGACACGGGTGTGTGGGGCAGTGCCAGGAAGGGCAAATCCCATCTGGTCCAGATATTTTAAATGGCAGGAGATGTCCTGCCATTCTGCATTTTACAGTAGAACCCAAATAAATAATGCTGTAAAACCTTTGGCTTTCTGGTTTGGTGCCAATGAGAGAAGGGAAACAAACAGCAGAAATCCATGTCCTGGTTCTGGTGCATCTCAGTCCTTAGGAATTTTCTTAACCCTCCTGTAAAAATCATGTTTTCCAACCACTGCTGCTCTTCTTTCCTTGCCCCTTGGTGATGCTGGTGGATGAAGGGACCTGGCAGTGCAGTGTCAGTGGGCTGTTTTATGAGGATTGTCCATACCACTTAACTGTACATTTCCTAGGGATGTCACAGTTTCCAGGGAGCAGTGACACTGTCTGATTTGTCCAGGAAGCTTAATAGAGAGTGAGAAATAACAACTTGGCCAAAAAATTTAGGTCAGCATCTCACCTTGCTGGGATGAGTGCTCACCTGGTTGTGGACACATGGGACTGCAGCTTTTGGACATTCTAGAAAAGCTGGGATTTCAGAGGAAATACAGCCCTCTTGGCTTTCAGGCCAAATTTCTCGTTAAAAAATCCTCTAAAAATAAAAAGTTCAGACATGCAAAATAAAATAATCATCATCATAATAATGAGGTGGTTTCCCCAGATAATTACATATTTCAAGATCAGACGTTCTGTACTGGCACACAAGATATGCTCCCTGCAGGTTTTCCAGAGCTCTTTTTTCTTTCAGGAAACAGCATTTTTGTGGATTGTTCTTGCTGGTTTCCTACAAAGGTAAATGTTTGTTTGTATACAGCTGCAGCCCTTTTTTTCCTGGCCGTTAATAACTATATGCTAACAGACTACAGAAAGTCTTAATTGGTAGAGTATGAATATTATGCTGTAAATTGGAGTCAGGCAGTTGCATTTATTAGTATACATTATTTGCATAGTGTCTGCAGAGGGTTCTGTACCCTGGTGGTGAATATGTATGTGAATAAATCAGTGAGCATTAATTGCTGAGGCTTAGCCTATGGGCCCTGGATTCAGCTGGAACACTCCTGTTAAATTTATGAAGAGAAGATTGAGCCCAGCAAGACTACTAAGGTTTGGTTGCAGTGAAAAATTGTTGAAACCTGTGTTTTGTCACCGAGTTTTAGCCTAAACTGGGCTTTACAAGCAGTTTTGATATTCTTCAAGGGTCTTCCTGGTTTTAGCCTAAACTGGGCTTTACAAGCAGTTTTGATATTTTTCAAGGGTCTTCCTGGTTTAAAACTTCCCTGCATGTCTGTAGGAGCAGGATCAGGGCAAAAAGCTGGGGGCAGAAAAGCCAATCTGTTAAGGTGGTGTACAGATCTAACATTTGGCTATTGTTATTGCTGTCTTTGGCACGTTTGCAGAAAGGCAGCTGTCAGAATTTTTTTTTTTTTTCCTCTTGGCTCTGAACTTTCTCAGTAGAATTTCCTAATACCCCAAATGAATCTTGAGAAGAAATGAGGATTCTTTTTTCCCTTCCCCTTACATTCTATCCTCCATAGATGTGAGAAGTTTGTTTCCTTGGAGCACCCCCTGAATCTCCTTTCCCAAACATGCAGATTTAATAAAACATGCAGCTGTGGCAACTCCCAGTCTGCCAGTGGCACAGGACCAGTGATGGATCAGCATTCCATGGATCCCTTTCCATATTCCACTGCCCACAGCCTGATGGACACTGTGCTAATTAAGCAATGCAGATGTAAATGCTAAGCATCACCTGTGGGTGCATGGCAACTCAAAGGGATCCTGATGGTAATTCCTCTTTCTGCACTGCCCATGAAGTTTCTTTCACAGAGATTTTTTTTTTTTTTGTCTATGTTACCTCACACCCCTTGATTGAAAATGCTTTTATCACCCCTCATTGCACACAGAAGCAAAGTTGCTTTTCAGACACCAATGTGCAAAAGCCATGGTCTGCCCCTCTATGCAGGGGAGGCACTGGAGATGAGCAAAGCATCTGTAGCCCTCTGACAAACCCCGGGATCCACGCAAAAAGGCAGGGGAATCTCTGGGATCACGGTGTCACTCCTGGTGTCACAGTGTGTCACTCCTGCCTCTGGTGTGTCATTCCTGCCTCTGATGTGTCACTCCTGCCTCTGGTGGCAGATCCAGGGCAGGGCTGAAGGTCAAACTCACAGGTGAGAGCAACACGTGTCCCCTCTTCCCAGCTCTGGGGAGGTTACCCACAACCTCTTTGCTCTGTGAATTGTTCCAATCTTTTTTTTTTCTTAATTTTTAAGATCATTTCTAAGGCCAGTTGCCTTTGTGCTGTTGTCACAAGGAGCATGCAGCTTTGTGAAGATCCCAGGGTGTCTGTGGCATTAAGCAGTGACAGATGACGTGCAGCCTGCTGCTGTCCTGAGCCAGCACAGGATGCCTGGGAGGGCATTTGTGTGCTTGTGTGGGGCACAGAAAGCTCCTGTCCCTGTCCTATTGCACTGCCCTAGCACCTGGCCACTGCTGAGTGGTGACAGAAAAAGCAGTTTGTACGAGTCAGGGCTCAGCAGGGGAGGTGATGGCATTGTGTGGGGTTCACCTGTGAGTAGCAGAGCCTCAGAGAGAGGAAGAGGAGGTGACTGGGGCTGGGGGAGGCAGCACATTCTGGTTTTGCCATCAAAGTCCTACTGGGAGTGGGGGACAAAGCCACTGGGAGTCTGAGAGCACTGCAGTGCCCACTGGAAAACCCTCCACCTGCTGCCACGTTGTCCTGGTTTAGGGCAAATTTGGGAGAAAACCTTCAAAGGGCCCCTCCAGAAAGTAAACCCACACGGCCCCTCCCCTCAACCTGTTTTTTGGGAAGGATTCCTCGGAGAGAAGTGGAAAGAACTTGTTTATTTAACAGGCACAGCACCCGCCAGCACACAAAATGAACAGTACAGGATGACACCACTCTGTCACTGCTCTGAAAAAGATGACAAATTCAGAAAGTCTCTCTTGGGGGTGGTCGCTCTGTTCTCAGTCCCCCTGGTTCTGGGGCAGCTGCTGCCCAGAGTAGGCCCCGCTGGGCCACAGGGTGCAAACTCTCGGTGTTCTCAGGGCCCAGTCCAGAGCAGGCTCGAGTAGGTCCAAAAAAAGGAAAGGAGAAACAGTCCAGGAAGAAATTTGGACTGTTTAGCTAAACTACCTAATGAGCAGAAGCAAGAGCAAGCAGAAGCAAGAGCGAGAGCAAAACAAAAAGCAAAGAAAAAGCAAAAGCAGCACCAGGTACTGCCCTGTCTGTATCCCACCAGCTGTGGGTGAGCAGGCTGAGAGCAAAACCAAAACAAAACTTTCACTCTTCAGAGCCAGTCTTGAAGGCGCAGAACATAATATCCAGCATAAACAGAACACACCAATGGGGATTCAAGCATCATAATGTCACCCAAGGACACAAATGAAACCCCCAACCTCTGGAGCCTGAAAATGTGTGACACTGGCTCTGGATTCACGTGCCCCATACAAGAGCAGAAGGGCTGTTTGTTTCCAGGTGCATGCCTTTGGCATTTTGTGTCTGATGGCACAAATTAATTACTTAACAAATTTATGCTCCAGTTTTACCTGGAATTCCTGTCCTATCCCAGGACTTGGGAATCCCTGAAATTCCTTTGGGCAGGGTGAGGGGAGGAGAATGGCCATGGCCAGAGCAGGAGCAGTGCCAAGCCCTGGCAGGGGTGTGAGCCAGGACAAGGAGAATGCCAAGGTTTAGCAGCACTGAGCTGTGTCCTTGGGCTTCCCAGTGAGAGGAATGACAGATTTTGAATTTATAAACGAGCTGTGGGTCTGCTGGTAGATAAAACTAGCACTGAGAGATAAAAGAAACAATGGGAAGGATTCCACTCATTGATGAATGGAAAAAGATCTTTGCTTTTACAAATAAACTTCAGGCATGCTGATAAATGAAATTAGACATTGAGAGATGAAAGAAGCAATGGGGGAAAAGCCTAAATTCCATAAGAATTCAAAAAATTCTAAAGGAGGGTTATACATTAAAGGGATTGCCCTCTGGTATCAGGCATTCTGGGCAGTCTGTACCTCTCAAGTACCTCAGCCAATGGGGAAAGAGAGAAGAGAAATGCAGCCAGGAAATTGGGATAAAAAGGAGTCTGCATCCTCCAAAAATTTGAGAGACCCAGGGGAATGCCCCATGGCCTCTCCCTTTATTCCAATAAAGCAAAAAGGACTCCTCTGTCTCCTTTTGGACATAAACCTCTGGTGTTTGTGGATTAATTTTCCTGACACTGGCATTCCCTTTGATCCTGAGTCCACTCAACATGAGGCTGCCAAGGGTTCATTGTTCTCCTCTGGGTTTATTGCCCAGATTTCCCCCCAGCTGATCTCCCCTGGGAGCTCAGACAAGGCAGGAGGAGGATGGGTGATACAGAGGTCTCCTCCAGCCAAGTCTTATGAGCTCTTGGAGATGTATATCACACCTGAGATAGCTCAGCTACCTCAAATGGTATAAAATCAGCAGGATGCCTTCTGTGGTAGTGTTGGAAACAGAAAAAAAATATTCAAAGGCAAAATAACAAAGCTCTTCAGAGAGAAAACTCGAGCTAGGGGCAAGAGGCTCTTGCTCCTGGTAAAACACCCCACAAAAATGATCAGTTCCTTTGTTCTCTTCTTTTTCTAGTAAATTGCTTAGGTGGGACTTTTTGGATCCTGTCCAATTGGCTACCCTTAAGTTTGAGGCGAAGTCCCCAAGGTCCTATGAAGTGTCTTTTTACTTAATTGAAGAGAGGAACTTCTGGGCTTTTTTTCCTTTTTAAGGAGACAAAGGATAGTCCAGTCACTCCATCAACAGAGGGCACATCCCTATAGAAGGGGAGTGAGGGAAAGGACGGCCACACCTGGAGGTGCTGTGAGAGATAACTACTCACTTTGAAAATTTAAAAAGGTTTATTAAACCTTAACAAAAATACAACAAAGGACTGCATAAGGAAAAAGCTGCAGTGCTGGGAACTGCTCTCATGGATACCACATGGTTGGGTCTTATTCAAGATGGATGCTCAGGCTTTTATACCCCTGGGGGCTGCATCAGCCAGCCCTGGCCCCTCCCAAAGTCTGTCACTCAGCTCTTCTGTGCCATTTATCAGTGCAAACTGCTTTCTTGTCACTGGATTGGAGCTCAGGTGTTGCCGTGCTCACCCCCTGAGCACCCCCAAGCTTTTCCATTCCCAGCTGCCCCATGCAAGGGACACCTGTGCAGCTTCTTTGTACCTGTCCTGGAGAGCCCAGGCTGTGTGATGGCAACAATACAGGGGGAAAGGGAACTGTGGGGAGAACAGAGGGCATCTAAACCACAATAACATAACTGTACATCACTAAAGCTTTTTTTAATATTCACACAACAGTTATCTTGTAATTGTGAGAGCCAATCATCTCATTATCCATCTATAACAGGCTGCAGCCACTGGGATCAGGCTTTCACTGCCACAAGCAAGCTCTGGATCAGGACTCGCCAGCTGAGTGGAGATGGCTGAGAAGGGACGGATTAGCTGGATTTGTGCTCTCCACGACCTGGAGACAGCCAAGCAGGGCCCCTTCCGGCTGTGCTGTTTGTTATTCAGCCCTGTGAAAAATGTGTATTTGTGATTGGCTTTTCGCAAATATTAAAATTAATATTATATGTGTTGTGTTAGAAAGTTATGCTGTACTAATTTTCTTAAATAGTGTGTTAAGTATAGTTTGAGGTTGTAACATAATATTAAAATTGAAACGATGCTATGTAGGATACTTTTTTTTAAGAAAGGACTTGCACTGAGACAGCAGCCACAGGACACCTGAATCTTTCAGAGAAAGAGAATTTGTTGCTTCATTATCAGAAGAAACAAACTTCTTCCTGCCTTGCTCAGCTCTGAAGACACCGTCAGGATTAAGAGGAAGAAGCTGACACTGACCAGACAGAATCCTGTGTTTGAATGGAATTTATGCATCATGTATGAGGTGTGTGAATATGCAACAGGCTGTTGCTTTTAAGGGTTAATCCTCTGTTAACGTGGGTCCTTTTTCAGGCTTATTTTGCCCAGAAAAAGGTACCCAGACTGTCCATAACTCTTTGTTCTTATTGTCTCGTATTGTCCTAATCTGAGTTCAAATTTTTATTACTCTAATTATATTGCCATTTTTATAACCATTTTATTACTATTAAACTTTTAAAATTTTAAAAACAAGTGATTGGCATTTTTCACCAGCCCCCTCCAGGAGGATTAGGGCATGAGGCAAAATTTTTTTTGGCATGTGATATAAGATTTTCATCCTGAATTTTTTCATGTTGAGCTTGAGCTCACTAATCTTCCCCTCGGAGCACGGTAGACAGCTCCTCATAGCACTGGCACAACATTTTAATCCCTCACCTAGATCTGGCTGTGCAGAATCTGCTTGCAACACCCCTCTCGTCATCCCAGAGCGTCCCAGGGAGCCTGAGCATCCCAGCGAGTGCCACCAAGCAAATGCCAAGGTGGAGGTGACCCCGGGGTGTCCCTTGGTAGCCCATCCCTCCCCTGGTCCTCCCGCAGCTGCTGACATCAGCAGACGTCGGCACAAAGCGGCTCAGGAGGCGGCATGAAGGGATCAGGCAGCAAAGCTGAAAATTGAATTAGCGCCGATTAGAAGGGCGGCTGGAAACGCCGCGGAGCAGCCACGTGTGATCGATCCCCCGGGCGCCCGTGTCACACACGAGAGGCTGCAGCACACGGGGGACACCCCTGGGCCTGCACCCAGCCACGGTGGGGGAGCCAAACCCAGCCTTCCTCCTCATCCTCCTCCTCCTCATCCTGCTGCTGCTGTGCGAAGGACACACACGTCAGGGCCGAGGTGGTGGAAATGTTCCGCGTGGGAGAGGGAAGGGAGTTGGTGGCTTTGGAGAGGTGAAATGCCGTGAGTGATAAAAACCAGAGCAGGCTCCCAAACTAAAATTCTTTCAGCATTTATTACAATAAAAAGAAAGGCCTAAAGCAAGGGGACCCCAGGCCTAGCAGGAGCGTTCCCTCGAGGATGGAGCAGTGCCAGCGCTGGGGCTGCTCAGCAGCGATGGCCCCGATGTCACCGATGTCCCAGATGGAACGGCACAGATTCAGTGGGTCAGAAGCCCCTTTTTATCCTGTTTTTGTCTCTCTTGTTATGAAAATTCATCCACAAACACCAGAGGTTTATGTCCAAGAAGGAGACAGAGGAGTCCTTTCTGGCTTTATTGGAATAAAGGGAGAGGCCATGGGGCATTCCCCTGGGATCTCTCAATTCTTGAAGGATGCAGCCTCCCTTTTTATCCCAATTTCCCGGCTGCATTTCCCTTCTCTCTTTCCCCATTGGCTGAGGTACTTGAGAGACACAGACTGCCCAGAATGCCTGATACCAGAGATTGCTCTCTAATGTGTAACCCTCCCTTTTAATTTCTAATTCTTATGGAATTTAGGTGTTTTTCTTTCCCATTGTTTCTTGCATTTCTCCTAATTTCGTTCATCAGCAAACCTAAAGTTTATTTGTAAAAGCAAATATCTTTTCCATTCATCAATGAGTGGAATCCTTCCCATTGTTTATTTTATCTTCCAGAGCTAATTTTATCTACCAGCAGCTTGTTCGTAAAGACAAATCTGCTATTCCTCTCACTCTGGATTGGTTTCTTTTTGGATCCTTCATTTGTATGAAGCTTTGAGTTGAGGCACTTGATCGGCCCATTACAGTTCTGTCCAGGCTGGCTCGTGGTGCACTTTACTGAGGTGTGTTATGGTACATTGAGTACCATATTTATTATAACTACCCTTTTAACCCCTTTTACAACATAACAACCAAACTAACAGCACATGCTTAACAATTATCAACTATTTTACAACAGTTTCTAACCTGTTTTTAACACTGAGCAGGGGGACCTTGGTGTCACAGAGGTGGCAGCTGTATGGGTCCCCCCTCTGGCAGATACGTGAGCAGGTTTGTTAACCACAGAGCCTGTGTGCTAATTGCATTACTAAGCAGAATCCTCATTAGACAGGAGACCAAAAGGGACTCCCAAGTCAGTGTCAAGCCTGTATTTGGGGGAAATTTACATTGGAGCTCGTGTATAATGCTCCAGCTGGGGCTTATTGCAGGTCCCAGTATGAGCAGGATTGAGCTGCTGTGGATTGGAGCAGCAGCATGATGCTGCAGGTCCCCAAATGTCCTTTCATGTCTGCATCCATGATGTGCTGCAATGTCATGGGGCACTACAGCCAAGAAAGGGTCATCAGGGGCTGGCTGGGTTTATCTTATACTCTCGGGTTTGATTTATGTTCCCTTCTCTCAGGTTTCTGTGGTTGGAATGGCTCCTCAGGTATTAGAAAGTCTCTTTTTTTCCCAGCCCCACAACCAAAGAAAAAAAAGAGATTCATTGAGAAAAAAATTTGTTGAGATTCATTGGTTCTGCTTTTCAAGGTTGTTTATTTTCTTTTATCTATTGCATTCTTTCTCTGACCTGCTGAGGTCTGTCCAGCAAGTTGGGTTGTGGCACAGCGACAGCCCTTGGGGTGGTGTTGGCTTTTTATACTAAAAATTATGTGTACTTAATTTACAATAATTTTCCAATACCTATCACCCATGTTAGACAGCCTGTCTCTACTCTAAACCAATCCAGAAGTGCCACCATCACAGCAGAAGATGGAGGACAAGAAGAAGAAGAAGGAGAAGGAGGACAGGACACACCCAGATTCCTCCATCTTGCCTCTTGAACCTCCATTCTAAATCTCCAAAATTCTACTTTTTTACCCTGTGACAAATTCACTATCATTCTACTCAAACTCTTGTGACTTGTAAATCTTCACACAAAGTCGGTAATTGTTTCCATAGAAAAAATTGAAGGCACAGATGTTTTTGACTAAGTGCCAAGGTCTCTGAGCCCCGTGCCAGGGTTTCAAATCACCCAGGGCAGCCAGAGGAATGTCCTGGGTCCCGACACCTTCACCCCCTGATGGATTGGAATGCCCTCTGTAACAATGCCCGTGCCAAGGGAGCTCTTTGCAGTTCCACATTTAAAGAGGAGTCCTTGGCTACTGTTAATCTTCCTAATAACATGGGTCTGCCTCTGGATGTAAGTGCTGGTTATTAATTCAAGGAGTTTCTTACACCTTCAAAGGACATAAAGATCCCTTTCATTGCTTTGTACCTGCCCATCCTCCTTGCAGACAGATTGCTTGGTGAGACAAAAAAGAGCTGTTTCACCACGTCCCCTTTGTCAGAAATGCTGCCTGTCCCAAATACAGCATCCTAATATTTAATATTTCACAGGACTGCGTGGGAATGTGCTGACTCAAAAGATGTTTAGTGCTTGATGCTTTTGACACTGAGTAGTTGAGAGGGCTCAAAACGTGGGAGGAGTGTGTGGCAGAATAAAAAAACTGCTTGGGGCCAGTATGGGACCTGGTCACCCTCAGCTTTCCTGAGAATGGTGGGACAGGGATGAACCACTGTGGTCCCTTCCAGCCTGAATTCTGTAATTCCATGGTTCTGTGCCTTAACCTGTACAGCTTCTCAGGGAAGCATTTAGTTCAGCTTGACCATGCACATGGAATTCTCAAACTTTGTAACACATCTCACCCTCTCCCTACATCTTCTTCTCTCCCCATGCACTGAGTGCTGGTTCAGGTGGTAGAATCACCCTCTCTGGATGTGTTTAAAAAAAGACTGGACATGGCACTTGGTGCTATGGTCTGATTGAGGTGTCAGGGCATAGGTTGGACTCGATGATCTCAGAGGTCTCTTCCAACATCATTATTCTGTGATTCAAAATACTCCAGTTTTGAGATTTCCCAGAATATACTGGCAGAGTTCTGCCAATTTCAATTCTCCTCTCAGGGCACACACTCCCAGGCTATGTTTCTGCTGGACTTTGCTGGCTGAGCCAAAGAAGGAAAAGACAATAACATTGCAGATGAATGCAAAGGACTCCCTTCTGTGTTTGGCAAATCTGAAACCCTGACCATTTTGAGTCACTGAAAGTATTAATTCTGTTTCCAATAAATGCTTTGCAGTTCTTTGATTCTATCTTTATCTTTCTCTTCTTCATTCTTTTCAGTGACGTTGGGGAATTTTAAATGTCCCAACAGTAAGTGGTTTTCTTTAAAATGTCATAAAGAAGGTGCTTGGATTTTTCCTTGGGCTGAAATATTTGTTCAATGGAGCAGAAATCTGCTGTTGGCTCCTTTCAGCCCAGGAGTGCAGGGCTCCAGGGCCTATAAATGATTTGAAAAATGTGGATCAGTTTTATCTGTCTGACTCAGCTCCACACCCTCCACCAAGATCACCGTGGCTAACAGGAACCTCTTGAGCTCAATTATATGGATATTGACATTTATCCCTCTCTGACGCTCACGGCTGGAGATGATAAGTGATTTTTTATTTCCTTTTCCCAGCATTACCTCAGCAATGCTGCTATGCACGGGGAAACACTAGCACGTGGCACTGAGCACCTCTTGTAAACTCTGCTGTACTGGCTGACACGTTCTGCTCTGGTCACACAAACACGTTTCTGCTGCACCTGTGTCTGACAGGAGGGAGTTTCTGTAGTTACTGTCCTGAGAAAAGCCAGTCAGTCAATTATTTCTCTTTATAGTCAGATTTAGTGCCTGATACGGAGTTGAACAGTCAACAGAATGACACTGTGTGAGCCAATTCATTCTGAACTGGTCTTGCTGCAGCAAAAATCCTCCCATTGCACAATTTTTTAAAGTATCCTTTCTCCATTGCCCGCCTTTGGCTTGATAGGATGAGGAGGAAAGAGGAGAGGGCATCACATTTCCCCCCTAACACTGTGACAGGGCAGGTTCTGACCCCACCACAAGCAGGGGTCTGTAGGAGCATCCCTGCTGTCAGGGACGGGCCTTTTTTCAGTGCTGCCCAAAGACCAGGAGGGAAGGCTTGGCAGGCAGCAAGGCAGGAAGGTCAAAGGAGGAATTTTGTCACTGGGGATCCAGGCAGTGACGTTACCCCATTCCCCTGCTATTCTGTCTCCTGGACACAGGCTACCCAGAGAAGCTGTGGATTCCCCATCATCTAGAGGAAGGTGTCCCTGCTCATGGAATGAAGAAAATGCTTGGACAGCTAAGGAGATGTTGGAGCTGACTGAATAATTTTGAGAAGGCCCTGGTGAAGAAAATTGCTTACACCTTCTAGAGTCCTTCTACAAAGATAAAACTGCACAACCATGGAAAGAAAAAGAAAAGAAAAAAAAAAAAAAGCATGGGGGATGGAGATTTAAATAAAATAAGTGGAAGGCTCCTGCCTTGTAATTCAGGGATTCCTGCACCATCTGTGAGCAAGCTCCAGGGTGCCTCAGTGGGAGCACAAGAGTGACCTCAGTCACACAAAACCCAAGGCTGCAAAGCATTTGACTAATAAAATGAAACCCCAGGAAAAAAAAAATCTTTGTCCCTGCTTTTGCCTGGATGAGGCTAGAAAAGTGTGCCTGCCTTTTCAAGAGGCAGCACTGCTGCAGATTCCTCTGTGCCCATCCAGGCTGCAGCCCCACTCCTTTGTTTCTCCTTTCAGTTTCCCACAAATACCATCTCTAGCCGATGCCAGGCTTTTTTTTTTATCGATATATTGCTGGGCTTTATCAGCACAGCTTTTATTGCAGCTCTCCCTGTGGTGAATAAAGGTTGAAAAGACCATCCCTGAGTGTCTCTGGGAAGGGAGCTTGCATAATCAGGGAGCTGCTGGTGCAGGGCTCCACTGACGTAAAACCGGCTGGGGAAAATTACCGAGGCGCCTGCTGAGGGACAGGAGTAACTCCCATCAGCAGAGCCCCCGATTCTGAAGGAGCTGCTGCTCAGGCACAGGGCTAAAATAGACCTGGAGGGAAGCTGATTGTGAGCAGCAAGAGCCCTTTTATTTGTTTTTATAAAGAGCGTTCCGCGCGGATTGCGTGTGAACTCTTTGTGCGCCTCAGTAGGAATCAGAGGGATAAACAAACCTGGAAGCAACTGCTGGCGCTTGACATCCTTTTGTTGGCATTTATCAGCCCCTGGCAAGATCCCCACGAGGCTCCCAAGGGCAGCTGAGGCCTGGCCAGACCACAGGCTGTCCTGCCTCAGTCCTGTGTTAGATAAGCAGAGCTGCTCCTCAGAGCACCATCCTGCTCCAAAAAGAAGGAAAATTCTCCAGCCAGGAGCTTGCATAAGGAGCCAGAGCCATCAGGCACAGGTCTCTTTCCTGCAGCTGGCTGCATGAATTTGGGGATGCTGAGTGCTGCCTCAGGCTGTGCACCTGGCTGGAAGCCATGAGATCTCAAGCATGAGGAGAACTGGAGCAAAGCCCCAGTGAAAGCCCTGGGAGCACATCCAGGGCCAGGGGTTCAGGGCTTGACCCTTGAGGGAAGCCAGCAACAATCCCATTCACCTGCTCAGGCCTGGAGGAGGGAAAAGTTGTTTTTCCAGCCTTTGCCCTGTGTCCTTCACACTTGGTGGTGGTCCTGGAGAGGCCCCCAGTGCTTCTTATGGGGCAGGCAGGGGGACCTGAGCTGGGGGGGAGCCCTTGGCCATGAGCTCCTCCAGCACCAAGCTCCAAAGCAGGAGCCTGTGCCACCCCCAGAGCGAGAAGCAAGGCACACCTCATGCCCTGGTCCTCATGGGGCTGTGCCAAGCTCTGCACCCCTGCCAGAATATTGTATTTGCAGGGTGCCCCGAAGGAAGAAATGATGTATCTGACTCCACGTTCTCAGAAGGGTAATTTATTACTTTATTATGCTATATTATGTTAAAGAATACTATACTATCACTATACTATACTAAAGAATACAGAAAAGATGCTTACTGAATGCTAAAAAGATAATAATGAAAACTCGTGACTCTCTCCAGAGCCCTGACACAGCTTGACCCTGATTGGCCATTAAGTCAAAACAATTCACATGAAACCAATGGAACAATCACCTGTGGGTAAACAACCTCCAAACACATTCCAAAGCAGCAAAACACAGGAGAAGCAAATGAGATAAGAATTGTTTTCCTTTTCTCTGAGGCTTCTCAGCTTCCCAGGAGAAAAAATCCTGGGCAAAGGGATTTTTTCAGAGAATGCGAATGGCACACCATGAGCCCAGCCCCACTCCTGCCCCTCCCCCTGTGCCACTT
Organism: Melospiza georgiana; assembly: GCF_028018845.1. Classification (NCBI taxonomy): domain Eukaryota; kingdom Metazoa; phylum Chordata; class Aves; order Passeriformes; family Passerellidae; genus Melospiza; species Melospiza georgiana. The sequence continues at coordinate 115,138,888 of NC_080431.1, forward strand.
CTGGGCTGCAGATGTGCCATGGTGTTTTCCAAGCCCATGCAGCTGAAAACCCCATCTGGAGTCAGATAACAAGGAAATCAGATTGTGTCTTATCCTCTGCCAAGCTGGAAGGCAATTACAGGCTCAGAGCAGAATCTCCTGCCTCAGTTTCCTCTGGAAAGGCACAAGGGGCTGGATATAGGGAGAGCAGCAGATCCGTGCTGTCGGCACTGGTCACTGTGAGGAGGGTGCTGGTCTTGCTGTCACTGGTGGGGACACAGAGGCTGCATTGGTCCACCCAGGACACCAGCACCAAGAGGCACCCAGATGTCTGAGGGGAGACACTAAAAGTGACCCTGCTGGCACAGGCAGAGCATCTCCTCTGCCACCTGTGGGTTGCACTCATGTGTGGGATGTGGTCACTGGGTACCTCTGGCAATGGGACCTCAGGCTGGACAGCCAGCCCAGGACAGCCTGGAAACATTTCACCATCTTTTTCCAGCTGCTTAGGAGGCACAAAAAAAAGCTTTTTTTTTTTTTCTGCAGCCACCTTCCACCAAACCCCGTGCACAAACCATGTACTATCACCATATGCAGGGAAGCTGTAGCTGTATTTATGGACTGCTGGCTGTTGTAAATGTATCCCTGTAGGCTTTAAATCCATGCCTGCTTGTCTGATGATTGGTTTAACTAGTGCTAATTCCCTGAAAATGAATGGAGCTACTCATCAAATGTTTCTCCCGATGAAATGTGCATTTTCCCCTCAGGCAAAATCAAGAGGTGCCCTGGGAGGGTGAGGAAAGCCCTGGAAAGCAATGATAGTTCAAACCACAGCTGTGAGTCTGAGAGGAGTCCTGATGAGCCTGGCTGTCACTAGCTGAAGGGATGAACAGGCCCTGGGAAGCCCTGGCTCCTCTGTGTCCTGAGTGGTTTTGGCTGTCAAAGCACCAAGAAAGACACGGGGCTTTCCAGGCCAACCAAATCAGAAGGAAGCTGTCCTCACCAGATCTGTGGCTGTGGGGAAACAGACTCCTTCCTGCATCTCTGCCCTGCCCTCCTGTAAATCTGTAATGTGCAGGGGGACAGGGAGAATCCCCTGAGGGCAGCACCATCCCCTGTCCATAATGTCTTGGTTTGGAAAGACAGGAGTCTGCTAAGGAAGGCAGGAGCCTCCCCTGAAATGGAGAATGTGAACCCTCCCCACCCCTCCCAATTGCTGTAAATTTTAAATTAAGGGGCTCTCAGGCAAAAATATGGGAGCAGGAAATAACAGTTCTTTAATAAGGATAAAAAAAAAGGATAAAATAAACAATGCAGTACACTAGAACAACACTGCCAGAGTCAGAACCCAACCTGACACCCTGTGGGTCAGGGTGTTGGTGGCAGTCCCATTGGAATTGTGGCTCAGCCCTCCTGCAGTGTCAGGGGTGGTTCTGCTGGAGCAAGGGGGATCTGTAGAGAAGGATGTATTCTTCCTCTGAGGATCCAGTGGGAGAAGAGGCAGCTGCTGTTCCTGTGGGGAATCCAGTGGAGAAGCCGTGCTGGTGTCTCAAAACCTCTGGATTATATCTGGGTAGGAATGCTTGGCTCCTCCCTCTGGGCTCACATCTCCCAGTGGGATGCTGTAGTTCTTATCAGTCACGCAGTGACATTCAATAGCTGTTATCAGCAGATATCCCCTCCCCAGGGAGGAGTGATTGTGGTCACTCAAAGAGAGAGACATAAAGCAAACTGCCCACTTGTCAAAGGTAATCTGCCATACAGATGGTTATGGAAAACATCTTGCTTTGCAATCTTCAACACACAAATAAGTACAACGGGATAGAGATGTGGCTGTGGGGTCATGGCCCTGCCCTCAGCCCCATCACAACCAGTCCAGAGAGATCTTCTGCCTGTTCAGAGAGCACATCACCATGTGCCAAACCCTGGGCTGGCTGGATTCCTGGCCAACATGAGGCCTCTTGCCCATCCACAGTAGTTGGCTCCTGTTGATGTACATGCAGCAAACATCTCAGAGGTAGATCAAGTCACAGAACAATGCTAATTAAAAAGCAGCTTTGCTGGTGTTGCACAGAAGCAAACAGCACCAGCCTGGGCTGTGGAAGAGGTTCTGAAGGTGTATTCACATGAAGGCAGTGAGGGAAGTTCCTGGAGAAAAGGAGACTCAGGGCTGCCCCCATCACTCTGCACAGCTCCTGAAAGGTGCCTGTGCTCACCTGGGGCTGGGCTCTGTCTGCAGCAGCACTGACACACCCAGAGCACACAGCCTCGAGCTGCACCAAGGGAAATACAGGTTGGAGAGCAGGGAAAAGGTTTTTCCAGCAAGGGTGAGAAAGTTCTGGAATGGCTGCCCAGGGAGGTGGTGGAGTCCCCATCCCTGGGTGTGTTTAACAAAGCCTGGATGTGGCACTGGGGGCCAGGGTTTAGTTGAGCTGTTGGGGTGGGCTGGACTCAATGATCTTGAAGGTCTCTTCCAACCCAGTGATTCTGTGAATTCTGTAAAATTTGTGTTGTGTTGCCCTGTGGTGGCTGAGTTAAGGTTGAATTGCTGAGGTGACTCCCTGGGGTGAAACTGAAGCAGGCACGACTGAAAGCTGGAAGTCAAAGTAATTGTCTTCCCCCTCTCTATAACTGAGTAATCTTTTCTCCTTAGTTTCAGCTCACCTGCTGCCAGGAGTGTGCAGAGCCACAAAGAGATGGAGAGCTGGTGCTCTGCAGGAGTGTCAGCCAATCCTCAGGGTACCTAAATCTGCCCAGAGTTACATGGTTAGGCAGTGGCTAATTGCACTTTGTTATCTTGACTAGAAAAAGGCTCAGAATTAGTGGTGGGAAAAGTGCTGCCCTGCCACAGCCCTTCTGCATGACCTTGTGCTGCTCCCTGTGTCTCATTTTCTGGAGCAGCACCACCCATCACCCAGATCTGCTGCAAGCTAACCTGGTAATTACTGCTAAGGTGCTTTAAGAAGCTGTGCTAGCGTTCTAGAAAGAAACCACTGCTGAAATTATTTCAGAGCTGAGCACCTCAGGCAGGCTGGAAATGGTTCAGGACAGGAAAAATGGACTTTCACAATGTGTGGGGGCCCTTTAGGGCTCGGGATTTGAGCTGGCTCAGCAGTGAAGAAAGGATTTATTCAGTGAGTGAACACAGGTGTGCTGGAAAGGCACTGCAACTGCTTCCTTCAAAACAGGTTTAAAAAGATTGCCATTTATTTACTGTCTCTGATGTCATTCTTGTGCACCTCAGGGGTGTTCCCATGCAGCCACAATTCCCATCCATGCCCTGGGGTCTGGTGCATGCAGATGGCTGATGTGTGATCTGCCCTGCAAAGGAAGTACATGGTGGAAGAGAAAATCCATAAGAGCAAAAATCTTCAAATCTTCACCACTGTGGTTTTTGGGGTTTTTTTGTGGGGAGGGTTGTTTTATGGTGGTGGGGTTTTTTTTTTTGTTTGTTTCGTTGGTTGGTTGGGTGGGTTTTTTTTGTTTTGGGTTTTTTTTTTGGGGGGGGGGGGTGTTGGGTTTGTTTGGTTTTTTTTGGGGGGGGGTGTTGGGTTTGTTTTTTTTTTTTTTTTTTAATCAGACTCTTCTTGGGGGCAATGTGATAAAAAAACCAAAAGATGGAGTTTTTTTAGAGATCACACTCCATCTTTCTCTCAGTCAAATGGTCTAGGGGCATTTTTTATGAGGGAAAATGAAGCCTGAACCTGAACCTTTATGACCCCACATCCACCCATCCCTGCCAGCATCACCTCTTTTGCTGCACCAGTTTGTGCACCACACTTGGTGTGGTTGACTTTTCCTAGCTGCAGGTGACACTTTAGTGACTTATCCAGCTCAGAGCTTGGAAAAAAATGGTCTATCAGTATAACCAGAGAGAGCAGCTGGCTCTGAGTACCTCCCAAAGATGCTCAGGAGGGCCAAAACAGACAAAATGGATGGCACAGGCTTCATTTCCCAACAATTACAATTATCTATTGCTTTTCTCTGCTTCCCTGCCTTCTTTGCACTCAGATACACAACCACACTCTGCCATAAAACAGTTTCAGAGCTCTAAAGCAGGAGGAGAAAAAAAGGAAGATTTTTAACCTTGCTTAAAGTTTTAAAATCACCTCTGTTGTGCCAGCTTGAATGAGTTTTGAGTGCCGGGAAAAAATAAATATAATATTTCAAAAACATCCTGAGCTGTAAGAATATTACACCCATAAAAATGCCAGCCTGAGCTTATAAAACTTTAACAGTGGTAATATTAAAAATGCAGAGGGGACCAACAGAGAGCAAAAGGGAGGGCAGTAAAGAAAGGAAGAACCTGGCAGGAAGAAATACACAAAAATATGTGGCTCAGCTCAGGTACTTTGTGCATCAGCCCAGCATGAAAGAAATACTTTGTCACCCCAGCAGGCACTTTTTGCCAGCAGCAGCTACTGGCAACAGCAGGAGCAAAGGGAAATGGGAGCAAGTGCCTGGGATTTGTGAGATAAAGGGAACATCAGGTCTAGGGGATAAGGATATCTCCAACCTGGTGTGCAGGAAGGACCATCATTTGTAACTGCAAGGCTGACAGCTGCTGATGGAGCCACCAAGGCAGGGAATGTGGAAAGGATGGGAGAAGAGCTGATGTGGTAACTGGGAGCAGGGAAGACAAAGGGATTGGGGAATGCAGTGGGAATAGCCAGGCACCCATGTCCTCTGCAGGAGAGCAGTGTCACAGACATCTTTTGTGAAAAATCTTTTCTTTAGGATTTTTCCTCCTGAGAAGCTGGGAGGCCTCAGGAACAAAATGCAAACAATGATTATCTGCTGCTGTGGAATGCAACAGGTGCATCTGTGATTGGTCTCATGTGGTTGTTTCTAATTAATGGCCAATCACAGTCAGCTGGCTTGGATTCTCTGTCCTAGCCACAAACCTTTGTTATAATTCCTTCTTATTCTATTCTTAGCTAGCCTTCTGATGAAACCCTTTCTTCTATTCTTTTAGTATAGTTTTAATATAATATATATCATAAAATAATAAATCAAGCCTTCTGAAACATGGAGTCGGATCCTCATCTCTTCCCTCTTCCAAAAAGCCCTGTGAACAGTCACAGAGCAGCTCTGCAGAGAGGACAGAGGAACACAGGAGAAATGGAGCAGAGGAAGGGATGGGTTTCCCAGCTGCAGGCTGTGCATGACGTGCTGCAGTCAGGACACAGGGGACACCAGCTCTGCCTGACTCCTTGCCGCCAAGCAGGAATGTGCTCATTAAGATGAGGTGCCCTGAAAGAGATTTAGTCTGGGTCAAGAACCAGCCAATTGATAGAAAACAGGCCATGCTGAAAGGGGAATTGAAATTTGGCAGTGAGCTCCTGGTGGAATTTGTCGAGGAGCTGTCTTGGATGCTATCTTAATCCTTATTTTCTGTCAATGACCCTAGCAGAGAAGGCAGGAATGACGTGGAGCTGGGAGTCACTGCTGGTGCTGATAAGGGCTGGAATATTGTGCAGGAGGGGCTGGGTGCCCTTAAGGGTGAGACTGAGACAAATGGGATGTAATTGAGCAGTGAAAATTGCACCGCCGTGTGCTTGGACACCGCGAACAAGAATTCCTGCTCCATGCTGGCAGCTTATCCACAAAGGAGCAGAGACAGATCACTCAGGCATGGGATGGCTGTGAGCCATGGGGGAAGGAGAATGCAAAAGGAATCAGCATTTCCAGAAGGGCCTGGGGAGAGCAGTGCCAGGGGATGAAGGCTCACTGAGACCTTGGGACTGTGCCTGAGCTGCTGGGGACATCTCCTGTGCCAGCTCTGGCCCTGGCCCTGCGCCCTGAGATGGACCCTGGCGGCTTGAGGGGCTCTGGGGGGATGTGACCACTCTCCCATAACCACTTTTCTTTTCCCAGCATGTCCACTGAAAAGAGAGATGAGTGATTTAAGCTGGAGGATAATGCTGGCTGCTGAGCAAATGCCTCTAAACCATTGCTGACTATGTTTAGCCAAGGAATGACAGCATTAATGACTGCTGGAGGAATGAAACTCTGCAAAGGCTTTCCTGAAGGAATCCTAGGGGCAAAGCTCTCCCTCATTTTAAGCTGCAGCTTTGCAAGGCTATGAAAGCAGTTGCATAACATGACTGTGGGTGACAGAGGAAGATGAGACACAGCAACCCAGGAGATCCTGTCCAGTCCCATGATTTTAAACTTGTTCTCTACAAGCAGAGCTGCAGAAATCAGTAGAACAGGGGCATCCAGCTAGACATGAAAATCTGCAGATGAATCATGGCCACTGCTTTGGGGCAAATAAACAAGATATGGCTTATTTCAGATTTGTCTTTGGAAAGCCCCACTCGTGGCCTGAGAATTTGCAGTCCCCAGGGTGAGACAAGAGAAGGAAGCCAAGGCAGACAAAGCCCCTGTGTGACCGTGTTCACAGGGGTCCCAGGATGAGGGAAGAGATGAGAATGTTGACTCCATGTTTCAGAAGGCTTGATTTATTATTTTATGAGATATATTATATTAAAACTATACTAAAAGAATAGAAGAAAGGATTTCATCAGAAATTTCATCAGAAGGCTAGCTAAGAATAGAAAAATAAGGAATGATAGCAAAAGCTTGTGTCTTGGACAAAGAGTCCGAGCCAGCTGACTGTGATTGGCCATTAATTAGAAACAACCACATGGGCCAATCACAGATGCACCTGTTGCATTCCACAGCAGCAGATAACCATTGTTTACATTTTGTTCTTGAGGCCTCTCAGCTTGTCAGGAGAAAAAGTCCTAAGGAAAGGATTTTTCATAAAAGATGTCTGTGACACTCCTGCATCCAAATGCCTCCTTTGAAGGGCACTGCCCGTTTCTGCTGTGCTCCTAAAGAGGCAATATCAGCACAGACACAGATCTCAAGCTGTGCCAGCTGTCCCACAGTCCTTTCTAGAAAGGACCAGAAAGCCCCAAACCAGCCTGTGCTTTTAATCCAACTCATCACTTACAGAAGCTGGCCACAAATGAAGCCATAACAAGAATCTACCTAGATACCAGCTTCTTCTGCAGGACCATACATGTTTCTATCACACCCTTTTTAATCAAAATTACCAAAATTCATAACCAGTGGGACATTGTCCAGCCATCATGGCATGTGCATGTGTTTGCAGGGCCAAGGCAGAGGCCAGCAGGATGTGACCTCTCAGGATCAGTGCTGGCTGCAGGGTCCAGGCAGATCCATGGCAAGGGGAGCATCTCAAGAGGAGCATCTCAAGAGCCTTGGTGCATCTTTGCTATGCCCAAGGATTGGGCTTTTGGGGCAAACTGAGCCCAGGGTAGATCAGAGAACAACAAGGGCAGTTTCTGAGGCTCTGTTAAACTCTGTCCCTGATTGCTGCACTTGCTCAGTAGATTAGCAGGACTGGAAAAAAGAACTTTTCAGAACTATGTTCATGGATTCTCTGGTCCCAGTTCTTGAAGGAGTCACTCTTTAAAAATATAAATTCCAGTAAAGAAAATAGAAAACCTATTAGAGAAATATTATGTGTTTTATGCCATTGGTGTATCTGGCATGACAGAAGAGGAAATGTGTCCAGAAAAGGAAAATAGACACCTGAAAAAAGGGTTGGTGTGCCAAGAGGATCATAAATAGTTTGTGTAGAGGCACAGGGTGCCCACAGCACAGGGAGTGACATCCCTGGAGGGTGTTGGTGACACCTCCAGCAGATGTCACCACCTGGAAGGGACACAGCATCCTTCAGCCTCACCTGTGACAGTGTCTCAAGGGTGGCTTAGGCCAAGGAGGACCCTGCCCTTCACACTCACTGCTCTGTTAGGGCAGCTCCCTCTGTTCCCTCCTGCCCTTCACCTTCCCAAGGGTCTTCTGACCTGTGCAGTAGATCAGGAAAACCAGCATGAGAGGACTTTGGGAACCTGCAGAGGGGAAATTCTGGTACTTGTGATTGCACTCAAAAAAGCAGTTTGACTTCTGTGCTCTGGCTCTCAGAGAGCTTTATCTGTCCTTTCACAAACAGGTGGGTTTTGGTTTTGTTCTGACAGTGACAACAGAACCATCAGAAAGAAAAGAGTAATTGGAGAGTAATTACAGGATTTAACATGCAAGAGATGATCACCTGTTGTCTGGGGCCTGTATTTCTCTCCCACCTCAGGTGCTCTGGAGTTAACAGCAGATTGGTGGCAAGGGAGGATGTGCATCTCTTTAAATTCCTCACTGATCCTTCCCTTTTCCTACCAGGTCCCATGCCTTGAGGGGTGCTTGATGAGCAGACAGCCCAGTGCTGTGAGATGTACCCACCCTGGAAATCATTCTGACTCCTGCAGAGGTCAGGTCAGCCTGTAATGTGGGAAAAATGAGCAGGAGAACTTCCTAGACCCTCTGTCCAGCACGAAACCTGAAATGCAGGTGCCAAAGGATCAGCATCAAAGTACCCACAGCACTCCATCCTGTGCCAGCTGGGAAGATGCAATGACCTCCAGTGAAAAGATGCAGACTAATTCCACTGCCTCTGACCCTTTTAGAGAAAATTGTTTCTTTCCCTCAAGAGAAGAAGGTTTGAGCATTTGAAAATCCAGCAGCCAGCTCGCTCTGGCCTCTGGATTGCTTTTAAAGCACTGGTCCTGTGAGAATCCTCCACTTCAGTTCACCTCCTCTTGTCTTCTACCTACCTCCACAGTAAAAACTCAAACCTTTAAGTTTTTCACCCTGTGATAAACTATACTATCTATTTCACACACTCACAGATTCCAATTCATCCCAAAGCCTTGGAAGCTTTCTCCTTGGACAAAGGCTAACAGCAGTGTTCTCCTGGGGATCAGGATTTCTCAGGACAGACAGAGAAATGTTCCCTGTGCCCTGGGTTCCAACATCTCCCCGTCCTGTTTGAACTAAAACCACTTTTTAATAGTTTCGTTTATTGTTTGTTGGATACACTGAAGTAGATATGGTACAAATATTTAAAGGATTGTGATACTAATTAGTATAGATATACTTTTTTTTTTTTTTTAAGTTCTCTTTATGGTGGTATAAGGTTAAATTATTTGAATATATTATCTAATTAAGATTTACTTTCTTTTTAAGTTTGGTTTTACTATTTCTTAATTGTGTATTTTTATGACTGGATTCTGAACAAGAAGAACCCCAGTGCAGGGCAGCCTCCTCTGGCTCCTTGCAGACCAAGCTGGCAGCCTGAATAACTGTTAGACTCCCTTCAGTGGTTCATCCTCAGCCAAACAGAAGCAAATCAGAGCCCTTGATCCCAGCTCAGGAAATGAGAGAGGTTCTGAGGGAGCTCCATGTTACCAAGCCCTGGCCTTGCCAAGCCTGGCTTTAGGAAGCAGCACCTGCCTTGGGAGCTGCCTCCTCTCTTCCCCCAGTGTTGCCCTGTTCTTCTAAGTTCTTCTGAGCCTTCTGATGTTTACATTCTTGTCACAGACTTCCTCACTCAGTTTTATGTAAATAATTGTTGTTTTACATGTTTTTATGGAGGAGGAGAAATCCAATTGGCTGTTGGTTTGTCCAGTGTCAGTGGAGAGGTGGCACTGCCATCCTCCAATCCACTGTCACTTTTGAAAGTCTAAAAATGTTGGAGTCAGAAAATAAACTTCCCTTCTTTTTACCTTAGAAGTTCCAGTGTCCACATTGTTTTATTTCGTGTCCTGTAGCGACACCCTGGCACAAGGACCTGCCCACGTGGGATGGGCTTGGGCTGGCCTGGGAGATGAGCCAGGATCTCCTCTGGCGGAGCTGGGCAGGTGTGAGGCCCTGGACTGTGTGTCCAGAGGGATGGATCCATCCAGAGGGATGGGTGTGGGCCTCAGGGCCAGCTCTTGCTCACACCACAGGTTGGAGAAGACCTTTAAGATGATCAAGTTCAATTGTTAACCCATCACTGCCAAGGTCACCCCTAAACCATGTCCCTAAGTGCATCTACACTGGTTTGGAACACTTCCAGGGCTGGTGATTCCACCCCTTCCCTGGGCAGCCTGTTCTAATCACAGAATCACAGAATGACCAAGTGTCACAGACATCTTTTAGGAATAATCCTTTCCTTAGGATTTTTCCTCCTGAGAAGCTGAAAGGCCTCAGGAACAAAATGTAAACATTGATTATCTGCTGCTGTGGAATGCAACAGGTGCATCTGTGATTGGTCTCATGTGGTTGTTTCTAATTAATGGCCAATCACAGTCAGCTGGCTCGGACACAGAGCCCAAGCCACAAACCTTTGTTATCAATCTTTTCCTTTCTATTCTTAGCTAGCCTTCTGATGAAACCTTTTCTTCTATTCTTTTAGTATAGTTTTAATATAATATATATCATAAAATAATAAATCAAGCCTTCTGAAACATGGAGTCAGATCCTCATCTCTTCCCTCATCCAAGAACCCCTGTGAACACCATCACAACCAAGTTGGAAAAGAACTTCAAGACCATCGAGTCCAGCCCAGCCCCAGCAGCTCAACTGAACCCTGGCCCCCAGTGCCACATCCAGGCTTTGTTAAACACACCCAGGCATGGGGACTCCACCACCTCCCTGGGCAGCCATTCCAGAACTTTCTCACCCTGGCTGGAAAAACCTTTTCCCTGCTCTCCAACCTGTATTTCCCTTGGTGCAGCTCGAGGCTGTGTGCTCTGGTTGTGTCAGTGCTGCTGGAGCAAGAGCCCAGCCCCAGGTGAGCACAGGCACCTTTCAGGAGCTGTGCACAGTGATGGGGGCAGCCCTGAATTCCCTTTTCTCCAGGCTGAGCACCCCCAGCTCCCTCAGGGGTTCCTCACAGGGTTTGTGTTCCCAGCCCCTCTGGATGTGCTCAGTGTCCCAAGGTCCTTCCCAAGCTGAGGGGCCAGAGCTGGGCACAGCACTCCAGGTGTGCCCTCTGCAGTGCCCAGTGCGGGGGCAGAATGACCTCCCTGCTCCTGCTGGCCACTCCATTCCTGATCCAGGCCAGGAACCATTGGCTTGCTTGGCCCCCAGGGCACTCTGCTGGCTCATGGTCCGTCAGCTGTCCAGTACCCCCAGGTCCCTTTCTGCCGGGACACTGTCCAGCCTTGTCCAGCTTTTGTGCTTTTAATGTCTTTTTGGTGAAGAAATTGTTCCTAATACCAGTCTCAATCTCCTCTGGTGCAACTTGAGGCTGTTTCCTTTCATCCTTCTGCTTGTTACCTGGAGAAGAGGGCAACTCCCTCCTTCCCAAAACCTCCTTTCAGGGAGCTGTAGAGGTTGAGAAGGTCCCCCTTGAGCCTCTTTTTCTCCAGACTGAGTACCCCCAGCTCCCTCAGCTGCTCCTCATCATTCTTGTGCTCCAGACTCTTCCCCAGCTCCTTTGCCCTTCTCTGGGCACACTCCAGAAAACCCTGGAGCACCTCAGACCCTTCCTGGGCCCCAAGCCCCACCTCTGGGGCAGGAGCCCCATCCCTCTGACAGGACTGGAGTCACTTGGCTTGTGAAGCTTTGGGCAAGAGTGACCTGGCACAGGGTCTCTCATCCTTTCCACATTCACTGCCTGCCCTCCCAGCTGTGATTTTATAAACACTGCTCTCTGCTCTTCCTGCTCTGCCTGGCCACAAAGTTAAACACAGGGCTTGTTCCTCTCCCATCCTTGGTGATTCTAGGTGGGCTTGGGCACCCACCTGAGAGCGTGGACTCCTGATCCCTTTTCCATTTGACTTGGACCTGCACGACCTCCTGGCATAAGAGGGGGAAAAATCCATGTAGGAGCCTCTCTGAAGAGAGCTGGCTAATCAGGCTACAGAAACATGGTTTGTTTGGCTTGTCAGAGAGGAACTCAGGAGGTGATGTGACCATGGCTGACATTCCCTGCCCCTGGGAAGAGCTGTGCCCTGTGGTTCCATTCCTATTCCCCGACACGATGCCATGGATGCACACAGGCAGGGCAGCTCACAGTGGGGATAAAGGCAGCCATGTACTCCTCTGGGATAATTAACCACTTCAACAGCCTGCCCAGGGACACGGCACAGTGGCTTGCAGCTTTAAAATCAGGACTGGCTGCCTTTGTCAGTGATTTATGAGATCTCCAAAGCGAGTCCCGGGCATGACGCACAAATCACGCCCCGTGCTGTACCAGGGGTCAGGCTGGCCGGCTGTAATGACTCCTCCTGGCCTTGAAATTTATGGCCAGTGTCAGAGGGGCAAATAACTCCTCCAGCAGAGCCTGCTGGAGGAGAGAGAGCTCCCAGGTGTGACCATCTTCAAGGAGAGAGTGGCAGAAACTCTGGCGAGGTGGCCCTGTCCCTGCTCAGCTCTGTGGCAGCACCACCAGTGCTGTGCCAGGTAACAGCATAGGGACAAAACCCCTCTCCTACCAGGCTGCCTCTCCTAGCTGACCCAAAACCCTCAATAAAGCTGGTGACTTGTCAGAAGGAAAGGGCTGATAAATGTTCTGTTTATCTTTCAGGCAGATTTTACGAAGCAAATGAGGTTTAAAAGAAAAAAATTCTTCTGCCAGCCTTGTTTTAACACTGCCACAGCAAAAGGATCTCTGGGTGTGAGTTGATGTTCTGTGCCTTGACATGGCATGGTGAGGCTGGAGGGGGAGGTCCAGGCTCCACTCTTCCCACTCTGCCTGTCCCTCCATAACCCATCCCTGATGCAGATTTCCATTTCCTAACCGAATCACTCCTCCTCCTGCACAGGCACTTCCAATTCTCTCTCCACTGAATGACTGCAGCAAAGGCTCTGAAAGGGGGAGGGGGAATCTCATCTCTGTAAAACACTGACCTGAGGGGTAAATCTTCAATGAGATCTGGTCAGTTTTGGCCATGCAATTGTCATTGACATTAATGGGAGACATGCAGCAAAATAAGCGTACTGGAAATACCCTGGTCCCCAGCTGCCCAGTCTAAATAATTATCATATAATAAAAACCAAACCAGAGGGGAAGGAACAGAAAGGCTCTGTTGTCCCACCACAGGAGGCCAAGAGAAGATCCGTGGCAGAGGCAGAGATGTCACTCACTCCTCACCCATCACAGCACAGGGAATAAGCATCCGTGATGCTGGGGGAAGGCCAGCAGCTCTGTGGGCATATGTTACTGTAAATTTGAAATTAGAGCCACTGAGGGGATGCAAAATGACAAACCCAGCTGCCGACGGGGGTGCTGGCTGCCAGCAGAGTGAAGTGTCAATTATTTACCATTTGCTAAAGGACACTGCTCTCTGCAGTCACGCTGGAGTGTGTGTGAAGTGCATCTTAATCTCCCTCCCTAGCGTGTGGGCTGGAGGAGGCAGCCCCAGCCCTTCCCTCTGCTGGATGGCTGAGCCATCCCAGTGTGGCTCCTGGCCATGCAGGAATGGCTGGAACCTGTGCTGGATCCCCTGGGACCAACCCAGGAATGGCCGGAGCTGTGCTGGATTCCCTGGGAGAGGAATGGTGGATTTGTCTTTACAAACAAACTGTGGGTCTGCTGATAGATAAAACCAGCACTGGAAGATAAAAGAAACAATGGGAAGGATTCCACTCATTGATGAATGGAAAAAGATCTTTGCTTTTACAAATAAACTTTAGGCATGCTGATAAATGAAATTAGACATTGAAAGGTGAAAGAAACAATGGGGAAGAAAAACCCCTAAATTCCATAAGAATTGAAAATTAAAAAGGAGGGTTATACGTTAGAGGGCAATCTCTGGTATCAGGCATTCTGGGCAGTCTGTACCTCTCAAGTACCTCAGCCAATGGGGAAAGAGAGAAGGGAAATGTGCCCAAGGAAATTGGGATAAAAAGGAGGCTGTGTCCTCCAAAAATTTGAGAGACCCCAGGAGAATGCCCCATGGCCTCTCCCTTTATTCCAATAAAGTAAAAGGACTCCTCTGTCTCCTTTTTGGACATAAACCTCTGATGTTTGTGGATTAATTTTCCTGACACCTGAGACCAGCCCAGGAATGGCTGGAGCTGTGCTGGATCCATTGGGACCAGCCCTGATGTCCAGGGCTCAAGCTGGGCTGTGGAAGCTGAGGTTGGGCAGGGATGGACACACAGGTGGTGTCACCTCCCAGCCCTGTTTGTAGAACTGAGGTTTCTCCCGTGAGAGGGGAGAGCAGGAGGCACTGTGTGCCCACCACAGCACTCCTGGGATGGGATCCAGGGGTTTGGGACTGCTCCCCTTGCAGTGGGGTGGGTGGCTTGAAAAAGCAGCAGGGGAGAATTGGATTTTTATAAACTGAGTGTGTTTGTGTGTTTGTGCAAGTGAAGCAGATGGTGAGGGCGTTTGCATTAGCATTCATGCCCAAAGTCCCTAGATGATATCTTCTTTCTTAGCCAAGTTTGGGCTGGGAGCATCACTTAAAAAAAAAAATCACTGTTCTTCCTGCTGCTGGCAAATGTGGGCTCCCCTGGAAATCTTTATTCATCAAAACATTGCTCCAGTCTGACCAAAAACCTTCTATATTTGGGGCCCTGGCAAGTCAAGGCACTTCACAAGTGCTGGTGGCTGCTTAATCACAGGACTCTCATGAGGTTCAGTCATCCTAAATAAGTCACCAAGGCCATGAGTCATGTCACAGGTGGGCTCCACAGTGATTCAAGGATGACATGCTCCCTCCTGATTTATTTCATGATATCATTACCCCAAAGAGAACTCATTTGAAAGAAGTATTTCCAAGCTCTTCCACTTGAGCTTGAAGTCACTGCTCAGTGTCCCCTGGGACAGCTGGCCAGAGGAGGCAGAGATGCTGCTCCACCCCCTGGGTTTGAAGGGAAGGTTTAGGAAAAGCTTTTAGTTTTTCCTCTCAAGGCTTTTCCCTGCCTGGCTGTGGGATTCATTTATCCTCTGGGGACTCCCAGCAGTCAGGCACAAAACCAGTGCTGTGACTTTTTTGATGAAAAGCCAAAAGGGAGGGATGAAACCCTTGTCACACTGTCTGTTGACACACCTTGGCTGCAGCATTAACACCCCCTGTCCTGTGTCACCTCAAGGACAGCCACATGGGACTGATGCTGCTGGCATTGGTGCATTATGGCTGCAGGCAGCTGTACCAGAGCTCTTTGCATGCTCTGTGCACAGAGCCTGAGGGTCAGGAGGTGTTTTATGGCCAAACTTTACCTATTTGTGTGTATCTGTGTGTCTCATGGCCACCATGGCCACTGGCACCCTGCTCACCATGTGCACCACGTTATTTTATGAGCCACATCTGAGGTGAAGGAAGTGAAGACATGAGCTTTCTGCATGCCCCAGCGAAGCAAAAATTCATTTTTGCTGTTCATTTTCTGCTCATGAGGACACAGTTTCTCCCTCATTTATCAGGCTGAGAGCAGAGAGAAAATTTCTGCCTGCAGTGTGTTATCAGAACTATTAGTGATAACTCCTGCATCAGCATTTCAGTCGGAAGGTGGGGAATTCCATGCCCCAGAAAAACTATCTGGGAACCCCAAAATCAAAGATTATTGATCTGGAGTCAGCCTTTTTTGTTAGAAAATAATGAACATTGAAAGAACCCCATTTATAAGCTGTGTGTGTCTGTATCTGGATGTGTGCAATATGCATATGCAAAAGGACAAGGCTCATAAGACAAACAGCAGGAAGAAATGAAACTCCTGGGTGTAATTGAGGTCTGCACCATGATCTGTGGGAATTTTGTCACTGCCTCCAGCATGGCTTCACCCTGTGTTGCAGCAGCAGCTGTGAGCTGTGCACTGCTCAGAGGGGAAATGTCAGGACAAGGATCAAGCACTCACTCCTGGCCTTGGGAGGACCAAAGATGTCAGAGGCTGCCGTGGAGGATAACTCAATTCATTTTACAGCACTTGCATGGCAGCTGCTGTGTCCCAGTGAGCCCTGCACATCTGGAGCCCAGGATGACTAAGTCAACTGGCTTTGCAGGAGGTAGGGTTGGAAAAATTGCTCCATTAAAAAAAAATTAAAGCAGTAAAACTTCCCCACAGTTGGTTTTCACTGCTCTGCAGGTGGCCTCCAGAGAAACACGGGGAGATGCTCTTCTCAAAAGCAAGAGCAAGGAGCATTCATCCTCCTCAGGAGCAGGGCAGGGAGGGGCTGCACAATGCTCAGTGGAAATCAGAACCATGCAGGGGAGTGTGTTCAGTGGGAGCGTCGCACCAAGGGTATCCCAGGTGGAAGATGCTGGAGGGAGCT
Organism: Melospiza georgiana; assembly: GCF_028018845.1. Taxonomy (NCBI): domain Eukaryota; kingdom Metazoa; phylum Chordata; class Aves; order Passeriformes; family Passerellidae; genus Melospiza; species Melospiza georgiana. The sequence goes on from NC_080431.1 coordinate 115,154,939, forward strand.
GCTGGTGGAATCTGCTGTTCCCCTCTCTGCCAGTCCAGCTTCCCAGACAGAGCAGGGAAGCTCCTGGAGGGTTAATCCACACGAGGCCAAGCTCCTTCTGGGTTTTCATGAGCATTTTCTTTGCTCAGGGAATCCCTTTGGGAGCTGGGGAGAAGCCATGAGGTGGGCCTTGGCAATGTCTTGGCCAGAAGGGAGGTGATCACCCCAGCCTGGCTCCAGACACTGCCCTTGGAGCTCATGGCACTGCTGGCACAAGGCTGGAATGGGCTACACCAAACTTTAAAGAAGTTCCAGCCAATTTGCTGCTCCCCACTTTAACCAGCCAAGGGCAACAAGATGTCTGTGCTCAGGCCAGTCAGCCACAGGTTTCTTGGCAAATTTTTGGGGGGTTTGATTCAGTTTGTTTCAGAAGCAATCTCTTCCTTGCATAACCTCCTTATTTAGTGGATGGCAATGTTCCTTTTACATAATAAGCAGAGTGCAGAGTGCAACCTCTCTCCTGCACACTCATTTCCCCCCCTGCCCAAACCCACATCTTGGCACCCCTTGGCGCTGCTCAGAGTGGACACCAGCACCCAAACAGCACCAGGGGAGATATCAAAGGTGAAGAGTTTGGCTCTTTGGCTGAGAAACACACAGGCAACCCCAAAACGTTTGACTTTCCCCTGCTTTGCATTGACTTTCTCGTTGTGATATCAGGGAACAAATCACTGTTGTCACTGAGGCAGCTCCTCTGTCAACAGGCTCCAGTCCTGGTCCCCTTTTCCCTTTCTCTTCACAGATTAATTCTCACCAAAATGGGGAATTATCTTCAGATGATGCTGACAGGAAGACAAATCAGGCAGTGGGCACGAACCATAAATTTGTTATTTCAGCTCCTGTTCCCTGGCTTCTGGGAAATTATATTTAGCATTATAAAATGCTGGTTGGTGTGTGTTTGTTAATGATGGCATGTCAAGAGCACAGTGTCACATTTGCCACTCTGTATCAGAGTGACACATTGGCACCCTGGTGAGGTGAGACCCCCCCCCCAAAAAACAGCTTCAGATGGTTGGAGAATTTGTAGATCAAAGACAGGGACAGGAAAGGGGAAATCACAGGTGAATTAAACTGATCTAAGTCGGACATGGGCTCTAGGTAATTGCTTCAGGAAAAAATAATTACAAGTATGGTAGTAAGGGAGGGAAATACATGGGTTGGCTGAAAGTCATCAAGCTGAGCTCTGTGTTTCACAGAATTAACTTACTCCAGATGTTTTAGGGCCAATCCAAAATGGTAATTTCCATCTGAGGAAGGTGAAGCAGTTGATGTGGCTGTGCCAGTCACTGCCCAGGTTTCAGCAGGAACTCACAGGGCTCACTGCTGATCTCCCACTGAGCTGAGCTGACTCTGATGCCCCACCTCTGCCCCGCTCTGGTGAGACCCCACCTGCAGTGCTGTGCCCAGGTCTGGTGTCCCTAACAAAAGGAGGATGTGGAGTTGTTGGAACAAGTCCAGAGGAGGGCACAACATTGATAAGAGGACTGGTCTCAGAGTCTCTATGGTTGGGATGACCCCGAGATGTGTTAGAGAGTCTCTTTTCCCAGCCCCACAACCGAAGAAGAAGTTGAGATTCCTCAGCTCTGGTTCTCAAGGCTGTTTATTTTCTTCTTATCTAATAAATTCTTTCTCTGACCTGCTGAGGTCTGTCCAGCAGGTTCATGGCACACTACCCACCCTCAGGGTGCTGTTGTCTTTTTATACTAAAACCTACGTATTTTATTTACAATAACTTCCTAATATCTATTGCCTGTGTTAGACAGTGTGTTTCTACTCTAAACCAATCCAGAAGTGTCACCATCACAGCAGAAGATGGAGGCCAAGAAGAATAAAGAAGGACAAGGCACACCCAAATCCCTCCATCTTTGTTTCTGAACCCCCATTCTAAAAACTCAAAATTCTACTTTTCTATCTTGTAACAAATGACCTATTATACTACTTAAACTTTTGTGGCTTGTGAATCCTCATATAAGGTTGGTATTTGTTTTTTCCAAGGGCTAAAATCAAAGGCACAGGTGTTTATGACCCTGTGCCAAGGTCTCTGAGCCCCTTGTCAGGGTCTCGAGTCCTCCAGGGCAGCCAGAGGAATGTCCTGGGTTCTGAAAGACTGGAGCATCTCACCTTTGAATACAGACTGGGAAAGCTGTGACTGTGCAGCCTGGGGAAGAGAAGGTTTTGTGGAGACCTCAGAGCACCTTCCAGAGTCTGAAGGGGCTGCAGGGAAGCTGGAGAAGAACTCTTTGTCAGGAACTGTGGTGACAGGACAGGGGGAAATGGGTACAAATTGAAAGAGAGAGATTTTGTCTTAGATATTAGGAAGAAGTTCTTTACTGAGATCATGGTAAAGGCCCTCACCATGAGATTTCCTCATCCCTGGAGGTGTTCAAAGCCAGGTTGACCTTGGCCAACCTGGGACAGTGGGAAGTGTCCCTGCCCATGGCAGGAGTTTGGGATGAGATGATCTCCAAGGTTCATTCCCACCCCTTAACCTTTAAGTCTGTGGTTCTCTGGTCCTTACTGGACAACACTGAAAGACCTGAGTGTCTGATAACTTTTTCTACACCTTCACACTGAACACAAGGGAAAAAAAGTGAGTTACTTCAGATAATCAGAAAACCACATAGCCCAGAAGTTAATTTTGAAGACTGAGGAGGTTTTGGAACATTTTCCAAAATGCAAGCAGCAAGACCCCCCCGCTTCTCTTCTCGCCCACCAGCATCTCTGGGCTGCAATGTGGTGAATTTATGTTTGAGCTCATGGGACTTGGCTGTCTGCCCCAGCAGGGGCAAGAATTCAGTGACCCAGGAGTTCCCTTCCCCTCTGTGCTTTCTCTGTGCCTCTGACTCACAAAATGGTGATGGCCCTCAGAGCTTGTAAAAATGCTTCTGTTAATCCATTAATAAATTCTGCTTAGTGTCCACAATGCAGGGCCCTAAAAGCTTTGCAGTGCTGGGGTTTTCAGAGGGATGTTGTGTCCTGGGCTCAGACCACAGGAGGCAGCTAAACCTGCAAGAGCCAAACGTTGTTGGTTTTTGCAGAGGCTCAGCATTCCTGTATTTACTGCCAGGGAAATCTCCTTGATTCACAGAGATTTTTACAGACCAAAATGGCACTGATGAGTGGTTATATTTTGCCTAAGAACTGGGTTTGCTCTCTCTGTAAGAAATTACCAGATACTAGGGAGTGCCAGAATGGTGTAGAGGGGAAAGAGAAAGCAGGAAAATTTATTTTTAAAGAGAGCGCAAATGGGGAAAATGAAAATCAGACTTTGCCATTGCTTAAAATGCCTTTGAAACAAAAAAACGCCAAGAAAACTGGAGATCAGCATTACCAATCCAAGAAGGGCCTCTTAGGAAAAACATTCAGATCCACTGGTGTCATAACCTAAGCAAGGTAATAGTACTTTACATATTAATATAGTTAATATTTATCACATTAATTACACACATAAAATGTATTTAAATATAAAACACACCTGTGTGTTTTATAATAAAAATATTTTGCTAAGGAGGCTATGTCATTTATATTTATATTTATATTTATATTTATATTTATATTTATATTTATATTTATATTTATATTTATATTTATATTTATATTTATATTTATATTTATATTTATATTTATATTTTTATTTTTATTTTTATTTTTATTTTTATTTTTTATTTTATTTTGTCTTCATATATTTATACATATTTATATGTATTGAATATAATAATATAATATAATATAATATAATATAATATAATATAATATAATATAATATAATATAATATAATATAATATAATATAATATAATATGTATGAAATAAGAAATATTTATATATAAACCAACTATTATATATTATATATTATATATTATATATTATATATTATATATTATATATTATATATTATATATTATATATTATATATTATATATTATGTATTATATATTTTATATTATATATTATATATTATATATTATATATTATATATTATATATTATATATTATATATTATATATTATATATTATATATTATATATTATATATTATATATTATATATTATATATTATATTTAAATTTTTATATATATATACTTTATTTTCTCAGGAAAGCCATGTAGGAATTAAAATCCAGAAAAACCAACAATGCTTTTAAGTGCACGCTTTCATACGAAAGACAATAAACCCCAAACACAACTTTTTTTCATCTTTACTTAAGGGTAGAGCCTTTTTATTTTTGTTTTTGTCTCTGTATGGCCTTTGCATGTGTGCCCTTCCCTGCCAGACTAATCTGTCTGCTGCCTTGCTGCCGTTCTGCAAAGATAATACATATTCTTGATCCCTCTTTTTGAAAAGCCCTTAGGAAAACATGACTCAAAGGAGGAATAAAATGCTGCAGCAAAGGACTCAATTTCTAGGTAATTTCTTCTAAATCCTGCTTTCAGTTTATTACCCTGACAAAGAGTCTCTCAGCTGCAGAGCAGAGCCCGACCTCCCGCAGGGGATATACCGAGGATTATCTACCCTGAAATGAAAGTCTGTTGACCTAGGGAAAGCATTTCACTAAATAACAGCAGTTGTGAATTGAAGGGACCTGTGGGGCATTAGACACGCTGTAAAAGCAATTTGAACAGAGTAAAGAAAATAAGTGGGAACGGTTTTGGGTAGGAAGGATAGGTGAGGCATGTAAATGAACGCGTTTGTGGCGTGGGGAAATGAAAACACTTTTGCACTGCTGCCCTCTGAAATGGCAACTGCAGAGGGATTCCAGCCAGGACTGAGTCCCACAGCTTCCAAAGGCTTCACCCAGCCAGAGGTGACCTGGCTCTGTCAGGACCCAGGACATTCCTCTGGCCGCCCTGGAGAACTCGAAACCCTGGCAGGGGCTCAGAGACCTTGGCATGGACTCAAAAACACCTGTGACTTTGATTTTAACCCATGGAAACAATTACCAACTTTGTGTGAAGATTCACAAGCCACAAGAGTTTGAATAGAATGATAGTGAATTTGTCACAGGGTAAAAAAGTAGAATTTTGGGGTTTTAGAATGGGGGTTCAAGAGGCAAGATGGAGGAATCTGGGTGTGTCCTGTCCTCCTTCTCCTTCTTCTTCTTCTTGTCCTCCATCTTCTGCTGTGATGGTGGCACTTCTAGATTAGTTTAAAATAAAGACAGAATTTCTAACATAGGTGATAGGTATTGGAAAATTATTGTAAATAAAGTACATGTAATTTTTAGAATAAAAAGCCAACACCACCCCAAGGACAGTCAGTGTGCCTCCACCCAACCTGCTGGACAGATCTCAGCAGGTCAGAAAAAGGATGTGATAGATAAGGAAAAATAAACAACCTTGAAAAGCAAAACTGAAAAATCTGCACTTCTGCGATCATGAGGCTGGGAGAAAAAGATATAATTTCTATATCTCATATTATATAAAAGATATAATAACTTTATAAAGATATAATATTTTTATAAAAATATATAATCTCTGTTTCTCTATAAATTTCTAATACCTCAAGAACCATTTCAATCACAAAACCCCAAAATGGCCCCACACACTTGCTGCTGTCCAGCAGGACTCAGGGATCCTGGGATGCTCCCTGCACCTCCATGGCTGTGCCTCTGGATAGCCCTGCCTTGCCCAGCACCCTGTTCTCAAGGAAATTAGGTAGCCACAAATGCTTGAGCTATAGCAAATTAAAATTAAAATAAGGAAAAAAAACCCATTAAATCTCTAATCTTGAGCGTATCTTCCCAGCCCACAGCCCAGTAGAAGCTCAGACCCAATGACAATTTTGAGTAAAGTGACTTTAATGTTAACAAACCAAAGAGCTGGGATGGTGCCTGATCCTCTCTCTTTGCTTCATTAACATTAACAGCAGCAGCAAATAATTGCTGGCATCCCACCTGGCCCTGGACCACAGGAATGAAAGCATTTTTGCTGCTCTGGGCAGAGTTATGTAGATCCTGCTGCCTTTTTGTGCTGTGTTCCAGTGATATCCTGGCAGTTTTTATTAAACCACCCCCTCCTCCCCTGCCCAGAGTAAATTGGTTGCTTTCTGCAGGGTGAAGGAGAGTTTCTGAAGGGTGGCATCACAGAGGGGAGAATGGCAGGGGATCTGCTGGGCTCAGTCTCACACTCATAAACTTGCTATTTAAATCCTGCATAAGACAAAAAGTGATGTGAAATATGTTGTTGAGCTGGGGAATATCTCTGGCAGGGAAATTTTTCAGTTGTAGAATAACAATCTGAGGCAGTGATGGAATTGCTGCAGCCTAAGACATACAAAATGAGGGTGGAAAAAAAGACCTTGACTCTGTTATGGAGTTTCTACAAATCCAGGGCTCAGCTCTGCCAGGCAATGTGAGTTACAGCAGTGAGTTACAAAAGCTCTTGGAAGTGACCAGTGATGTTCACACTCCTCAGATTTTGGGGAGCTTCCAAGAACACTTTTTTAAAAATTATTTTCCAAACCATATTTTATTTTCTCAGATACACCGGGCCCGTGAGAAATAAACCCCTCCATGTGCTAGGGGGATACCAGAGATCCAACAACTGAATTCACCTAATTCAACTGATTCAACTAATTCAAGTAATTCAACTGATGCAACTAATTGCTGACCCTTGATGAGAGGTTTTGTAAAAAAAAAAAAAAAAAAAACAAAAAAACTAATTTAAAAAAAAAGCTATTTGAGAAAAGGGTGAGGTTGTGGTGCTGTTACACCTCCCTGGCAAGGCTGCTGTAAGAAATGCTTTTATTCCCCACTTGTCCAGATTAAGGACATTTTATTGATCCTGTGCAACAGTTTGTACATCCACTGAATGCCCTCAGTTAGAAGGAGCAGATAGAAATCTCATATTTTGTGGTCAGGTGATGCAGTGGGACAGGAAGGGTTTGGGAATGGCAGGACTCTGGCAGGGCAGGGCAGCTGCCCAGGGATGCTGCAGATCCCTGGGTGCTCCTCCAGCCCTGCTCTCCCTGAGCTCCTTGCTGTCCTTGCTGCACATCCTCTCATTCAGGATGATTTGCATGACTCAGCCAGGGATGAGTTGGAAAAGGAATGTCATCATTTTGATCCAGTTAAAAATAATTTATCTGCTGCTTTCTCTCTATCCTGTCTCGTCATCCCTCCCTCCTCCCTCCCTTTTTTCTTTTTCTTTTTTTTTTCTTTCTTTTTTTTTTTTTTCTTGAAGAGAACTATTAGCATAAATTTTGGAAGGTAAATCGTCCCCTGAGCTAAATTAGCACCTGATCAAATGCGAGCAAAGTGCTAATTGAGCTTTGCAAGCAAGCCCGACTGAAAACAAGCTTTTGAGACTGCAGCAAGCAGGCATGAAAATTGAGGCCATCCCGGAGGAAGGGGAGCACTCTGAGACAGCTGCCTGCAGTGTAACTCAGTGACAGAACTCAGAGCATTTCATCCCAAACACAGGGAGCACCCGGGCCAGCATTTCTGAAGTGAGCAGCTCTTTTGGCCCTGCTGGACACTTCCAGAGGACAAACCTTTTCCTGCAGGGAGCAGCAGGTCCAGAAGTCTGGTTCCAGTGTCAGACACGCGTGTTCCTCATGGTCTGGGTACTCAGGGAGTGTTTCCTCAAGGGATGATGCTGGTTGGTCCTTGCACACTCTGGTTTTAGCTTTTATTTTATTTTTTTAGCTTTTATTTTATTTTTTTAGTTTTTCAGATTCTGTGCTGCTTTAGTATGTGGGTTTGGGCTTCATATTATAGGATGGTGAGCTCTGTGCACAGAGCAGGGAGACAAAACAATTCCTGCTCCAGCTGGGCACCAAGGACAAATGACCCAAATCTCAGCCCCAGAGCACAAACACCATGGGCTGGAGAGAGAAAAACAAGCAGGGTGGGACTGCCTGGGCTCAAGCTGGAATGGGACAATGAACTGCAAGGTGCAAATGGAGCAGAGCTGATCCCAGGGACAGACCCCGTGCCCGGCCGTGCATTTTGGGGCCATTTTGGTTCATCTTGGGTGCAGCCCTGGCTGGGCTCTGGTGCTGCCCAAGGTGCATCCATGGAGGCCTTCTCATAAATCCCTACTTTATTTAGCTCTGTCTGGGCTATGTTCTTCTGTTCACTAGGCATGAACTCACCCTCCCATTCCTGGTGGACTGGGCAGGAGGAAGATTCCCAGCACTGCAGCAGGAGCTGTGGGGAGGACACAGAACAAGGCAGCACGGCCCCTTCCCAGGCAGGAGCCCTCTGGGATGCCCCAAAAATAACAGAGGGCACTGCCAGGACCCTCCAGCTCTGGGTTTCTAGCAGAACTACATGTCTGCATTTATTTTATAAAGATATCAGATGGTTTGAGGTCACTGCTGTGGTATCCTGGGAAGAAAGGTATCAAACTTTCAGTGCTTGGATGGTGCAGACAGGAGCAGAAAATGGACCCAGAGGTTCAGGGACCATTGAGGACAGCAGAGATGCTGCAGGAAACAGAGGAGCTGAATGGTTTTGCTCCCAGAGGGGTGGGACAGCCAGTGGGGCTGCCTGAGCCATTTGTTTGGGAAAGAGGAGCAGGAGATCCCCACTGCTGCAGAGAATGGGTATTGCTGATATGGCAAATGCTCAAAAGTTGCTCTTTCCTTTCTTCCCCTTGGGCTTCTTCTAAAAACTGTAACTTTATCTTAAAGATGAAAAAAAATCAAGTAATCTTGGGAACTTTCAATCAAATAATAATTTTCAAAAATGGTGATTACATGGCAAAGCCTCCTCATGGACACCTGTGGCCATAGAGAGGAGCTGCTCTTTGTGCCACCCTTACAGCAGCCAGTCAATATGACAGCATTGTGCTTTTTTTTCTAAGTAATCCCTTCTCCTAATTTGCTATAATTGCTTTGATAATTAACCAAACCACACCGTTACTACTTCTCCCCCCTCCAAGCCCCTCCACCTCCGTGCAGAAAGCATGCTAATCTGCCAGAGAGCTACACAGCATTTGCATGTTTTTTTCCATCTAATTTGGTAGCCTGGGTGCTTAAAGCAGGTGGGATGCTAATAAGGCAACTTGAGCAATCAGCCCAGGTAGAGATTTGTGGATTGCACAAGGATTTGTCTGGAGTGTCTTTCCATGTCTGCTGCTCAGACTAAATATAGCTGGAAGGGGGGGAAGGAGGGAACCTCAGCATGTAGTATGGGCTTGGAGGAAGGCTGTGGCATTTGGATTTTCTGAAAGCCTTTGAAAAGAGGATACCTGTCCCTCAACTCATCCTGAACATCTCTGTGGTCAAGGAATGACTGGATGTACATTCAGTGTCACGGTCTGGTTGATAAATCAAAGGTTGGATTTTATCTCAGAGGTCTTTTTCAGCCTCACTGATTCTGTGATTCTGATTTTCCTCTATGGCCATGCTCAAGAGTGATGTTTCCAGAGAAATGGAGGGTCCCTGTCCCCTCCTGCCTTTGGGGCTGAGCAAAGCACACAGGGCCAGAAGAAACCTGGGAGTTCTGGCACCTGCAGTCCCTGTTTCTCATGGGCCCCACAGACATTGCTATTTACCTCCCTAAAACCCTGATCTGCACCACAGAGGTCCCACAGGAGTCTCCAGCACGTGGAGCCCATTCCTGCTCTGCTCTGGCACTCAGTGTGGGGAGGTTCCACCAGGCAGGTCACCATGGCACGAGGTTGTTCCTCATCTCCCTCCAGCCTGGGAGCACCTGGTGCCTCCTTGTGCCCCCTTTCCTCATTGCTCCTCTCCTCTGAGCTGTGTAGCCCCACAGGTGAGGGATCCATGCTCTGGGGTGGATGTGGGGTCTCTCCCAGGGCAGAGATGTGAAACTTCCCTGGCCTGGGTTCAGGACCTGCCACCCATCCCATTAGCAGGAGTGTCCTTTGGGCAGGCAGGGATGCCAGGGCTGTCTGGGCAAATTAAAATCACTTCAGTCTTTGCTGTGACATCAGCTCCTGCTTTGCCTTCTCGCTTTTCCTGCTTGGCTCCTGCTGCCACTGGAATGCTTGAAGTGAGAGAGGCATTGCAGGCGTTTTCCAGAAGCAAGACTTTAGATTGCTGTAGGTGGAAAGTGCATTTCTCAGGACAAAGAATTTGATTTTCCCCCTCATCTCTATTACATTTGTTGTTTATACAGTTTTTTATACTGCTACTTGTGGTGGTGTTTGCAGGGGTCCCAGGACAAAGGAAGAGATGAGAATCTTGACTCCATGTTTCAGAAGGATGATTTATTATTTTATTATATATATTATATTTAAAAAATTATATATTACAACTATAGTAAAAGAATAGAAGAAAGGATTTCATCAGAAGGCTAGCAAGGAATAGAAAAGAATGGAATGATAATAAAAGCTTGTGACTGAACAGAGAGCCTGAGACAGCTGGACTGTGATTGACCATTAATTAAAAACAATCACATGGACCAATCAAAGATGCACCTGTTGCATTCCACAGCAGTAGATAATCATTGTTTACATTTCATTTCTGAGGCTTCTCAGGAGAAAAAGATCCTGTCAAAAGGATTTTTCATAAAATATATCCATGACATTTACTATTGCTACTGCCATTGCTTTTTACTGTTACCAATACTATTATTATTATTATTATTTTATTCCAACTAAGCTGGGCTATGAGTTGAGAAAGCACTCAAGGAGATCTCCTGTCTGCCTGTTGTCACCCCAGGAGTTACAGATGTAGGACTCTGGGTTTGGGGAGGAAAGGGTCTGTCTCAGGACACAGAAATGACTCCTGTTGTGTGATTTAGTTACTCCTGACAATTGATGATGGTGGGGACATCTGAGTCAGCTGCCCAAATGGCCTCTGTGATTCCAGGTGGATCAAACCCTGGATGTGGATCTTACCTTGCACTGCAGTGTTTGCCATCAGGATCTGCACATGGATTGTACCATATATCAGCATTAGCAGAGAAAATCTGAGGAATTGGCTGCTTTCTGATACCCTATGGGAAAAATAATTTCTTTTCTAAATCAGAAAATGCTCCCACCCTGTATAAAGGTATGGAGCAGGGGATCACTCTCACTCTTGTCTCCCTGTTCTCTTTTGGGACAGAACAACAACCCCAAATCAGCTAGGAAGGGACTTTTCCCCATGGGGTTTCTGGCTCTGGAGAGCAGGAAAAACTGGGTATTCCATGGACAACTCCTTCCCTTCCTGCTGCCTCCTGAGGTGAGCTGGACCAGGGTGTCACAGCCCTGCAGACACTCCCACTGCTCCAGGGCTGTTCCAAGGTTAAATCCTCCTTGACTTAAATTTCCTTCCACTGAAAACATTTCCTTGAATTAACAGTTTCTCAACAATAGATAATCAGAACACTTGCCTTTATTTTATTGTTAAATAAAGCAGGTGAGGGTCAAAAGCAGATAGAAAACAGACTGATTAATGAAAGAGGGTGCTGGGGAAGTTTTTTTTCACTTTCAACAGATGGAAAAACAATTAATTTTTTGTTTGATTCCGTTGTTCTGATTTATTCTTCATGGGAATCCTTAGAAAGGCTTCCAACAAGCTGTGGCCCCAGTCAAAAGTGCAGCTGGGAAGGAGGCACAGCCCAGCACTGTGCAGGAGGGCCAGCAGGGCTCTCTGGGGAGGAGGAGAGAGGATGGGATGTGTCAGACAGCTGAAGCAAAGCAGGAACCTTCATTTGTTTCAAATACCTTCTCTAAACAAGAGGATCACGGGCAGGGACACAATTAAAATAAATCTCTCTCTCTTTGCACAGCCTAAAGACTTTACCTTTATCTGCCCAAATGTCACCTGGACAGTTTTGTCTCAGCCAAGGGCAGGCAGGAACTGTCAGAGTGCTGGGCCCTGGAATTCTGGCCCCACTCCCCAGCACATCAGCCTGACTGAGGCTCCACAGCCACATGACCACAGCACAGCGTGGCCCACCCTTGGCTTGTGTCTTGGTTTGGAAAGACAGGTGTCTGCTAAGGAAGGCAGGAGCCTTCCCTGAAATGGAAAATGTAAACCCCCTTGTCACCATCATTTTTTCTGAAAAATCCCTTTACCAGGATTTCTTCTCCTGGGAAGCTGAGAAGCCTCAGGAAAAAAATGAAAACAATAATTAACTGATTTGCTTCTCCTGTGTTTTGCTGCTTTGGAATGGGATCTGGAGATGGTTTATCCAGCAGGTCATTGTTTGATTGGTTTCATGTGAATTGTTTTGACTTAATGACCAATCACGATCCAGCTGTGTTGGGACTCTGGAGAGGGGTCACAGGTTTTTCATTGGTATCTTGTTATGCTTTCTGTCTGTATCCTTTCTCTATTCTTTAGTATAGTTTTACTATAGCATAATATAATATAATTAATTTAATATTATTAATACAATAGCCTTCTAAGAACATGGAGTCAGATTCATCTTTCCTCCCCACAACAGGAGACCCTGAAAATTCCACACCTCCCCCTTCCTGCTCTGAATTGCTATAAATTTTAAGTTAAGGGGCTCTCAGGCAAAAAATATGGGAGCAGGAATAATAGTTTACTAGGCAAGATTAAAAAAGATAAAATAAACAATGCAGTACACCAGAACAACACTGACAGAGTCAGAACCCAACCTGACACCCTGTGGGTGTTGGTGGCAGTCCCATTGGAATTGTGGCTGCAGCCCTCCTGCAGTGTCAGGGGTGGCTCTGCTGGAGCAAGGGGATCCTGTAGAGAAGGATGTATTCTTCCTCTGAGGATCCAGTGGGAGAAGAGGCAGCTGCTGTTCCTCTGGGGAATCCCATGGAGAAGCCGTGCTGGTGTTCCAGAATCTCCAGATTATATCCAGGTAGGAATGCTTGGCTCCTCCCTCTGGGCTCACATCTCCCAATGGGATGCTGTAGTTCTTATCAGCCATGCAGGGACATTCAATAGCTGTTATCAGCAGATGTCACCCCAGAGGGAAGAGTGGGTGGTGAAGAGATAAGGAAAACTGCCCACTGAACAGAAGACAGCTGCCATACAGATGGCAAAGAGAATACAATTTGCTTGGCAATCCAGGACAGCTTGGTACTGGGAGCTGCCAGCCTCCCCTTGAAGTCATTCACATGCTCAGGGTGGGTTGAGGTGCCCAGCATTTCACTCAGAAACCCCAAATGCACTTTTTTTTTTCTTCCCTGATTTCAGTGGGGAATATTTCTGAATATTCTGAGCTGTCTGAATATTTCTGAGCACAGGTACTTTTAAACTGGAAATATTTATTTCCAGGTTGCCCCAGGCAAGCACTGTCACCCAGCAGAGTGGGAACAAGAGAAAGCAGAGCAGGGGCTGGCTGGCTTCTCCAAAAATTGCCTGGCTCTAACTTCTGCTCTTCTTCAGAGTAAAGGCAAGCCCTGATTTTAGTCTGCCTAAACTCACTGACCTTCACTGAGCTGACCTTGCCCATGACCCTGAGCCAGAGGGATCTCCAGGCTCTCCCACGTGATATTTGTGCCCAGGAACACCTGGATTCAGTGACCTGTGTCAAACACAAAGCAACAGCCACGTGCTTTGCTCAGCACTGACCCGTGGCTGGGTGCTGAACCCTTCCAAAGAAGGAGGCAGCATTCAGCAGGCAAAACCACCTGTGGATGCCCTAGCAGGGCTTTGCAGTGCCAGACCTGGGTGGCAGGGATGGAAACACCCTGGTCCCCCTGGGAATGCGCAGTTCAAGAGCAGCATCTGCTGCCAGCTCTCAATGGCTTGTGACAGGAGCTGAGTTAGTGACAGGAGCTGGGCCAGTGACAGGAGCTGGGTTAGTGACAGGAGCTGGGCTCATGCCCCAAGCCAGGGTCAGGGCTGATTTTCTTTCCCCAAGAGCACAGGCTGGCCGGTGAGTCGTCACAGATTTGCAGTACCAGGAATTAGGGGCATTTTTTCCTGTGAACACAATGTTATCTCATTATGTGTGCTCTCAGGGCACTGCAGCAGGTGAGGAGAGATGGAGACATCTCTGCCCTCAGGGCAAGGGCATTTTCTAACTGGGACAAGAAAAGAGGTGTGCTGGGCCCAAGCCAGGCACAAGGGATTGCTGGCTAAGGGAGAAGCTTTAGTCCTCTAAAGTGCCTCCAAAATCCCATTGGCAAAGCTGGGTTACACTGTGGAGAAGGAAACATCCTGATTTTCAGAGGAGGTGCAGCACCCAGAGCTGCATAAAGCACAGGCAAGGGGTACTGGGGCTTGGCACAGAGCTCTGTGGCTGAGGCAGGGTCAAGTTTATAGATAGTTGGGTGGTTGGGGTGAATGTGTAGGGTAGTAATCCTAGAAGATTGATGAGTAGGAGGAAGATTATGAGGGATGTTAAAATTAGGGCTCATTTGTGTCCTTTTTATCTTGAGGCATTATTAGTTGTTTTGTAACTAGGTTGATAAACCATAGTTGGAGAGTTGAGAGTCGGTTTGTAATTCATCGATTATCTAGGGATGGTAGTAGGAGAACTGGGAATGTTATTGAGATGAGGATTAGTGGGATTCCTAGGAAGAATGGGCTTGAAAACTGGTCAAAGAAGCTAAAGTTCATGGTCAGGTTCAGGAGGTAGTGCTTGGAGCGATGGGTGGTTTGTTGGCAAGGGGATTCAGAGCTCTGAACCTTCAGCCTAGCTTGACCCAAGGGACCTTCCTGAAAACCTTCTTAAACTCAGCCTAGACTCATGTGATTCTCACCGCAGGGTGGCTGAACCTTTACAATCCTTTGTAAGGCACCTCAGGGTTAGTAACTAGACCTGAAACCTGGGAATCCTGCAGAGCACAGCTCAAAGCTGAAACAAAACCTTCAGCCTGTCCACTGGGAGACTCCCACCAAGACCTAAGGCTGCCCCGTGGAAACTCAATAATTAAAATCCTGCCCACTCTACAGCCACAATGCAGATAAATTACTTGTGTTGCCTTAAAAAATTAAAATATTTTATCCTTTTAAATTAAAATGCAGGGATATATCTTCCCCTATCAGTGAAAAGCGTCCTACTGTCTATTTTAGCTGGCAGACTTGCTGCCAGAAAGGAAATGAGAATATTATCCCTAATGAGTCTTCTCATAATGGTAATTTTCCAAAAGAGGTACCAATTCTAGGTTTGTGTCAACAGTCCCACATCTGCAAGACTTGGAATAAACCTCCCAAGCCTGTTACAGAATGCAGGCTCACTCCTCCACAGCTGATGGGGTAATGTCTTGTCAGAGCAGCAATTCCTGTTTTAATTCTGATACAGATCCTTCCCCTGTGCGTGCAAACACAGCAAAGTCCAGGCTGTGCCTCTGGTCTCCTCTGAAGCTGCCAGTCTGACCCAAATTTCTGTTCCCCACTGATCTCTTGGTTCTTTGCCACATTCAGGCTGCCCCCAGGGAAGGCATCCTGCCTCACTTCTGGGTGGCCCTGAAATAAAGATATTTGGAGTTCACTTGAGTTACCAATATGAATATAGCCCCTCCCTTTAAGCCATTTGACCACAGTCTGCCAAAGCCATTTGAGGGAATTAAAGCAGCATCTCCAGAGGTCTGGCTGCCCTCTGTGGGAAGTACAAACCCACAGTGCTCCCCCACACCTGCAAGAGAGCCAAAGCATCCACCTGCCTCCCTCTGGAGCTTGGCAGAACACAGCCCTGATCAAATATCCCTCTGGCTTTCAGGCTTTGAAGAACCAAGGTTAATGTCCTTTCAAGCCTGTCTGGGATGTGTCAGAAGACTTTGATCCTTGCACCATGTGGCAGGTGAGGGGATGTGCTGGTTTTGGCTGGGGTTGAGTTAATTTTCATCACAGTGGCTGGTGTGGGGTTGTGTGGGGCTCCTTTGGGCTTATTTGCCAGCTGGAGCTAAACCACAAAAAGTGAAAAATCGAGAACAGAAGTCTGCAAACTACTTCCACTCTTTTCAGTTTGTTTGGTAAGACTTTTGCAAAACCATCCCTGTGCCTGGCCTTTGCACAAAAAGACTGTGTTTAGCTGAATGCCTCATTGGTTCAGCTGGTCTGGGTTTGACCCTTTTCTCCATTTCTAAAATGTATGTGTGTTAAAAATTAAGAAATTCTTGGGGGATACTGAGAAGTTTGTAGCTCCTGTATAACCCCACATGGAGAAGGATGTCTGGAATATGGCAACACTGATAAAAGTGTGCAGCTGAACAGGCCAGGATTTTAACAGACACTGAAGTAGAAAATCCAGCCTTGGAATACACACTGAGAATATATTCCATTGGCTTTGTTTATCCCAGTGTGCAAAGACTCTGACAACCCAACCCACACTGCTCCCTCACTCTGCATTGGTTCCCCAGGAGTTTTTCTCCAGGTCATCACTCAGAAAATGCTGAGCCAGCCTCAGACCAGAAGTGTGACAGTATCAGTTGTTGGTTTTTCTGGGTCAGGATTGAGGGCACTTGAGACAGTAATTCATGTTCACACTCAGGTGTTTATTATTTCTTATCAGTAAAACAGTCTCACTACTGTGAGTTCTGCAGCTTTTCATTAGAAGGCACAAAATGGCAACAATCTCTTGGTACAAGGTCTTTTAAGACTAAACTATCCAATTAAGAACTGACACCTGGATTATTTTCCCTTTTAAGCCAATAACTGATTCCACAGAGCTGCATTGTGGACTTTTCTGCCCAATTACAAAATGCCACCCAAACCCATGGAGAAGGAAGAAGCATGAAGAAACCCTGTGCCCTCCATCTTGCTTCCATCCACAACACACTAAAAACCCCAAAACCTCAATTTCTCACCAAGTGATACACCTACACTACTTTCTATAACCTATTTCACACTTTTGTGGATTCTGGTCTATCTTGAAGTCTGGGAAACTTTCTTCATGGATGAGGGTCAGAGTCAGTGCTGCCCTGGGGGTCAGGGCACCCCAGAGCAGACAGAGAAATATTCCCAGTGCCCTGGGTTTCCACAAGAGGGAAGGCACCTTTCCCATGGGAATATCTGCTTTAAACTTCCAAGGAAAAATAGATTCAAGAAAAAAGTGGAAGCCCAGAGTCAGGCTCTCCATAGGGATGGGAATCACAGACCAAGGGGCTGCACAGTGGCCAAAGGCTCCAGATCCAGCCTTGCCAGCACTGCACTGGCTTCTCTGGCTGTGCACAGGTTTGGGAAATGCTCTCAGGCACTGGGGGGATTCCTGGGGCTGTCCCATGCAGAGCCAGGAATTGGCTGTGATGATTCTTGTGGTTCCCTTCCAGCTCAGAGTAGTTTGCAATCAGGGCAGCAGCGAATTTCTTGTACTTCATCAGGAGCCTGTAAAAATGAGCCAAAGCTGAAGGGATTCAGGGATTCACAGACCTGTCAACCAAGCCAAGACCAAGTCTCAAGCAAACCCAAGCCAATGCCTTTCACTTGGAAATGCAGGGTAACCTTAGGCTCTGATGGAGATTAACACCACAGAGGCCCTGTAAGTACAAATCCACCAGGATGCCTTAAGACCCTTCCAGGACCAGAGACTGAGTCCGAGCCCATTTCCATGTCAAGACTTGTTTCAATGCTGCAGTATGAATAAAAATGCAATAAACTCAATGCCTGACCTGATAAGAGGAGAAGAGAGGTTTTTTTAAACAAAATAAAAGTCACTCCCTCCTACTGTCACAGTCACATAACCCTAAGCACTGAGGAGTTCATATCCACAATTCCTCATGCTGGCCCAGAAAACCAGGAGCTGCCAGGGCTGTCCAGTTCTCACCAGGTCTCCTGAGTGACACTGTCCAGGTTCAGAGGTGTTTTTCACTCTTCAGGCTCTGATGAGTCTCTCCATCCTGCCACACCTCCCTGTGAGTCATCAGCATTGTGTCTCCTGAGTTTTTCTTAATATTCACACAACAGTTATCTTTTAATTGCGAGAGCCAATCATCCCATTATCCATCTATAACAACTTGATCCCAAATCCTTTCCTGCCTGCTCATTGCATGCCAGTTTGAGCTTCCCCACACTCCTACAAACTCCCTAAAAGCAGGAGCAAGCTGAAAGCAGGATTATTCCTCTGCTCCCTGCATTTTCATCTCCAAGCATCTCTCTCCTGCTGGGAGCTGGCAAGGCCCTTGAGCTGACCTGCAGCCCTCTCCCTCTAGAGCAGCAGAATTTGGGTCCTTTGATCTTTTACCCTATTGATCTAAGCTGGCTCAAGGGTGGTCAGGAAGTGCTTTGCATTCTAGAGTGCATTGAGGCTTGGGAAGAAAATGTTCTGTGAGCCATGCTGGGCAGGACAGGCTTTCAAGTTGCTGTTCATGACGGGATGGGCTGAAGGAGGCAGTCCCTTTCCCACTGACATTCCCAAATGCACCAGAAGAGCAGCTCAGCAGCTCAGCAGCCTCCACCTCACCTGTCCCACTTGTGTGCAGCCTTCTGGTTTTGCCTGGGGCTTTGATTCTTAAAAAAGTGAAGGGAAACTCACATAACTGCTGGGGGAGTTCTGCTGCCAAGCCAGATCCAACTGCAAGCAAAATAATTGTGCAGGCAGGGTCCAAGGGGAGCCCCAGACACCAGGCAGTGTGTTGGTGGCAGCTGGAAAATTTGTGGGCTCTGAAGTGTTGCAAGGAGACCTTGATAACTCCATACATCTCTGATGCATGTGAGTGCCCTGGGTAACTCAGGAACAGGTGTCCAAATGTCCCAGCTTGCTGGGAATAGGCTTTGTCACCCTCCCTCTCCTTGTAAAATCCTATTTTCAGCATGCTGGCAATAAATAACCCCCTTGTCATGCACTGTGGGCTCAAACAGGGCCATTTGGAAGGGAGGGCTATTTTCAGCTGTGATTTTAGATGGAAAGGGGAAGCTCTGCTATTGTATTTGTGAGGTGCCCCATGGCAGGAAGGAATGATGAATCTGACTCCTTGTTCTTGAAGGCTAATTTATTATTTTATGATACTATGTTATATTAAAGAATACTAAACTAACTATACTAAAGAATACAGAAATGATACTCACAGAAGGCTAAAAAGATAATAATGGAAACTCATTACTCTCTCCAGAGCCCTGACACAGCTTGACCCTGATTGGCCATTAAGTCAAAACAATTCACATGAAACCAATGAAACAATCACCTGTTGGTAAATAATCTCCAAACACATTCCAAAGCAGCAAAACACAGGAGAAGCAAATCAGATAATTATTTTTTTCCTTTTTCTCCAAGGCTTCTCAGCTCCCCAGTAGAAAAATCCTGGGCGAAGGGATTTTTCCAAATATATGAATGTGACACTCTGCATAGAGGTTCTGGCACTTTGCAAGGCTCAGCTGAATTGTTGGTTCCTGCTGGTCCCCACAGTGCTCCCGGTGTGGTGGTATCACTGTGTCCATACAACCAAGGGTGAAGTCATAATTTTATTAATGTCAGCAGCCTTGCCCTTGGCTGGAAATAGATGATCTTTAGGGTGCTTTCCAACCCCAACCCCTCTGTGAGTCTGTGATTCTGTCACTTTGTCATTCCCACTGCACATGCACAGCACAGAGATCAGCACCTTCCTTTGCACACACCACTGCCTGCCATCCCAGCTCAGAAGTGGCTCTTCTGGAAAACACTGCTGCCAAATTTCACCTGTGTCCTGGTTTAGGGCAAATTTGGGAGAAAACCTCCAAAGGAGGCCCCTCCAGAAAGCACACCCACATGGCTCCTCACCCCCAACTGGTTGGGAAGGATTCCTCTGAGAGAAGTGGAAAGAACTTGTTTATTTAACAGGCACAGCACCCCCTGCACACAAAATGAACAGTACAGGATGACACCACTCTTTCACTGCTCTTGAAAAGATGACAAATTCAGAAAGTCTCTCTTGGGGGTGGTTGCTCTGTTCTCAGTCCCTGCGGCGCTGGGGCAGCTGCTGCCCAGAGTAGGCCCCGCTGGGCCACAGGGTGCAAACTCTCGGTGTTCCCAGGGCCCAGTCCAGAGCAGGTTTGAGTAGGTCCAAAAATGGGAAAGGAGAAACAGTCCAGGGAAGAATTCGGACTGCTTAGCTAAACCAACTAATGAGCAGAAGCAAAAAGCAGGAGTAAAGCAGAAGCAAGGACAAAGTGAAAAGCCAAGCAAAAAGCAAAAGCAGCACCCAGTACTGCCCCGTCTCTGTGTCCCACCAGCCGTGGGTGAGCAGGCTGATAGCAAAACCAAAACAAAACTTTCACTCTTCAGAGCCAGTCTTGAAGGCACAGAACATGATATCCAGCATAAACAGAACACAGGAATGGGGATACAAGCATCATAACATCACCCTAGAACAACCTGGCTGAGCAGCTGCCCTGGGGTGCAACATGGGGAATGAATCTCACAGGTGAGCAGCAGTGAGCTGCTGGGAGCTGGGAGCTGGCTGCAGAAGGGAGGTGACACAGAGGGAGAGCTGGAGCCAGTTTGGATGTGGGGCACTGCCAGGGACTGGTGGATGGATCAAAAGGCAGTGGCTTTAGGGGGAAGACACTGCCCAGAAGAGAGATGGATTCAAAGGGAACCCAGTAAAAAAAACCTCTCCGTTTCTCTTGGTGCTTTGCTGTGGATAACATAACTCATAATTATAACAAAACCCAAAAAACCAACAAAAAAAGTGATTGTTGTTCCCTCTCTTCATGTTCTCCCTGCAGGAGCCCAGCCAATGCCCTGGAAATGCTCCAGGTGGTGCCACTGTGCCCCCAGCCCAAAGCCAGGCCCTGGGCCCTCCCTTCGGGGTGAACAGGGGGGTTTCCACCTCTGCACAACTTCTTCTCCTCCCTTGAGGCTGCTTCTCCACCACCTCCTGCTGGGGATAGTCTGGGGCTTTCCCAAGGAGTCTTTGGCTCTCTAGCTACAGGGACTTTCCCCAGGAGATTTTTCTCCACAGCAGGACATGTCTGAATTTTGTCCATCCTCTGTCAGCAGATGCTGCCAAAGAGTCCTAACAAGAGTAAGAGCACCCACACTTTTCCCCAGGGCACCCACCCACCAGGCCCAAAATACCATAAAAGCCTCCTCCAGGCAAAGATCCTGGCACTCAGCCCTTGAGCATTCCCAGCTGATATCCCGTGGTTGCTTATCACAGAATCCTAGGATGGTTTGGAAGGGAACTTAAGGAACATCTTGTTCCAACCCCCTCCCATGGGCAGGGACACCTTCCACTGCCCCAAGCTGCTCCAAGCCCTGTCCAGCCTGGCCTTGGACACTTCCAGGGATTGAGCAGCCACAGCTGCTCTGGGCACCCTGTGCCAGGGCTTGCCCACTCTCACAGGGAGGAATTTCTTCTTAATATCTGATCTAAACCTACTCTCAGTTTGAAGCCATCCCCCTGTTCCTTCCTCATGTGCCTCCTCTTCTGCCTCTCCTCTGTCTTCTTAACTCTTGTCACACTTAAACTTTGGTCCCCACTATCAAGGGGCTCAATAATTCCCTCTCCCTGTCCCATCCCTGCCTGTGCAGGGCTCATGCAGCCACCTGAGCTCAGGTAATCTGTCTGCCCAGAGCAACCCAAGCAGCTTTTGCACCCAGAGCATCCAGCCTTAAAGTAATCCCAGGTCTAGAAGAGTTTTCTGCCAGGTTTCTGTATTCTGTATGTCTACAGTGCACTTTTTAACATGTCATGGTTATCTTATAACAAGAAGTAATGACAGCTGAACTTGTATCCTACCCACCTCTTTACTCCTCTGTAACATCCAGACTTCCATCTTCTCTTTCTTTAAGGTTTATCAGAGAAGTGAACTTATCAGATGTGGTATGTGCTGGGTCCTTAGGACAAAGGAGGGGTTGTGAATTTGACTTTATGTTCTTAGAAGGCTATTATATTATATTATATTATATTATATTATATTATATTATATCAAAGAATGCTATACTAAAACTATACTAAAGAACAGAGAAAGGAAACTTACAGAAGTCTTAACAAGTTAATAATTAAAAACTCGTGATTCTCTCCAGAGTCCCAACACAGTCGGATGGTGATTGGTCATAAAGTAAAAACAATTCACATGTTGGATAAACAATCTCCAAACTACATTCTAAAGCAGCAAAACAGGGAGAAGCAAATGAGATAATATTCTTTTCCTTTTTCTTTGAGGCTTCTCAGCTTCCCAGGAGAAGAAATCCTGGCAAAGGGATTTTTCCAGAAAATATGACAATAACAATCAGACAAGAGGTTAAACCATATTTCTGCTGCTGTTTCATGGTCTCCCAGCTCTGCTCCCGTTCACAGGAGTGCTGACAGCACCTGTGAACCCATGGAAGGGTGCTGGAATACCAAGCTCTTTCTTGCTCCAAGGTCAGGATGAATAAAACTCAGGAGATGTTATTTCTGAAGTCTCCCATCTGAAGTTTATTACCCTTATCTATTATAAACTCACAAGATGTGAACTCTGTCTAACAAGTCAAGAAAGTGAGCTAAAATGGTGTCTGTTCAAGGCTATTTAAGTCTAAGTTACCCAATAAACAGTTACATCTATTTTATTATGCTTCTAACCACCAAAAACCCACAATGTGGGCATCTTTCACCCAATTGGAGAAAACTACCAAGCTTGGTGAAGAAGAAGGAAGAAGAAGGTGCAAAAAACTATCTAACTCACACCCAAAATTCTCCATCTTGGCTCCCATGTATCACCATATACTAAAACTCCAAATCTAAGTTTTTTTTCACCCTTTGAGATCTCACAATACCATCCAAACTACACACACACTGTTTCTGTGCTATCAGTCAATTTTTGAAGGCTTTTCCAAGGTCTCAGGACAAACGAGGTGTTTATTATTAACTTCAGAAAGCTCAAAGTTTTCAGCCATCAGAGTTCCAACAGAAGGGCTGCACAGGGATCAAGCAGGAAAACTTTGGAAGAAAGTCTGGGAAATGTATCTGCTGCCACTGTCCTCCCCTGCATACCAAGCCACAGCAGTGGAAGGGGGTGATGTCAAACCTCCCATAACAACCACAGCCAAGGCTCATCTCTCAAAGTCCTCACTGACTTGCAGATTGGCTTCAGAGCTCAAAATCTCTAATTTTTCCAGCTGTGCTGGTGGATATAATGACAAATATTCCCTCTGTCTGCAACCCTTTGACCTGGCTGTGTCCTGAGACGCTGCAGCTGCAGCAAAATCTGCCAGAGACCTCAGTGTCTGGTTCTATTCCAAGGTAAGGGGAGCGCTTTACCTCAGAGGTCTGAGAAACTTGAGTTCACACCTGATTTATTGGGGGACTCCATTCTGTGGTGAGGAACCCCTCTCTGACCCAAGGGCTGTGATGGTCACAGGCAGAGGGGATTTTTTGGCACAGGGGCTGCTCACCTCAGTGATTCCTGTCACCACATTGCCCCTGCTGCAAACCCCTCATGCAAGGGCTGGCACTGAAAAGTCTGAGCTAATGAAATCATAAGTGCTGTGGGTGTGAGTTTTTTCCTTCCATTTATGCTGCCTTACTCCAAAACATGCAGGCAAAAATCTGTCAGATTATTCCATCTTATTTTAATTACTTTTCTGGCTGGTTGTTTTCTTTTGGTTTTTTTGGGGAGGGAGATTTTTAATCTCTTGGTTTAATTAATGCATTTTCAGCTGCTTGGTTAATGACCCAAACATGGAATTCACACGGTGAGGCAACCTCCTGCAATTTGAATGGGAAAAAATGTGAATGAGAAGCTCAAATTCCAGTTCAGTCCCCGTCAGTGGCTGACCCTGAGCATCATTGGTGAGAGGGAGAGCAGGACAGCCCAGCTGCACAGGGACCACTGCTGAATTTTTCTACACTCCTCTGGAAAGTACTTACAATCATTTCAGGTGCTGCAGTGGCTCCTGCACTTCATCTTATCAAAGGAGAAAAATACATATATAGCCTCTAATCTGTGTGTTGGTTTGGACTTTTTAAAATTTTGTTACTGTAGCATAAAGGAGTTGATGTGTCTGTAATACTTCAGCTGGAGGCTTTACCTCTGAGTTATCTGCCAGCCCCCTAGAAGAGGTAGAGTGTGGCGGGGCTGCTTTTTTCGAAGGGAGGTGGAAATATTGTTATAGCCAACTTCTCCAGGCCATCCATTGATCCTATTTCTTATTTGGGTCTTCCATGCATCCCAGTCTATGCCTCTTTTACTCTGTGCTGCCTTTTTTATTAGTCTGAAATGATAGGGAGATAAAATGATAGGGCATTAGTAGTGCCTGGAGGAGAAAAGCCAGCCTGGCAGGCTTGCAAGTCAGCTCTGGTGTGTGCTGCTAGAGAAACTACAGCCCGGCAAAAAATTGTGAACAATTGCTCTCCTCTACAAAATCCTTTCCCAGACTCTGCTGAACCACCCTGCCACTGCTGATTAGGTTCATCATATTCCATTTTCCCCGTGTTGATGTGGCAGGGTGTTTGTTTTGCATTAAATTCAGGTGAGACTTTGAGCTGACAGGTTGAAAATCAATGAGCATCAGAAATCATCCCAGGGGAAGCCAAATTGCTACGGGGGCTGAAGGAGCCTGTTGAGCTTCCTGATTGCAGCCCCATGGACAGGGTCATAGATCCTGGTGTCATGAACCTCACAGGGGAGGGAAATAATGACATATCCAGAGACTGAAACAAGGCTATGTATAGCTTTTCTTACCCCTATGGCCCACTGAAGCACATAAATAAGTCAGGCTTTTTGCATTACTGTTTTGTGGAGGGTTTGGAAGTAGTTCATAAATTACTGGAGAAGAAAGGTCAGGATCTTAAAGAATGCTTTGGAAAATCAGCATCCTTGGGAAGGATTTGACACGCTTTGTTTACAGTGTGAGAGAGTTCAACATGCAAATCCTCCCAAAAGCCCAAGGAGCCTTCCAGCAAAACCAGCGGAGACAAGGCTAGACATTCCAAATAGTTCCCTTTAAGTAAAAACAAACAACAATAACAACAAAAACATGGCAGGAAATTAAACCCCAGACCTTCCTTAGTCAGCACTGAGAGCTATGAAGCAGACTTCCAAAGGCCTTTACAGCTCAGCTCTGAGCTCTGAGTTATCTCAATATCAACATCGAGCCAAATGTTGCTCCTGCAAGACTCAGCAGAGTACCCTGGGCTTATGCAAGGGACAAAGGGGGAATAAAAGGGACCTGTTTGACCCTCAGTGGTCTACAAAACACTGTGAGGGGCCTGTTCCCCTGGGCTCCCTTTTGTTTCCACTCTGGTGACTCAGTGGCAGGGTGATCCTGCATGTCCCATCCTCCAGCATGGCTCAGCAGGGAGGAAAAGGGCATCAGAGGTGGGAGCCAGGCTTTGGCTCTGAGATTTCCCCAGCAGATGGAAAAAATGAGAAACAAAAAGTTGTGGAAACAAGCAGTGTGGAAGGCAGAGAGCAATGCATTAAATCCTGCAGCGAGGGGCTGACATCAGCCTGAGTGGGTGGAAAAACGGAGACAGCGCGGACAATGGTGCTGCTCTGCTCCCTCTGAGAGCCTTGTCAGAGAAAAGAGAGAAAAAAAACCTGAAATAATTATAGTGGGGGATCTGGGAGGAGGGGGGAAAGGGAAGGAAAAAAGGAAAGCCCAACATTCTGTGGAGGAAAGTACAGAGATGCTCAGCAAATCCCGAGTGTGACCTTGCCACCATCGTGTGTTCTCCTCTGTTCAAGGCAGAGGATGCTCGGTGCCACCGGCGAGGGGCTGCTGCCACCTCCCGGGTCCTGCCGGGCTGGCAGGGCAGGAAAGCCTCGGGAAGGGAGACCAGAGCCAGTTCTTTGGAATAACACAGGAATTCTCGGATGAGGATGTAAAAATCCCCGGGTGCTGCATCTCTGAGCACAGTGCTCAAGGCGCCGAGGAAATAAAACTGTGAGTGTGTAAATGCTGTGTTGGATGTTATGGGTTTTGTGTACAGAATTACACAATTGTGCAGATCTCACTGATGGCCTGAAGGCAGAGCAGGCTCTGAATTAAGCAATGCTCCTTTCCCCCTGATCAGAAGTTAATGACATGATCGAGCAGCTATGGAATTTTAGCAGAGAAAGCACCACAAGCAAATCATGGAAATTCCCTTTCTCCTGACTGCCAGCTGAGCTGCTGCTTCCCCTGAGACACACCAGGCAATGCCACACTGTCCATGAGCCCCTTGTGTGCTGAATCCACCCCTGGACCCCTCCAGAGTGACCCTCAACCACCCCAAAACCCCAGTGAGACACCACAGCCCGCTCTGGGAGCAATGAGTGCTGCAGGGAGGCTCTAGGGCCTTGTGGATCAGCTCTGCCCATACCCTGGGGCAGCTGGTTCACCCTCCTTAAGCAGACACTCACTTTTCTCCCTCAGAGGAGTTCAGGCCCCTCATGATGTGTGGCAGATCTCTGGATCAGCTGGAGGATGAACTCTGAGGCACAGAGAATTCTCCTGAGCTTTGGTCGGCTTGCGTCACTCCATCATCCTTCCTCAGCCTCTCAGACTGAGATTTCATTTTTATTCCACTTGTGCTGCTCTCTCAGAAATGCCACGAACATCTGTGCTTGTCCCAAGCTGACATTTGTCATTAAAAGGGCCAGTTAATTGCAAGTGAAGCACCAGCCATGTAACCAAGCCTCAGGCCTGCTCTGTGGGCTCTGGATGGGCCCTGACTGCATTTCCCCCGGGAAAAGCCAGATCAGGAGATGGGAATGAGGGACACAGAAGGGACACACCTCCCCTGGCGTGAGCTGGTGGCTTTCCAAGCCAGTCCTGACAAGAGGTCACACCAGAGGGACAAAGTCTGAGTTAGGGAGGGCAGGCTTCACATCATTACAGTCTTCTCTGGCTGCACATCCCAGATTTATGTGCCCAACACTACAATAAACTGCAGATATGTGCCCAGAGTTCTTTTGAGAGCATAATGTTGTTTTTTTTCACGTGTGCAGCTACTGCTATTTTAATTCCATATTTAGAGACCTGTGTGGCAGAGCCCAAATCCTGATGATGATGATGCCAAGGAGATGAGGGGTTGCAGAGATTGCATGCAGCAGGATTTGCTTTGGGTGAAAAATGCTGGTAAACTTTCAGGCTACTCCCAGCTTTTATGTAGCACTGGCTAGCTTGTAAATCAGTCAGAAACCAAGAAATGCCAGAGCCGTGCAACTCTGATTGGATCCTTGTGCCCTGGGCCCCATCTTCCTGGGGAGGTGTTAAACCCTGGTGAGAAGGGAGCCCTTGGGAGTGCCAGAGCACAGGCAAGGCTGCCACCCCGTGGGGACATGGCTTGGCCAGGCAATCTCTGCCTGTCTCCAGGGCTGTCCCTCTGCCAGGAGCCAGGGGACAGCATTCCAGAGCTGAAGGATCAGCCTGGGGAGGATGCAGCATCCCTTAACTGCCCATTCCCTTGCAGAGAGGGCTGGGTGAGCTCTGGGTAAGCAGCATGAGGAGAAACCTCTTTATCCCCCTGCCAAGGAGGGTGACAGGCCAGGAGCTCTGCCCCAAATACTCAGGGACATCTTCCTGGCTGGTGGCCTGCAGGTTGGACCCTGCCAGTTCTTGCTCCTGGATTTTTCTTGGAGGAAGAGGACCCTGGCAGAGGTACCCTGCCCAGGCAGGGCAGTGGCACCAGCTGCTGTCCCCCAGGTCACTGCCACCCCACTGAGGCTGTGGGAAGAGGGGGAATAACTTGGAGGAGTCTGCATGTCCCTGCAGCACCATCTGCTGCCTCCTCCTGAGAGCCCTCTGATAATTCCTCTGGAGGAGAAGCTAAAGTAATTTCTTTGCTGTGGGGAAGCAAGATTACCAGTCTGGGTGGAAAAGGAGGGCAGGTAATAAAAACACAGTGCAAAAAGGATGAATAGTCACTCTGAGTAGAAGGCCCTGGTTAAAGGCCACACTTCACAACCTGCCCAGACACTCTGAAAGTTTCCTGTTGCTGCTTTTTCCTCCATTATAAAACTACCAACTAATTCACAACCAAAAAACCTCCAAGAAGTTTTGTTAATCCTTAAAGAGTGTTATCAACACCTTACTAACAGGTGAATTTGCAAAGAAAGTTGTGGTGAAGAGCTCCTTCCTGAAACCACCACAGGTTATGAATAACAAGAATTTCTTTAAATTACAATCTCAGCAAAGGGAAACAATAATTTTTGCAGAGAAGAGGAGGAGAATCCTGGACAGATGTGACTGGGAAGATTTCTGGGAGAAAAAAATGGAAATATTTTGAGTGACACACAGGCATTAGTGGCACTGCTCAAGCTGTTCTGCAAGTGGATGAGCCTTTTGGGGTCAGAGGGGCTCTGGGTTTGGGGACACATTCCCTGTCCCACACAAAACACCACCAGACACCCCAATGCACTTGCACAGAGGCTTTCAGAGCTGCTTATGGGTTTAATTAGCTTATGGATTGCAAAAGGCTTTAAAATCATCCCTTCACAGAGCAGGGAGGCAGTCATGGTGTGGTGTCCCCAAAAGTGAGGGGCAGCATGGGTCCTGAGCTGCTGCCCCCCTGTGTGGCTCCTGGCCTGCCCCAAACCTGCCCTGATTTCCTGTCATCATTTCCTATCAAAACTCTCACTTTCTGCCAGCCAGGCATAAAAAGGGGCCCACAAATGGCTCAAATGTCATTTGATGGCCCTAACAGACACACACGGGATGCTCAGGCACCTCAGGTAACATCTGCACACAGATCACGCTCAAAATCTGTTTCCTTATTTTTACCTCTGAGAGGTTTGAATGGGGGTCAAATGTCTGGGATTCGATTTTTTTTTTCCTCCTGGCTTTGCTGGGCTTCTGTCAGGAAGGGGAGAGGTGTCAGCACATGGCAGGGAGGCACTGAGGCTCTGGCAAAAGATGCATCTGAAGGGAAGGCAGCAGAGGCTGGTGACCTGTTAGAACCAGGCAAAGAAAAGAGGCAGCTTCAGTTAAAATGTCCTTTCCATGCCTGCAGCCACAGCTCCCCCCTGAAATGGAATTGCCCTTTCCCAAAGTGCACTCATTCACGCCTTTCCCCCGGAGATGCAAACACAACAGGGGCTGCACAATTTGTGGTAGAAAGCTCTGAGATTGCCCAGTAATTAATCTCAGTAAAAAAATTGGTTTAAAAGAGTGTCAGACGCTGAGGGGATTTTATTGCTTTCTAATTACCAGACAGTCTCCCTCCTTTGCTTTCTCCTGCATCTGCAGCTCTTTCCCCCTCCTGCAGCCTTGTCCCAGGCTCTGCCACAGGTGCTGTGATGCTGGTCCCAGTAATGATCACTTAGGGGATGAGCCCTGGGGCACATTCAATTTGTCTGGATAAGAGATGATGCCTCTGCTCCTGAAGTCCCAGCCCTCCCTGAGTTTTGGCCTAGATATGGCAGAAGCAAGTGGCTTTTAAATTTAAATAGTCTCAGAGATTCTGTGTTTATGGCTCATATTAATATCCAAGCCCACACTGTGAGAAAAAAAGAAAAAACCAACAAACAACTGCATTTATTTCCTCTGTTTTTCACAGCTAATCAGCATCAAAGAAGAGGAGGTTGGTGGGCTCAGCTTTTTGGCAGAGCAAAAACTGTCTGAGATGATTATACCTATGTGGTAAATTATGGAGATGTAGGGGCTTTCCTGAGCACCCTGGATATCCATCTGTGTGGAAAGCTGTTTGAGCAGAGCATGAGTGCTGAAACCTTTACTCTTGGCTATTCTCATACACTGGAGCTGTGGATTTTATGCGTGGAAACTGCAGGGAGAGCTCGTACCTCCACTCCACCCATGCTGCCATCAAACAACCTTAACCATTAATTTCAGATTAAATCTGTCACATGGTACCATTGGGCATGAGGTTTGAAGTGCTGTTTGTACTGACCCAGTGGTCTGAAGGAATGGTGTGGTGGTCAGGCTGAGTTTTGTTCTTTCTCTGATCCTTTTGTCTCGGGTTTCTGTTGTTGAGATGACCCCAAGGTATTGGAAAGTCTCATTTTTCCAGCCCCACAACTAAAGAAGAAGTTGAGATTCGTCAGTTCTGCTTTTCAAGGTTGTTTATTTTTCCTCATCTATCACATTCTTTCTCTGACCTGCTGAGATTTGTCCAACAGGTCGAGTTGTGGCACAGTTCTTGCCTTTTGGGGTGGTGTTAACTTTTTATACTAAAAACTACATATGCTTTATTTACAATAATTCTCCAATACCTATCACCTCTGTTAGACAGTCTGTCTCTACTCTAAACCAATCTAAAAGTGCCACCATCACAGCAGAAGATGGAGGACAAGAAGAAGAAGGACAGGACATGCCCAGATTTCTCCATCTTGCCTCTTGAACCCCCATTCTAAATCCCCAAAATTCTACATTTTCACCCTGTGATAAATTAACTATCATTCTACTCAAACCCTTGTGGCTTGTAAATCTTCACACAAAGTTGGTAATTGTTTCCATGGGTTAAAATCGAAGGCACAGATGTTTTTGACTCTGTGCCAAGGTCTCTGAGCCCCCTTGCCAGGGTCTCGAATCACCCAGGGCCGCCAGAGGAATGTCCCGGGTCCCGACAGTTTTGGTTTTGTTTGCATGAGCGATAACGGGAACAGAAAAGAAAGGGTGAGCCATCCTCACAACAGCAGTGGAAAGCACATCCTCCAAGTGGTGCTGGGCACCACAGTGACCTTCAGGAGCCTTCCAAAGGAAGAAATGAAACCCCCAACGCCGGTTGCGTGTTTCCTATATCACTTTATTGACCGCCACTGACCACGTTCTCAGGCTAATCGCCAGATACCAGCAGGAGAGGTGGAGCTACCCTAGAGTTACAGGAGAGCAAGGGAGACAGAGTGTCACACACAGGCTGGGGAGAGCTGGCTGGGGATGGGAAGCCTCTGCACAGTGGTGAGCCCCCCTCTCTCCCCCCCCGAGGGCCTACAAAGACGGTGGAAAGACATGCTTGTCCTCCTGTCAGTTGTCCCAGAGGGAAATGACAGGGTAGAGGTGTGAACAGAGACACTTAAACACTTTGCTGAAAGAAAAAAAAATACACATTGCAACCCCCCGAAGGTGAGATGTTATTGGTAATTATTATTATTGCTGTTGTTATTATTTCTCCTGCAGTTGCAAGGAACTCATGGCAGGTTCGGGGTCTTGAGTGTGGGGCTTGGCTCTGTTGCTGTTTGAGAGTAACCAGTTGTGAGGTACAGCAATTCTGCAGGGCTTTTCCCCTGTCCCAAGCCTTGTCTCGAGGCTTGGTGCACCAGCAGCCAGTGTTACTCGTGCACTTCTTCCTATCTGATGGCAGAAATGGGCTACAGCACCAGACAAAGACCCTTTCAGCAAGTACAGCAGCATGGCAGCACTGCCACCCGTGCCATCCCCACCAGGTTTAAGCTTCCAAGTCCACCAGCTGCTCACCCAGCCCCCCGTTCCATCCGAGGGAAGAGGGGGAAAACAAAAAAGAAGAAAACAAAAAAAAGGAGGAAACAAAGTGGAGGAGGAACCAAGAGAAGAAACCCCTCTAGACATTCACTGATATCTACGCCAAGGCTCTGGGAGCGGGACCTGCAGGTGGTGGCAGCCGGCCCAGCACCGCCGGGCTCAGGAGGAGGGCGCCGAGCTGGGCTTCTCCTCCCGGGACACGGGGATGGGCCTCTCGCTGTGGCTGGCGTCCATGTTGGAGGGGACCTTGGGGCCCGAGAAGGTCAGCATGCCATCGTTGGACAGCGAGCAGGTGATGGCAGCCTGGTCCACGTTGGCGGGCAGGCGGTACCGGCGGTGGAATTCCCGGGAGATGTAGCCGTGGTCGTCCTGAGAGGCAGTGGGGAAAGGGGGGAAGGTGTGTCAGAAACTCCCCGTGCCTCCCTTTGTCCATCTCCCTTGGAGAACCACATCCACAATCACCCTGGATTATTGTGACACTGCACTGCCAGGACCGCTGGGCACACCTCTGCTAGGGGTAATTTCACAGCTATGTCCCCCCTGACACCTGTGAGGCTGCAAGAGCTGAGCACAGCAGCAGGGAGTGATTTTGGCCATAGGTTTGATCCCAGGCTGGGATCTGATTTGGGCTTCTGATTTCAAAGGACGCTTGGAGACAAAGTCTGGAGGCCTGGGAAGGTAAAGGCAAGGCAGACGTGTGCAGCCATGCATTTATTTATCAGGCTGCAATGCTGTGTCAGCCAAAGTACACAATCCTGGCCCCCTTCTTTTTTTGGCCAAAAGAATGAGAAGTCGCAATTATTTTTTTAAAGTTGGCCATGAGAATAATAACTATATTTAAAAATACATACTGTTTCCAGGCTAGAGCCTTGTCTAGCCAAAAATGTGTGTGAGAAAAATTAAACCCCTGCTGGTATAATTCACTTTTCGACCCCCACAGATATTTCCATGACATCCGTGTTAAAAGTTTCCAAGCCTGAGGCCCTTGGTTGGTTTTCTTTTGTTTTGTTTGCTCTTGCTTTTCTCTCCCAGACTGGCATATAAAAACTCTGTTTTCACTAAGGATTCTGGCTTATGAAAACTCAGCCATGCTTCAGTAGTGCCAGATGATGTTCTGTGTCTGGCTCAGTGTTATTAGTGAACAATGGACATGGTCATCTGATGGTTATGGAAGATGATGATTGAAAATAAACAAAAGAGGGGTGGATTAGCTTGTTATTTTCAGATATCAGGTGGGGGCTCTATGGAAACAGCCCATGCCAATAACGACAATTCATAATTAACTCCTTCTTCTGATATAGTCATTTTTTTTTCCTTCAGCTGAAAACTGTTGGAAAGAAGGAAAACAGAGCCGGACTCTCCAGCTGCTCCACCATCACCATCACTTCCACTTACCTGCCTTTCACTGTGCTTGCCATGGATTTCCACAAAGTCATCAATAATCTTCACGCTCAAGTCTTCGGGAGAGAAGTGTTTTACATCCAGCATGATCGTGAACTTGTCCCGATCAGACCTCACCTGAAACGAGCATTGTCACACAGTGAGGCCCCAGCTCTGGCTGTGGGGCACTGCCAACATCACCACAGGTCAAAGGACAAAAAAGGGGTGCTCTGGCACTTTGTCCTTCTGTGACTATGGGCCTCAGCAGGGGTTTTCTTCCCATTGTGGGGACCCAGGGAGAGGGTGTGGGAGGTGTCAGGGTCACCAGGAGGCCATGGTTGGTGTCAGGGTCACCAGGAGGCCATGGTTGGTGTCTGCACCTTGGCTACTGCTCTGGGGAGAGGTGTTATTATCCTTGCTGCTATTCTTGCTCTAAAGGGGACCCTTTAGCACTTAGTGACCTGCCAGATGGGCCAGGCACAGAGAAGGGATGGAAACCAGTGTAAGACTCTCTGGGAGCACGTGTTTTGTCCTTTCAGTGATTTATGGTTTCATTGTGGTCGTAGCTCTGGGAGGAATGCAGTAAGAGAGGGCTACAGAAAGTACCTGGACCTGAATTTCAGATCACAGACCCCATAGCTACACATTCTCCTACAGAAAATTGCTCTGGGGTCCTTCAGTGAGAGATTGCAAAAACCACCAAGCTCCCAAGGTGGAGAAGGTGGAGAAAGCTCCCACTTGCCAGGGTCCTCTCCCATGGCAAGCTGCCCTCACAGGCACTAATTCTGGGAGCAGCCTTGCTCTTCTCCACTATCCAGGTGGTGGGGCACAGAACAAAAAAACCAACCTTCTTGTGTTGGAAACAACCCTCAAAAGGAGCCAGAATGGTTCCTGTTTCTGACAGGAAGCTTTGTCCCCAGTGAGGGCTCCCCTTTGTGCCCAAGAAGGGGTGGGTAGGCTGTGCCTGGCAGTGGCTTTGTGGTCTTCCTTGTCCAGGAAATGTGAGATGTGGGTGGAGAGGAGCAGCTGGAGGCACAAGGAGGGAGAGGAAGGAAAGGAGAGGAAATCAAAGGGCCCTTACCTCTGAAATGCCCGACTCCAGCACGCTGCGGAAGAGGGACTGCCTGTAGTAGGGGCTGATAGTGGACGAGAACAGAGGCAGGAGGTCATACTCGAGGAGACCCTCTCCAAAAAACTGGTCAAACAAACGGCTTGGAATGAGGGGTCCCAGAGCACGCTTGAACCAGGGGTGCTGGATGGTAATGTCCATGCTGCTGCTGCTGCTGCTGCTGCTGCTGCTGCTGAGACCTGTGGCTGCAAGGGGAGAGCAGAAGGGGCAGCGCCGCTGCTGGGGAGACGGCGATGCCTTGGCTGGAGTGCAGCCCCAGGGAAGCTCCCCCTATATATACCGGCCTGGCAGAATGAAGGCATTAGTAGGATTCCTCTGGAAAGACATGATCTCATGATGGAGGCAACGTGGTCAGCAGAAATGTGGAGACTGACCTGGAAATGACAGTCTGGTTGGAATCGGTGCCAGATGTCCTGGAGGGATGATGCCAGGCAGCAGGCTGCGAGGCACAGGGTGCCCAGGGGTGCTGGCATGTCCCCTGTGGAATCAAGCAGGCTGAGCAGGACACCCCGGTGGGCAACTCAAAGATGCTTCTGAAAGAGATCAGCTCCATGGGTCTTCATAACCTGACCCTGGGTTTCATTAATTTGCTTCTTTTCTGCCCCTCCTTGAAGCAGAAACTCAATATTTCTTCCAAATAAATGCAACAGCTTTCCTCCAAGCAAGGAAAAAGGGTCGGTTTCAGGTTGAAGAAGAAGAAACTTTTTTGTAACACGCTACAAAGTGCCTCTGCCACTCAAGAGGGGCCTGATGCCCCTGGCACAGGGATCATGGCAGGACTGGCAGGGAAGCAGGGCTAACAAATGATGCAGAGCATCATTTTTTTCTGACAAAACAAAAACTTTCAACAAAAAATACTTGTGCTAAAGAAAGAAAGAAAAATAAGCTTGGTCTCCCACCGTAACATCGGTCCCAAAGCTGCTCTT
This sequence comes from Melospiza georgiana, assembly GCF_028018845.1. Lineage (NCBI taxonomy): Eukaryota > Metazoa > Chordata > Aves > Passeriformes > Passerellidae > Melospiza > Melospiza georgiana. Next base: position 115,189,520 of record NC_080431.1, read on the forward strand.
GAGAGTGTCCCTGTTTTGATTTAGGAGTGATGTGGGAGATCCATTTATCTCATGGTGTCACAGCACAGATCCTGCTTAACACGCATTTCTGGTTACAGCTGTTTTTCATTTCTGTTTCCCTAAAAGCCTCCTTTAAGGGGTCAGCTGGCACCCTGGGCTGCCGGGCAATGGGCACTGTGCCCGCCGCCGGAGCCGCAGGCTCTGCCAGAGAGCTGAGGTGGCTGGGCTCTGAAAGGGCAGCCAGGCTGCCCAGCTCCACAGCAGGGCTCACAGCCTGTGGCCACAGCTGAAAACCCATTTCCATCTCATCCAGAGATGCAGGGGTTGTGTTCCAGGAGCCTCTGAGCAGTAGAAGCACCAGCGTGGGGGGTTTTGTGCATCTCAGGGCCTTTTTGCAGTCGGCAGAGAACAGGAAAAGAGGAGAGGGCACTTCCAAAAGGCACTTCAGATATGAGGGGCTGAATCATCCTCTCACATTGTCAGGGACTACAGAAACTAAGGGTGGTTGAGATCTTGTCCTCTTCTTTGGGAGAAACCAGATCATTTCAGGCCAGAGGAGCTGAACTGAGAAAAGCACTGAGGCTTTTCTAGCACTGAGTGATATCCAGCTGGGAATCACCTGGCATCCAGGCACCGTGTGGTCTTGGAAAATCCTTGGCCTTGGAGGAATTGTAGGAACCAGGAGATCCTGTTACAGAGACTTTCCTTCATGAAAAGCAAAACCACCCAAAACCACAGTAAAGACTGCTAAGACAGACAAGAGCTTAGGCTCCACCTTACATGGCTCCAGCAAGAAAAGGTCCCATGGTCTGGCCTTGGCTCTCAGGCATGAAGGATTTTCTAAAATCAGGTGTTAAAAAGAGATCAGTCACTCCTCAAGCCATGGAGGGGGAAACCACAAGAAACCCCTGATTTATTCCCATTGTACCAAATCTGTCATTTTGTTAGAGGAATTAAGGGGAAGCAAACGAGTCATAAAGCACTGCCAAGATTTTTTTCTTCAAGAACTCTGTGAGATTTGTCCTGGCAGTGAAATAAAATATCTCTCCTCAGCCAGCCAGTTCTAGAGACCTGCTAACCTGTATTTATCCAGCTGGCAGCAGTGACCTGATGCAGAATGCATCACCTGATGTGCAGGGTAAGAGGAAAAATGAGAGGAGAGACACAGGAACAAGTTCAAATCCCAAAAGCACTCACTGGATCACACAAAGCAAGTTATTTATTTGGCTGGTAGAGGAACTGTGGGAACTGTGCTCACACAGAAAATGAGATTTGGGGGTCTGACAGACCATTTGGGCCCAGGTGAGGGGTGAGGGGTGAAATGCCATCCCTAAAGTGTGTTGGGAACATCCTCTCTGTGTTTCCCAAATCAGGGGTTATGGTGGGAGCACAGGGAGCACTGCACACAATGGCAGGATCCTCTCTGGGCATCCTTCAGTCCTCACAACACTGCCAAACCCTTGAGTTCTGACCTCCAGAGTGTCCCCCAGATTATTCCCTGGATTATTGAGGCCAGGAGGAAAGAGGAAGCCCAGGTTGCTCTAAGCCAAATCCAACCAGACCTTGAACACTTCCAGGGATGGGGCAGCCACAGCTTCTCTGGGCACCCTGTGCCAGTGGGCAACATACAGGGAACCAGAGCCCTCTGTATCTTCAGAGAGATGAAAGGAATTGGCTCTTTAGAGAAAAATGAGAACTATGTCTTCAAGTGAATTTTATCTGAATTTATGTATATTACCACACACTCAAATAATTGAAAAGCATCAGCCAACTTTGTGGTTTTATGTCTTTATTTTCTTCTGGACCTACACTTTCATGGCTTCCCCTAGAATTAATCATATCCATATGTCTTATGGACATTTTTGTCTTTTGTGGGCAAAAATATTTCACTGAAATGTAAATATCATTTACAGGTTTTTTTTCTGATGCAGACTTCACACTGCCTGTGTGTCTCTGGAGAAAAAACCAATCTCCTGAGGTGCATCACATGTGACTTCCAATGGTCTAAACCCTCTGTGTCCTGTTCAGATGAGTTGTCCATGCTGCCTGTGCAGTCAGTGGAGGGACAGATGCCTCCAGGTCACATCATCATGTGGGTGGGCAGAAAGGTGAAATTAGACCCCTTTCAGCAGTGTCTGTGTCTCAGGGGGGAGCTGAGGAGGTAATTCTAATTCTAATCTCCTTCTGCACAAGCAAAACTGGTGAGGTGAATCCCATCCAGTGGGAATTTGGTATGAGAAGAGAAAGTGATCATTTTGCATGAGTTCAGCAGCCCAGACCTCACAAGTCACGCAACATTTGAGCATCATTATCACCTGCTGAGCAACAGCAGTGAGATTTGTTGGCAGAAATTGAATGGAAGAAAATTAATGCATATGGTCATGATCACATCCCAGAGCAATGCATCAAAGGCAGTTTTTCCCCAAATATTCATTGCAAGTTTAGAACATGAGAAAAACTGAGAAATTCATCCAGAATGTTCTGCTGTCCAGCTTACCTTTGAAATAATCCTTTCCTAAACCATGTGTAATTGCCAGCACATGAGTGAGACATTTAGTAAAGGATAAACTGGAGAAATCCCAGACCATGTTCCTGAGTAAAGCTGCCATCAGCAATCCCAGCCCTTGCTTGTGTTTAGCTGCTCCCAGTTTGTTCCATGACTGACTCCCACCTCCCCATTTCCAGGAGAGCCCAGGGCTGTCTCCAACCCCCTTGCCAAGCTCTGTGCAAGCCCAGGGTGAAGAAAAAAGCAAATTTTGAAGTGGAGCAGTTACTGGTCAGGTGTAGTGACTGGTCAGCAGTGACTGGGGAGGGTTTGTAGGAGATTCTGAAGTGCTGACAGAAGAGAGGTTCCTGTTCCCATCTGCTTTGCTGTTGCCCCAGGAGAGTCAAGAAAGACAGACCCTGCTCTGATCTGCATTTCTGCTCAAGTCAGGTGTACCCTGTTGTCACTGTCAAATTTTCTGAAAAATCCTTTGCCAGGATTTTTCTCCTTTCTCCGTTGTTTCTCCTGGGAAGCTAAGAAGCCTCAGAGAATTATCTGATTGCTTCTCCTGTGTTTGGCTGCTTTGGAATGTGGTTGGACATTGTTTACCAACTATTGATTGGTTTCATGTGAATTGTTTTTAGTTAATGACCAATCACCTCCATCAGCTGTGTTGGACTCTGAGGAATCAGTCACGAGTTTTTAATTAATATCTTGTTAAGCCTTCTGTCTGTATCTTTTCTCTATTCTTTAGTATAGTTTTAGTATAGCATTCTTTAATATAAGTACATAAAATAATAAATTAGCCTTCTAAGAACATAGAGTCAGATTGTCAATTCTTCCTTCATCCTGGGGACCCAGCAAATACCACACCCTGTCACCCTGCAGAGGATGTAACTCTTCTGATAGTTCTCATGGAAAACAGGAATGCATCCCAGTGCTTTTTCTTTCAAATATACATATCTACCCCCAAAATACAACTGTACTCATTTAAAAGGCCCTCTGTGTTTAGATATCAGCTGTTTAGTGATGATATAAGGGATTGAGCAATCTCTGGCAATATTTAATGATAAAATTGTTGCAGCATGCCAGTCAGACTGGCACTTTCCACTTCATAGAAATCTATGAGTTACAAAAACAAGATCATGAGAGGGACATGAAGCTACAGTAAATAATAATGTGATTTTTTTTGCAAGTTTCCTTCCTGCCACTCTTGCTGCTGTGGAAAATACCACTTAACGTGTGTAAGAAAGCTGGTGAGTGGGGAAAAGAAACAAAAGACTATGTTTTTCTTAATCTTGCATAGATCAAGCTTTGGAAAGGATGCAAGAAGTCAGTATGAAGTCATAGACGTCAGAATGCAGGCAGTCAAGCACAAAGGGCAGGCTCACTCCTGGTTATCAGTTTTGGCTGCTAAGCACTTACTAAGAGCTTTTCCTAGAAATGACCACAGAGCATTTTTTTCTTTCTTTTTAAGGGAAAAGTCCTGTTTTTAATAAGACTCATTTCCTGTTCCTCATGGCCAGGAGCTTCAAAACTTTCCCCCACGGGGGACCTGGGGTGCTGATGGAGGAAGGAACAGGTGATTGCAACAGCTGTGAGATTCCTTTCTCTCCCCAACAGACACCATGGAAAGCAGGACAGCAGTGATCCTGATGAGTTCTGGATGGTGACACCTTGCTGAAGTTTATAAGGGATGGGAGGAAGGGAGGCCACGTTATCAGTGCAGTTTGCATGATGCTTATCTGGGGTTGGGGCTGCAATGGCAGGCCTGGCATGAGAAATGGAAGGTGCTATTTTTTTTTTAATTAAATTAATCAGTGATTCTTATTAAAGGAAAAAAAACACTTGAAAACAACTCCTGGGGGATAGTTCACAGCAAAAAAAAAAAAAAAGAAGCCAGGTGGTAGGAGGGTCACTACATGCTGAGCATCTTTGAAAAAACAAACAAAAACCCAAAAAAACACCACCAAACTGGGCTTGCTTTTTTGCAGGGATTTGCAGGGCTCTCAGAAATATGCTGGTCTCTCTGTAAGACCAGCATATCCCTGAGACCCCTGCAAATTCCTGTGCCTCTCAAACAGCCCTGAGATGCCCAGCTGGGAGCAGGTGAGCAGCCCCTGCCCTCCAGACTCTTGGCCAAGCTTGTCCTGGTGCAAACCACCACAACCCTCCCTTCCCTCACCTCTGCAGCTCCTGCCTAAGGAATGGTCAGCCCTGTACCCCCAGGTTTGTCCCAGGAGGTCCCCCCTCATGCTGGCATGGCTTTTGTCTCACAGGGACTGTGGCTGCAAAGCTGCTGAACACCAGAGCCAGGGAGGGAACAGTCACAGCAGGCACAAGTCGTGGAGAGGACATTTTTGGTTTTCTACTGACAAAGAAATCTTCACCTCACCACTTTTAAGGCATAATCATCTGTTTTATTGCTGCCCTTTGTGATTCTTTTTCTACTGCAACATCTCCTTTTTGCCCGTTTTAGAGGCATGGGGCAATTTTCATTTTACAGTTCACAGCAATCCACAGTCAGCTTTACAATTCAGCTGTACGCTGGAAAAGTTAAACATCCACTCTACTTATCCTAAGACTGATATTTATTTTATCTAAAGAATTTATATAATATCAACAGTCTGCCTTAGTGCAGCCAAAGAGGCTTAAAAAATTACTAGCAATCCCTTTTTTCCACATCAGAGCCCACATCCTAAACACTGAACAAATCCCATCAGTGTTTAGGGCACATAATATCATTGTTGTCAAATCAATGGTGAATTTACGTGCTGCTAATCCTTGGCACTTAGTCAAACAAGCTCAGCAAGTTTTAGCAGCACAATGCATTTTATGTTTTCATCAATGGATTTGCATAGGGAATGAGGGATGCTCTTTGCTTCCCAGCCTGCAGCAGCTCCCAGAGGGTGGGAGATGTGGACAGAGCATCTCACACACGCCCATAGAGCAGGAGAACAGGGACAGGAGCAGGTCTGGAAGTTCACAGCTGCTTAGCAGTGATGCTTCTCCCCATCTGTAGATCTCAGGTGAGTATCATCCTGTAAAACGACTTGGCAGAGGTACAATTTCAGCCCTTTCCACTCCTCTGGTCCTTTCTTTAAATAAAATTATCTGGCTTGCAACTCCACAGCTGGGTTCCCCTGCCTTGCAACCAGATCTCATCTCCCTGAGCTTTCCATGGCCCCTTGTATAAAAGATTCCCTTGGCTCTGAAATTAGACCCATTTTTATTTTCAGATCAGAGAGTTTGAGGGCATATGGTTGTTTGTGACGTGATGTTTACTTGTCTAAAGCAAATAATTATGGCAAATGAGGCAACACCTTGAGGAATTAAAATCTGGCTATTTTTTCAGAAGAAATGAGAAATTATGTCCATTCTTGGTTTGGTGTGAACCTCAAAAAAATTAAATAAATAAATAAATAAATAAAATAAGATACCTCTTTAGATAGAGACCTCTCCAAAAATAAATCACAACTTGCCATAACTTTGAATCCATAGAGTAATTTTCTTTTTTCTTCCAGTGTTCTTGACTGTTTACATGTGGGTTATTTCTTCAGAGTCCACATGAGCATTCCTGCACCGAGCAGATCATCCTACAGAGCCCACTGCAGGGTGATCATATAGAATTTTCTTCTCCAAAGGTTTGATATTTTCTTCTCCAAAGGTTTGATATTTTTTTTCTCAAAAGGATTGATAGCCAGCCTTTGCACTGGGAAAGTATGGAATACAGGGAGGAGTGGGTAGCCAGCAAGAAGAGTGAGTAGCCAGAAGGAAAAGTGGCTTTATCTGCTGGTGTGGGGGAAGTGGTGGTGATGTAGTGGTGAAGGAGAGGCAGGAGGAGGAGGTCTGGAGGAAAGAAGATCTGGAAGAGAAGAGAAGAGAAGAGAAGAGAAGAGAAGAGAAGAGAAGAGAAGAGAAGAGAAGAGAAGAGAAGAGAAGAGAAGAGAAGAGAAGAGAAGAGAAGAGAAGAGAAGAGAAGAGAAGAGAAGAGAAGAGAAGAGAAGAGAAGAGAAGAGAAGAGAAGAGAAGAGAGAAGAGAAGAGAAGAGAAGAGAAGAGAAGAGAAGATACCATGGAAAGAGAGTGGTCTGGTCAGGACAAGGCATTCTGCAAACCCTGCAGCCACTTGGTGATGGTGCAGTGAACAACCCAGTCCTGGTTTGAGTCTGCCTCTCTCTCTGTCTGGGCAGGGCTTGGAGGGGAAGCTCTAAACACTGAATGCATACATCATTGCATGAATCACTGAGCCACCCAGGAAAGCTCCAAGAGCTGCCTGATTGCAGGTGATGCTGCAGGAGTTGTTTAGTGCTCAGGTGCAATGGGGGACTGGGAATTGAGCTGTTGGTCAGTGCAGAGTGCCTTGCAGAGATGGTGGACAGGGCAGGAATGCAGGATCAGATCTAAGAGGGGCACTGATGAAGGGGGATTGGACAGGCAAGGCTTGTTACTGACTCAGGCTGGAGAGTGGGAGGTGTTGAGACACCTGCTGGTACCACAGACACTGAAACCAACTCAATTCTCCACCAGCTTCTGTGTGCACACAGGCTACCTGTATGATTGGGTTATTTAAAGTTAAACCAGAAAACCTACAGTTGATTGAACAGCACACACCCAGAGACTGCTCCAGGGAGCAGGACTCTTCATAGGAGGGAATTTCTCTGAACCTCCACCTGAGCAGCAGCACAGGATCTGCAAATCTGCCCGTGCTGAGGACAAACACAAAACAATCACAGCTTTTATCTGGCTCACAGGGACCCACTCTGCCCATCCAGCAGAGAGCAAAAAAAGCCATCTCTTGATGGGATAATGATCCCTGTCCCTCACGCCTGGATGCCAGACAAGTCTGTTAGGGTGGCAGCTGTCTGGTGACTTGGAGAATTTATTTTTACACTAGCTCGGTGATGGGAACCTCAGAAAGAAAAAAAAAAAAAAAAAAAACATCCCTTGGCAGAGAAAAGACCCTAATGAACCATTTGTCTAAGCTGCTCCCAAATCCTCTTGCTGGATTTGTGTGCACTGATGTGAGGATGAGCATTAGCGGGAGGTGCTGGGGGTTTCTGGAGGAAGGATTAGCGCGGCAGAGCGGGAGCGCAGCGCTGAGCCCGGCTCCGTGCGTCACTGACAGACCCAGCTGGAGCCAGCAGGGCTCCTCGGCCATGCTCACCCCAGCTCCAGGGCTGTCTGTGTCCCCAGAGTCACAGCAGAGACACAAAATCCCCCCTGACGTCTCTTTCAGAGCTTGTGAGGCAAACAGAGCACATGGGCCTGTAGCTCTCGGGTTGTGTGTTGCTGGAATGGCTCCCGAGGTATTAAAGAGTCTTTTTTTTCCAGCCCCACGACCGAAGAAGAAGTTGAGATTCCTCAGCTCTGCTTTTGAAGGTTGTTTATTTTCTCTTATCTAATATATTCTTTTTCTGACCTGCTGAGATCTGTTCAGCAGGTCAGGTTGTGGCACAGTGACAGCCCTTGGCGTGCTGCTAACTTTATAATACAAATTATGTGTACTTTATTTACAGTCATTTCCCAATACCTATGTTAGACAGTCTGTCTATACTCTAAACCAGTGCCACCATCACAGCAGAAGATGGAGGACAAGAAGAAGAAGGAGAAGGACAGAACATGTCCAGATTTCTCCGTCTTGCCTCCTGAACCCCCATCCTAAAAACCCAAAAATTCTACATTTTCACCCTGTGACAAATTAACTATGATTCTACTCAAACTCTTGTGGCTTGTAAATCTTCACACAAAGTTGGTAATTGTTTCCATGGGTTAAAATCAAAGTCACAGGTGTGTTTGACTCCGTCTCTGAGCCCCCTGCCAGGGTCTCGAGTCCTCCAGGGCAGCCAGAGGAATGTCCTGGGTCCCGACATACACCCACATTTCCCTTCACAGAGAAAAGCAAGGCACATCTTCCCGAGAATAATTCTGAGATTCGCATTCTCTGAACCTCAGAGAAAGGAAAAACAATTCTTATCATTTGCTGTGCCTGTGTTTGTGCCAAAGCAGAATGCAATATGGAGATTGTTTACCCTGAGTGATGGTGTTTTGTTTCCTTGGCCTGTCAGGGCCCAGTGTGTGTGTTGGGACTGTTGGGTGACAGCCATGAGATTCTGTGCAGTTGAGTGCTTGGCAGATTCAGTTCAGATGTAATGTAATATAGTGTAATATAATATAGAATCATATAGTATAATAAAGTAATTAATTAGCCTTCTGATAAGATGGAGTCAGATGCATCCCCTGCATTTCTCTCCCCTTCATCAGGGGTGAAAATATCCACTATATGGGCCAGACAGAAGCACACTCTAGGGGAGGAACTGCAGACTAAGGGACAATCAAAATCAGACTGGAGAGCATCACATTCCCTGTCAGAAGCCAAGACATCTCTCTGGCTGTCTTGGATAGCTCAAGCCCCTGCCCAGGGGGCTCAGAGACCTTGGCACAGAGCCCAAAACACCTGTGACTTTGATTTTGACCCATGGAGCAAATTACCACCTTTATATGAGGAATTATAAGTCAAGAAAGTTTAAGTAGAATGATAGTGAATTTGTGACGGGGTGAAAAATAGATTTTTGGGGTTTTTAGAATGGAGGTTCAAGAGGCCAGATGAAGAATCTGGGCGTGTCCAGCCTTTCTCCTTCTTCTTGGCCTCCATCTTCTACTGTGATGGTGGCACTTTTGGACCGGTTTAAGGCAGAAACTCACTGTCTAACATAGGTGATAGGTATTGGAAAGTAATTGTAAATTTTGTACACGTAGTTTTTGGCATAAAAAGATAACACTGCCCTGGGGGCAGGCAGAGTGCCTGGACTGTCTTGCTGAACGGACCTTGGCTGGACAGAAGAAAGAATTTTATAGATAAGATACAATAAACAACCTTGAGAACAAGAATAGAAGAGGTCTGACTCCTTCTTCGACTGCCAGGCTGGGAAAAGGGACTTTCTAACATATCTCGGGGTCACTGTGAGCAGCAGAAGTCCCGAGAATTCCCCAGACTTTAACCCACAGCACAGTGCTGTGCTCAGGCACAGCAGATGGGATCACTGCTGCTGCTGATGCTACACCAATGGCCATGGCTCTGCTGTGTATAATTAAGGTTAAATGATAAAGATTGTCACAGCATCTGCAGTCTGAAACAACCCCTCTTTTCACTTTCTTTTTTTTTTTTCCTTCCCAGATGTTGTCTGCATTTTGCCAAAAGGTCATAGCTGGGGGGCCAAATATAGTGAGGGAAAACAAGCAAACAGAAAAATCCCTGCTGCAGCTGCTGAGCAAAAGAAATAAAAGAATTTGTATGTTAGTTCTGGGAAAAGTGGTGCAGTGGAGGGGAGTTGCAGCTGTGGGTGCAATAACAGAGGGAAATTCAGAACAATAATTTTTAAATGCAAGGACCCAAATCTAAACTCTCAGCATGCAAACATAAAAGTATTTGAATAACATTTCTCACTCCCTAGGCTGACACAGTGACGTGTAGATCACAGAGGGGCTTTTCAGTGACCCAAAGAGGGTGCTCTCAGTTAAAAAGGTTTAAATAATGCACTTTATGATCAGCTGTGGATGGAGGAGAATGGTTCTGGAGCCTTCTCATAGCTTTCAGGCAGATGAGCAAATGAAACTGCAATCAGTTGCCCAAGGCTTGGTGCTCTTTCTCCACCTAGAGCACAACAGGAGGAATGTTCTGCAGCCACCCAGAGAGATCTGAGGTAACTCTCCTTCAGTGACATCCACTGTTTTGCCACTGATTGAGTGTGCTCAACCTTCCTTTCTATCTCCAAAGCCTTGTCCTGCTCTCACTCTGACTCTCTAGTTTTATATAGCCAGGAAATCTGTGTATTTCTGTGCTGTGGAGTGATCAGATCCTGTCAGTGCTGTTCAGCCTTCCTCGGGGTCTGTGTTGCTTTACAGACCTGTTCCAGGGTTCCTAAAAGAGTTGGTGTTTCTAAAGAGCTGCCTGCTCTTCCCAATCCAGCTAAAAGCACACCACCATCCTCTGAAGGGCATGAAGATTTCACTGCTTTTGTGTCCCTGTTGTGCCCATCCTCTTCCTGTCCCAGCCTGTGCTGGAAGCTGGGTCCTGTCCCAGGAGCACAGGAGGGATAAGAGAAGGAGGGCAGACATTAAATCATTCCTATGGATGATTTAAATCATGACATTAAATCATGACATTAAATCATCCCTATGACCCCAACAAAACGTGGTCCTGGGGGCTCCATCAGCTCTGCTCCTCTCAACAGTAGGCACTGCTTCCCAGGTGGAAGGAGACAATCCTTACTTGCAAGGAGACATTCACACTTTGGTGCTGATTACCCTGGAAAGGGGAAAAGGGGATCCAGGCATGACCACACTGGCTGTGGTATTAGCCCTACTCAAAGTGTGTGTAAAGAAAGCATCCACAGAGGGCAAAGGGACTTTTCCTATGGAAAAAGTATTCCTGAGAGTCTCACAACTCACCCTGGCACACAGCACCCTTCCTCCTGCTCTTCCAGCCACTAAACTTAGCCAGTCCTTGGGCACTGTTTCTCCTCTCATGCACCACCTTCTTCTGGAATTTGGTGTTTGTTTTTTTTTTCCTGAAGACAAGGGTTTCAAGAGGCTCCAACTGTGAATGACCCAGTCCTTCAGCCACTGTGCACTGCTGCAGCTGTGACACTTTATTTGCAAGCCCTGATCCAAGGGGATGGGTTGTCTCAACCTTCAAAGATCCACTTGGGTTGAAGAAATAAAGAGACTACCTGCTGTGATCAATAAATCATCAATAAAGATTGGCATGTGTCTTTAAAAAATGAGGACCTTTCCAAAAAACTGCATCTGTCCCTCTGGGATTCCCAGAACCTAAGAATTTCAGGACAAGTGCAGCACTTGAAAGGAGGTGTGATAAATGTCTTCATGCTGAGAAGAATGACAGATTTTGTCTTTAAAAACCAGCTGTGGGTCTGCTGGTAGATAAAACCAGCACTGGGAGATAAAAGAAACAATGGGAAGGGTTCCACTGATTGATGAATGGGAGAAGATCTTTGCTTTTACGAATAAACTTTATGTTTGCTGATAAATGAAATTGGATATTGAAAGATGAAAGAAACAATGGGGAAGAAAAAACCCTAAATTCCATAAGAATTAAAAATTCAAAAGGAGGGTTATACATTAGAGGGCAATCTCTGGTATCAGGCATTCTGGGCAGTCTGTGCCTCTCAAGTACCTCAGCCAGTGGGGAAAGAGAGAAGGGAAATACAGCCGGGAAATTGGGATAAAAAGGAGTCTATGTCCTCCAAAAATTTGAGAGACCCCAGGGGAATGCCCCATGGCCTCTCCCTTTATTCCAATAAAGTAAAAGGACACCTCTGTCTCCTTTTTGGACATAAACCTCTGGTGTTTGTGGATTAATTTTCCTGACAACACCAAGCAGAAGGGACGTTGCCCTTCTCCAGTGAATGTTATTCCAAGGGTTTGGACGTGGCTGCTCCATGGCTTACATGGCTGGCAAGGGCTTTTTATCCCCAGAAACTGTAGTGCTGGCAGATTTTCCAGTGTGTTCACAGCATATCAGATGCAATGTGCAGCCCTGAGATCACAATGTGCTCTACATCCATTTAACATCTATTCCCAGAGGTTGCCACACTGCAGAGTTGGCTTTTCCTTTACAAATTACTCAGGCAAAATGTGCTCCAGGGTCTGCAAATCTGCCCAGCTCTGGAAGGGGTGCTAAGGGGTCATTGTTGCCATTCCCAGGCACTGCAAAAAGCTTTTCCAAACCTCTGAAAAGCACCAACACCCAAACTGGCAAGAAGACCTGAATTAATCAGGAATCTCATCCATCCCAGCTACTTGCTCTGTTAAATGTCAGTTATTCCTTACATAAGGGACAAATGTAGATGCCTTATTCTCACCCTTAAATCCAATCTGATTTTCAAAGTGTTCATCTCCCAGCCCATTTTGGTCCATAGACAATAAGATTTTCCCAAGCAGCCCACAAGAAATGGGCCATATTCTTCTAATACCTGGTGCAAATAGTCAAGAGGCGGGGAAATCACATTATCAACCAAACAAAAGGAGGTGCAAAGGAAAGAGCTGAGGTTTCACAGTGCTGCTGCCTTGTTTCACACCTCTTTAGCTCATCTCCCAGAGCAGCACCCTTTGGAGGTAAGCACTGGCTTTAACCTGCCCATGCAGGATGACTTCTCAGCCTGAGCTCATTCCCTAAACCCTTCCAAGTGCAACGGGAAGTTCAGCTCCAGAGCAAAGCCTTGTTATGTGACCCTCAGCCTAAAAGTCATTGCACAGAATCCAGAGCTGAAAAGTCCAGCCTGAGCCCTCCTCAGGCTGCTGCACCCACGGCCAGGGAGCCTCCTGTCCTCCCACATGCTCTGACCCTTGCACCAACTACTCAGCTAGCCCAACAGTGACACACACAGCCCCTCACAGCTGCATCTGTGCTCCACTGGCCACAGGGATGGACCAGGGATGGGGAATCACCAGGAAAAATGAGCACAGCAGCAAATTTTTCCTTCCTGACCTTTAGCTGGATGTAGGAGTGCTCAGGACCAGGCACACACTATCTACCGGTGAAAAACACTAAACACTTGTTTTTAAATTTTTTAAAAGTTTAATGGTAATAAAATGGTTATAAAAATAGTAATATAATTACAGTAATAATAATTTGGACAATTTGGATTAAGACAATATGAGACAAAAAAACAAAGAGTTACAGACAGTCCGGGTACCCCTTTCTGGGCAAAATAAGCCCAAAAAGGGACACATGTTAACAGAGGATTAACCCTTAAAAGCAATAGCTTGTTGCATATTCATACACCTCATCCATGATGCATAAATTCCATTCAAACACGGGATTCTGTCTGGTCAGTGTCAGCTTCTTCCTCTGAATCCTAGTGGCATCTTCATGGCTGAGCGTGGCAGGAAGAACTTAATTTCTTCTGATAATGGAGCAATAAATTCTCTTTCTCTGAAAGATTTAGGTGTCCTGTGGCTGCTGTCTGGTGTGAATACCTCATTCATTTCTTAAAAAAAATATCCCACATACATAGTTCCTATTTAAACTACAAAAGTTACATTTTAACTACAAAACTACATTTACCATACTTCTAAAAAGTTAATACAGCACTACTAATCAATACAACATAACACATGTAGTAAATATCTGTGTAGAGCCATGTAATATGCCCTTTTCACATACCACATCAAAACAGTGAGGAATGACAGCCTGTAGGATTGGACCTTGTTAATCCAGCTATTTAGTGGAATGTGTAATTAGACAGCAGCTGTAGGTGAGCCTGCACTGATATACCTGCTCAATACCCAAGCTCTGCTAACAGGACGTTTTTTGCAGCCATGATTTTAGGTCCACTTTTGGTCTAGAAACACAGCAAAATTCCCATGACATTCCAGTGAAGAGAGCTGCTTAGGAAAGCAGTTTATATGGGGGGAATAAAACAAGCAGGCTGTTTTGTAGGCATTGGCAGAGTGATTAAAGAGCCGTGGATCTTGCCCTAGGGTACTCACTGCAGCTCCCATTTGTTGAGAGAGACAAAGGCACAGAGCCTGTGTGGAAAAGGGTTGGGATGGGCATGTGCTGCTGCTCTGCCACTGCAGATGTGGAAGTGGTTGGGTTTAATACTGCCACAGAGGTATTCCAGGAACCCCTCCTCACCGTGTGGAGGTAATGATTCCCACATTCACAGAATTACAGAATGGTCTGGGTTGGAAGGGAACTTAAAGATCATCTTGTTCCAACTCCCTGCTGTAGGCAGAGACACCTTCCACCAGACCAGTTTGCTCAAAGCCCCAGCAGCCTGAACACTTGGCCTTGAGCACTTCCAAGGATGGGGCAGCCGCAGCTTCTCTGGGCAACCTGTGCCAGGGCCTCACCACCCTCACACAAAGAATTTCTTCCCAGTATCTAATCTAAATCTCTCCTCTTTTAGTTTAAAACCAATCCTCCTTGTCCTATCACTGTCTGCTCTTATACCAAATCAAACTCCTTCCTTTTTATGAAATAACTTTAAACACTGAAAGGCCAAAACAAGGTCTCTCCAGAACCTTCTCCAGGCTGAACAACCCCAGCTCTCTCAGGCTGGGGTGTTCCTGTCCCTGCATCATCTTTGTGGCCTCCTCTGGACCTGCTCCAATGGGACTTTTTTTGCTGAGGACCCCAAATTTGGATCCAGCACTGCAGGGGGGTCTCCTGAGGGCAGAGTGGAATGGGAGAATCACCTCCCTTGGCCTGCTGGACACCCCCTTGTTTTGCAGCCCAGGACATGGGGGAATTCAGAGCTGTGCACATGGCCAGCTCATGTCCAGCAGCATCCCCAAGTCCTTCTCCAGGGCTGCTCTCAGTAAATTCTTCTTCCATTCTGTGCTCGTGTCTGGGACTGCCCTGACCCAGGTACAGCACCCTGCACTTGGCCTTGTTGAACCTTGTGAGGTTCTTGTGCTTTCACTTCCCAAGCTTGCTCAGGTCCCTCTGCATGGTCCCATTTTTCCATAGCATCACCTGCCCCTCTCAGCTCCCCATCCCTTGAAAGTGCTGAGGGTGAGCTGGATCCACTCTCTGTGCCATTGGGGAAGCCATGCAAGAGCCCTGAGGCACACCCCTCATCCCAGCCTGCAGCTGGACAGGGACCCACTGCCCACGACTCCCTGGCTGTGTCAAGATCCACTACAAGCTGGTGAACAACCTGCTTGCACACCACAGACACCATCTCCTTCAAAAGAACTTCTTTTACACTGGGCTTTCCAATACTGTAGGTAACACACACACTTCTTGGGCCAACAACTGATTCATTTTTAAAATAAAATCTAATATTTGGTGTCAGGTGAGGGTGCAGCCAGCCACTTTCAGCCTCTGGTTAACAGCCTCTTCCTTAGAGGTGTGTCAGCCCCAAGCAGAGGCAAGGAATCAGTGGATCCTGGGAGCCCCTTGCTGCAGGCTCCCTCCAGTCTAACTCCATCTTCAGCACTTTCATCTCTTCTTTTGTTAAGGACAGTAATGAAATAAAATTCAGGCCCTTTTTGGGGTAGATGAGACCTGGAAAATTCACTAGGACCTGTGAAATCAGCTCACTGAGATTGCAGCAGCACGGTTCTGAAGTCTCCTGAATGATGCTGGCCTCCCTCTGGAATCTCTGTGGGATCAGCCTGGAGGGTGTCTGCAGTCTGGGAGCTGGGGGGAGCTGAGGGGAGGCACCCCAGGGCCCTTGGCAGCTGCCAGCCCAGAGCCAGCATCCCTGGGCTCCTGCACAGGGTCCATGGGGAGGCTTTTGGCCATTCAGCACAACCAGAGGCAAAACAGGGCCAGGGAACTGAAATCAGCAGTGCACACCTGAGCCCAGGGCTGCAGGAAAGCTGCTCCAAGTGCAGTGGGAAAAACCTTGCAGCAGCAGCAGCGTCAATGAATGCTCAGGGAGACTTTAATTTGGGCTAAATGGCTGAGTAGCCTCATGCCAGCTGAGCCTTCAGCTGCCTTCTAGCACAGTTCAGGCTCCTTCTTTGTGACACTGCCACCTTCCAGCTCCCTCATACCAGCAAAGTTAACAGGAACCAGTGCTTGTGGTTGTTTCAAACAGATTTTAATCTTGTGGGGAAACTGCTGTCTAGTATTACTGCAGCATTCAGTATTGCTCTGCTCTGAAATTTAACCTCACATGTGGGCTCCTGGGAAGCTCCCTTTGTCTTCTGCTAATCCAGAGTAGAGCAGCTCCTCCCCAGGACCCAAAGGACATTTCAACACCCAAAGGACATTTCACCAGCTGTGCAGAGCTGCGTGGGTTTCCTGTAACACATTCACACCCCAAGTGTTACTTCCTGAGCTGGTGTTTCTTCAGCTAGAGCTGCTTCTCAGTGCTAAAACCAGTGCTGTAAATACTATTGATCTTGGGCTCTGCTCTGCAAAAACACAGTTCTGCTGGGTGTTGTGAACATTTACTTCTTGCTAAGCTGCTGGGAAATGCTTTAAGAGCATACAGCTTAGCAACAACATTGACCTTTATTTTTATTATTATTATTTTTTTATTTTTTAATTTTTTTTTCTTCTTCCTGGACCTCATTGCTTCCTTAGTCAGGTGGCAGCAAAGTTTGTTGCTGCAGTGACTGCCCTGAAATTAAGAGCTAAAGCAACAATGGGAAGAATTCACAGGAGGCGCCACAGCTCAGGAGCTGCGTCAGAGGCAGCAGCTCTGATGCCGGTGCTTTCACAGGGCTGACCAAACGATCTGCACCAGGCATCCTGCAAGGCATAATTGGAAATAATAATTTCACAGGATTAGAGCTCTTTGCTTTGAAAATTAGCAACTTGACTTCTGGTAAAATTTTCCAAGGTGCAGGGAGCGGAGCCTGGCTTCAGCTCAGCTCAGCTCATCAGCAGCCTACCTGGCTGTGAGGGTTGATGCTGGCAGGGGAGAAATGAGAGTCTGGGCTCAGGCTTCACCTCAGGCTGCCCCTCAGAGCCTGGTTTCCACTGCCATCACTTTTGCAGGTGTAACTCCTCACCTGTGGTAACCAAGGCCACAAACACAGCCCCACGTGCAGATTTGCCTGTTGTACACCTGTGTGCTCACATCAGGGACAACCTGAACAGGAGTGGCCCCCAGCTCCTGCTCACTTTGGGAGTGATTTGTGTGAGGGCAGGATGAGCAGAGCACAACAGAGACACCTGTTGGGGAAGATGAAACAGGAAAGCCTTAAAAATATGATTGTCTGGTAAAAGTTTTTGAGACTATAGAAACTATAAGTGAGAGTGAAATGAAAGCAAGCTTTGAGATACCTCAGTTACTGAACAACTGGAAAACAATGGTGTGGCCAGCTGAAGGTAATCCCCTTTTGATTAGACAATACCCACTGCCTGCAGACAGGTCCAAGGGTCAGAGCAGACCCTACCAGCTTGGCAGAAGGGACCCAAAGAGGAGTTTTTAGGGTTTAAAATGTAACACAGTATGGTAATGTAATGATTCTTATAGGCTGTATGGAAATGTTATAGGATTTGTATATTATACTAGATTGGTTAGTGAGAATCAGAATATTCAGCACGGAAGAAGATTTATGGAATTGTAACGGGAACCTCACTCTCTTACCCTTTTAGGCTCTCACCTTTTTTACTCCCTTATGCTCTTATCCTCTCACCCTCTCATCCTCTCTCCCCCTCTCTTCCCTCGGGCCTGCTCTGAGCTGTGGCTGGCAGCTCCCAGCAGGGCCCTGCTCCCAGGCCCTTTGCAATAAACCACAAGTTCCAGTCCTAGCTTCAGAGATCTCTGCCCTCCATCCGTCCTGACCATCCTACCCCCCTACACTCCTACAGACACCCATGCAGTGCAGCTGCACAGGGCACAGGGAAGCCCTGGGGACAAAAAGCCCCTGAACAAAACCCCACGGCAAAACTGCATTCTCCTTGGCCAGCTCTGGCTGCCTGGGGAAGCAGGAGGGGTTCCAAGCAGCCTCCATGGAGCTCTCTGCCCTCCAGAGGGGCTGCTGGGAGCCAGGAGAGCAGAGCTCACACACCACAGCCTTTCTGAGGCACTCCACACACAGCAAGGGGATCCTGTTTTCACCCTGAGAGCTCCTGAGGGGATTCCCATCCCCTCTCAGGGCCTGGCAGTGACCATCCTGCTTCTCTCTCTGCACCAGGAGATGTCACCTCACAGCTGACACAACCAGAGCACACAGCCTCGAGCTGCACCAAGGGAAATACAGGTTGGAGAGCAGGAAAAAGTTTTTTACGGAAAGGGTGAGGAAGTTCTGGAATGGCTGCCCAGGGAGGTGGTGCAGTCCCCATCCCTGGGTGTGTTTAACAAAGCCTGGATGTGGCACTGGGGGCCAGGGTTCAGTTGAGCTGCTGGGGCTGGGTTGGACTCGATGATCTTGAAGGTCTCTTCCAACACAGGGATTCTGTGAATTCTGTGAACTCAGGCTGGTCTGGTAATGCTTTCCTAAGGGCTGCCATGCCAGCAGCTTTTCCCAGGTTATCCCTCCCTCTCTCCCCCTAAGTGAATCCCACACCCGGGTCCCCTCACAAGCATCTTCTGTTCCCCCAGGACCTCCACAGCTCCAAGAAGACACAGCAAAGCCCCCTGGCACCACCAAGAACCTCTGAACTGAGGGGAATCCAGGCAGCACAACCCTTGGCACCTTGTTTCACACGCCAGCAAGAGGGATGGAGGCATAAAATTCCTTGTGGGATCTACATTATCATACATCAGCAGGGCATCCCTGCTGCTCAGAGGGCTCCTGGTGGGGACAGGGCAGCAGTAGCTGCACTGGGGTGAGCCCACACTGCAGAAACCATCCAGTTGAAGCAAATCTCCTGTTCCTGGAGCTCAGGATCACTCACAGCCCTGCTCTGGGCTCTGCTGTCCCCTGGTGCCCATCCCAAGTGCCCTCAGCAGGGTCCTGGTGGTGTTAGGAAAATTAATCCACAAACACCAGAGGTTTATGTCCAAAAAGGAGACAGAGGAGTCCTTTCTGCTTTATTCAAATTAAGGACAAGGCCATAGGGAATTCCCCTGGGATCTCTCAAATTTTTGGAGGATGCAGACTCCTTTTTATCCCAATTTCCTGGCTGTATTTCCCTTCTCTCTTTCCCCATTGGGTGAGGTACTTGAGAGGCACAGACTGCCCAGAATGCCTGATACCAGAGATTTCCCTCTAATGTATAACCCTCCTTTTGAATTTTTAATTCTTATGGAATTTAGGGGTTTTTCTTCCCCATTGTTTCTTTCATCTCTCGATGTCTAATTTCATTTATCAGCCAACCTAAAGTTTATTTGTAAAAGCAAATATCTTTTCCCATTAATCAATCAGTGGAATCTTTCCCATTGTTTGTCTCCCAGTGCTGGTTTTATCTACCAGCAGACCCACAGCTGGTTTGTAAATACAAATCTGCCATTCCTCTCAGATGGAATCCTGCCCTGGATGATGCCCGGCTCAGCTCCTGCCAAGCACTGCGGGCTCCGAGCCCTTCCAGCCAGTGGAGGGAGCCCCAGCAAAGGCAATGGAAACTCCTGCATCCCCCTGGAAGTGCGGCATCCCCCGAGCATCCCCGGAGCGATTATTCCGTGTGCAGGTCAGGAAAGCAGCACCTCTGCCGCCAGCAGGGTCCAGCACACACCTGAGGCTGCTCCTTGGCTAAAGCACAGGCAGAAAAGCTTTAGGGCCCCCATGGAGTGCCTGAGCCACAGCCTCTGCACCTGCACTGCCTCCCCTCACTGGCCAGCACAGCTCCCAGGGGATTTGGGGGAGGATTTATTTTGATTTTTCGTCTGAGCAGGGCAAGCAGAAGTGAACCTGTTGTGGGTGTAAGGTGCCTTGTCTTTCTGCAGTTTTCTGTTATGACTGGGATCTTTCCCTAAACAAAGAATTTTCTGTAAATAAATGTGAGGAATTATGTGCTCACACCGAGATAGCAGACACAGGACACCTAAATATTTCAGAGAAAAGAAATTTATTAGATTAATTCTCTTATCAGAAGAAACTATCTTCTTCCCACCGTGCACAGCCCTGATGATGCCGTCAGGATTAAGAGGAAGAAGCTGACACTGACCAGACAGAATCCTGTGTTTGAATGGAATTTATGCATCATGTATGAGGTGCAACAGGTTATTGCTTTTAAGAGTTAATTCTCTGTTAACTTGGATTCTCTTTCTGGCTTATTTTGCCCAGACTTCCAAAACTCTTTGGACTTCCAAAACTCTTTGTTTCTATTGTCTCATATTGTCCTAATCCAAATTGTCCAAATTTTTATTACTCTAATTAATTACTATTTTTATAACCATTTTATTACTATTAAACTTTTAAAATTTTAAAAAACAAATTATAGGCGTTTTTCACACTTGTCAAAAATACAACAGAAGACTGAAGAGAGAAAAGGTTACCACGCCAGGAGCAAAAAATTTTCCCCACCATGTGCTCATCCACATAAGGGAGGTTTTTTCCTTTTTAACCCTTTAACCCCTCCCAAAGTTCTGTCCATCAACCCCTTCTTCACTGTCCAGTGGTGGAGATCTCTTCCTCAGATCCTGACTGGAGGTCAGATGTGTCCATAGTGACAAGCCAGCCCTCCCAGATATCCCAACCCCAGCTGTCCTTGATATCCACGTGAGGGGGTACAACATCATTATAAATCTATAACACTTTTCTTAACCTATATACATTATATGTGTCTGTTAATTGTGAGAGTCAATCATTGCATTACTCATCTATCACAGTTCTTTCCCTAAACAAAGAATTTTCTGTAAATATATTTCAGGGTAAGTCTGGCACAATCTCCTTTTTTGTGAATGTGGAGCTATAAGCAGAGTTCAGCTGCAGATAGCAAAGGGAATGTGCAGGAGTTTTTTGCCCCTCCTACAACAACATTCTTTGATACCTCTGCTCTGGTTCTCTGGCAGAAACACCTGCTATTTTTAGATTCAATATTTGCTGATAAAAAAGCTGCACTGTGAGGGTACAGTCCCATGACAGGCTTGAGCTGAACACCTTGGCTGCTACAGTAAAGGAGAACCTTCCTTCCTTCCTTCCTTCCTTCCTTCCTTCCTTCCTTCCTTCCTTCCTTCCTTCCTTCCTTCCTTCCTTCCTTCCTTCCTTCCTTCCTTCCTTCCTTCCTTCCTTCCTTCCTTCCTTCCTTCCTTCCTTCCTTCCTTCCTTCCTTCCTTCCTTCCTTCCTTCCTTCCTTCCTTCCTTCCTTCCTTCCTTCCTTCCTTCCTTCCTTCCTTCCTTCCTTCCTTCCTTCCTTCCTTCCTTCCTTCCTTCCTTCCTTCCTCCTCTCTTTCTCTCTTTCTTTCTCTCTCTTTTCTCCTTCTCCCCCATCCTTTCTGATTTCCCTCTCCCCTCCTGCAGTGTGCTGCTCCCATCTGTGCAGTACAGCTTCATTTCCCCATCCTGAGAAAATCAAGATAAAACAATCCAGCTTATTGACTTGGCCATTTGTTCCAGTTCAAGGCACTCACAATGTGGCCACAATGGGAGATGGAACAAAATAAAATATGGGAGGGGTGGAGGGAACCCTGCCCTTCGACCCTGGGCTGAGGTCCTGCTGTACCAGGAAACCACAACCAAATGAAGACAGCCTGAAAGCAAACAAAACTATGGGATGGGCACAGCAGATCTGCAAGCTGCCTTCCTGTGTGCAGTGGGCAGACTGCTGCCCAAATGCCAGAGCACTCAGGAAATCCATCCACTCCGATCCCTTTTCCTCCTCACCAAAAAAACCAAGCTATTTCAAACTACCACACTGTGCAAAGAGCTTGTATGGGCTCAGGGGCACTGGACAAGTCATTGGAGGAGAGATGTAATGAGAGATTTCCACCAAATTCTCTCCTTTCACTGCCTTGGTGTCCTCTTGGCCCTCAAAGTACCTGAGGGCAGCAAGCAAGCAATACCTGGAGAATTCTTCAAAGAGTACTGAGAAAGGTCAAAAGACATCAACTGCTCCCACAAAATGCTTCATCCAAACTGCCCAGGACAGCCCAGAGAGGGATTTCCCTCAAAGGAGCAGCTGGCTTTGCTTATGAGATGGATTTTGCTTATTTACAGCGAATCCTTTTGGCCCTTGGAGTGAGGAGGTGGATCAGGGACAGCCCTGGGCAGCACCTCAGAAGGCTGGGAGGGGAAGTGTGAGACAGGAGAGCCAGGATTACACTCACACTGAAAGGAGAAGAAAAGGGGTTTTTCTTCTTTTTGTGGTGAATAGGGATGCCATCCCCCATGGTCACAGCACAGTGATGCTGCCCAACTGCCCACACTGGGGGAAAGCACAGGGATGAGCTCAGAGGGAGGCCAAGGGATGGGGTTCACCTTGAAAAACACACCTACATGGGTTTAGAGCTCTCCTGCCAGGCTGGAATTGCTACAGTCTCTAGTGACACCTTCTCTCCTGGCCAGGCTAGCACATATCCTGATCAAAACCTGGAATTCCTGCCTAGCAAGGGGGGCATGGGAGGGCAGAACAGGGAAAAAACAAGTGACTTGCACCCAGAGAAGGACACTGTTAACAATGGGTTAAAAAAATATTAAAAAATGAAGAAGTGGTTCTGGAGGAGCCAGAAGTGAAGCTGCAGCTGTGGGCGCCAGATGTTACTTGTGCACTGAATAATGAAGCAGAGGAGGCCACAAACACACCAGTGCTCACCACTGAGTGCAGAATATTCCTCTTTCTGTCCCCCCACCCTCACAGCCAGCTCCTGCTGCCTCGTGTGTGAGCAAGGAGACAGCATGTGCAGCCTGTTGAACCCTCCATCTGGGCCAACAAGGCTATCCCTAAATTCTTACCCTCATTCTGCTCATCTCCTGCCCACCTTGATGCTAGGAAAATCACCTGCTCTCTCTGTCTCCTCTGTAAAGGAGGGAGGGTGGCATTTTCGTCTGGCTTGTAAGGAGAGAGAGCGTTTTACACACAGCAACTGCCCCAATAATGGCCTTGACCCCAAACTACACAGCAGCTTGCTGGATGAGAGTTCTAATCGCAGCAAATATTGTGTTGAACTCAAAAGCCCTGAAACTCTATTAATTTTCCTGGTTTACAACTGTAAAGCTGTCCCTAAAAGATAATAAATCAGATAATAAATCAGCAGTGCTCCTAATCAGGGGCTGGATCTCAAAGCCTGTCCAAGGAAAAGCTTCCCTAAGACACACAGATCCCTCTGCGGTGTCTGCACTCCCCAAGGCTCTGACTCAGCATCTCTCTCCTCTTCCCTGCCACTCATCCCAGCCCAGGGACAGCTCCTGGTGCCAGGCTGCTCCAGGGCAGCCCAGCCACAGCACCAGAGCAGAGTCCCCACATCCTCACAGCAAAGGCAGGGCCAGGGCTCCCTGGGGGCCTCAGGCAGGCTCTGTCCCCCTGTGCTTGCTGCTACTGAATGGGAGAAGCCTGTTCCCTTTCCTTTCCTTTCCTTGAAATTTCCTTTCCTTGAAATTTCATTTCCTCGACATTTCCTTTCATTTCCTTTCCTTGAAATTTCCCGTCCTTGGAATTTCCTTGAAATTTCCTTTCCCTGAAATTTCCTGTCCTTGGAATTTCCTTGAAATTTCCTTTCCCTGAAATTTCCTTTCTATTTCCTTTTCATTTCTTTTCCTTGAAATTTCCCTGAAATTTCATTTCCTTTCCCCTCGTTTCCCCTCCTCTCCTTACCCCACCAGCGCTGCCGCAAGAGATGAAACAAAGCCACATCCACTCCTCCCCCAGACCCCTGTGGAAGGTACAGCTCCAAAAACCCTCACCCTTCTCTGCTGGGCTGTGCAACCTCTCCTGGGGCTGCTAAAATTGAGGATATTGTCAAAGATCTGCTTATATAACCATGGTGATTAGTGAAGTACAGGCATGCAAGGAGATTAGATGAGGCTCCCAGCTACAGCTCTGCTCTAATCTACACTGGCTGCCTTCTCAGATGATTTTTTTTTTGACATTACAACAACTTAAATTGGTTCTCTTTGCCCCCAGCTGTGCCTTGTTCCAAGGGGTGTCAAGCAGAGCACTGGCAAAATTGTTCAAAGGGCTTGGTGGGTGTGGGTCAGTAATTATCCCTGCATAGGCACTGTTAGCAAAATCCCTTTAACCTGAGAAACCAAGCCCTGTGCACTGGCCTGGAACTCCAGGTAGCTCCTTAGCACATAGTTCTGGGCTCTGGCAACAAAAAACTGCTATTTTCTAGTGAATGCTTTAAGTACTTCATGTACTGACCCCCCTGGATGAGTTTCTGTGTTTGTTTTAATCTTTTTTCTGTATCCAAGCACTGCTTTCTTTTGCTTCACAATTTTTTTTTCTGCCTTTCCTCCTTTCCTAAAACCAGCTGCTTCCTTCCTCATTTTTCCTCTCAGCCCTTTTATCTCCAAACCAGATGTGGGTGTCACCATTTTGTCCTGGGTGGATGACAGCGGGCCTTAAGGAGGCAGAGCAAAACAGAGGAGGGGTTGTGGCAGCGTTTAACCCAACAGAGCTGAGCAATTTGGGGCAGGGAGTAACCCACAGTAAATCACTAACCTGAGATTTTCAGATAGGTACAAAAAAATGGAAATATGGGAAAAGACTGGCTGCTGTTACCATGCCAGGCAGAGCACCCTTCCCCTGACTGACACTAGCACACAACCCAGCGTGTTTAAAATATTGAAAACGTGTCTTGATTCCCCAGGAAAAAATTATTTTGACATATTTCAGCTGAAGGCTTAAACAACAACATTGGAGCAAAGATCAGTGCAAGTTTGCAGGAAGGAGCAGCAGGGAGCAGGTGAGGTTTACATCCCCAAAGAGCACAGAAAGAACACAAAGGACATGGAGCAGTGTCTGTCCCTGTCCTGAGACAGGGCACAGCTCAAACCAGATCAGGAATTGCAGGAGATACCAGGTTGGATGGGGCTTGGAGTGGAACCTGGGATAGTGGAAGGTGTCCCTGACCAGGGCAGGGGCTTGGAACGAGATGATCTTTAAGGTCCCTTCTACCCCAGACCATTCCATGAGTCTGTGAACAATCCAACTGGAGCTGTGAGCTCTATGGACGGTATTTGTTACTGCTTCAGGGAGCTGCAAAACATCTGAGATGAATTTTACTCATCTCATGCTAAGCACTCAGTCTCGTTTGCTGAATCACCACAACCATTAAGTTTATTTCCTGATGTGGTTTTCAGTGATGTACAGTATTGGACTCTTCCACGTGCATTGCTGCTCCATCACAAGAATTTCAGTTCACTGGGTTCAGCCTTGCAGCTTTTGGCCTGTAATTCCATGAAACCTCCCCGTGAAAAATGCTTATTTTATGTTTGGCTTTCCACAAATGTTAAAATTAATATTATATGTGTTATGTTAGAAACTAATGCTGTATTAATTCTCTTAAGTAGTGTGTTAAATATAGTTTAGGTTATAACTTATAATGTTAAAATAGAAACTATGTATATGAGATTTTTTTTTAAGAAAGGAATGAGGTACTCGCACCAGACAGCAGCCACAGGACACCTAAATCTTTCAGAGAAAGAGAACTTTTTGCCCAATTATCAGAAGAAATTAACTTCTTCCCACCTCGCTCAGCCCTGAAGATGCCAGAGGATTAAGACGAAGAAATTGACCATGACCAGACAGAATCCTGTGTTTGAATGGAATTCATGCATCATGTATGAGGTGTATGAATATACAACAGGCTGTTGCTTTTAAGGGTTAATCCTCTGTTAACGTGTGTCCTTTTTTGGGCTTATTTTGCTCAGAAAGGGGCACCCAGACTATCTGTAACTCTTTGTTCTTATTGTCTCATATTGTCCTAATCCAAATTGTCCCCATTTTTTATTACTCTAATTACATTGCTATTTTTATAACCATTTTATTATCATTAAACTTTTAAAATTTTAAACAACAAGTGATTGGCGGTTTTCACACTCCCAAAACAACAATCAGAAAGAACTTGGTTCTACTCTGCGCTCTGCTTTTAATTCAAAAGCAAGGTTTTGGGGTTTTTTTTAATTTAAGCCCCTTCAGAACGTGCACACAGACACTCACACAAACACGCTTTTGGAAGGAATCCCTTTATTCCAGCATTTTTGGAAACCGCGACCCCCGTTCAGCTGCTTCCCCTCAGCCGCTGCCGGGGGCGGGACTCGAACCCGCGGCCTGGAGGTTCCGCCCCTGGTCCCGCCCCGCCGCCCCTGCGCGCCTGCCGTGGCGACCCCGCGTGTGGTGCGGACCCCGCCTCCTCTCCCCCCTCCTTCTCCCAGCGCAGCGTTTCCGGCGCGGTCGCTGTGACGCGGCGGCGGCGCCGGGGCGGTCCGGCGGGCGGGCGGGCGGTGGGAGATGGCGGAGTACCTGGCCTCCATCTTCGGCACCGAGAAGGACAAGTGAGTGGCCCCATTTCCCCGCTCCCCGCGCCGCTCCCGCGGCTGCGGCACCCCCCGGGCGGGAGGGGGGAAGCTCGAGGGGAGGCCGGAGGCCCGTAGCGCGTTGCGCGGGGACGCGGCCTGTTCCGATCGCGGCGGTCAGCCCTGCTTCCCTTCTCCCTGCCCCTCCTTCCCTGCGGGGGGACCCCCGGCCCGTTTCGCCCATTTCTTCCACTCCCGCCTTGGGGGCACGTCCCCCGCCTTTCCCATCCCGCTGGAACGCGGCGGGAAGAGGGAAGCGAGAGGCGGCCGCGCTCCCCGTTCCCTTCCCCCCCCCCCCACCCCCCCGCCGCCATCGCCTCCCTCAGGCCCTTCCCCTCCCCCCCCCCCCCCGCCCCCCCCATCCCAGGCGCGCGCGCGCCCGGCAGCGCGTGGGTCTCGCGCGTTCCCGCGCGCGCGCCCGGCGGCCCCGCCCACGCGCTCCCCCCTTCCCCCCCATCCCATCCCCCTCACGGGCCGGGGCCGTTCTCGGGCACTCCCTCCCCACCCCCCACTTCTTCCTCCTCCTCCTCTTCCTCCTCTCCCTTCCCCACCCCTCCCCTGGCCGCCATGAGGGTGTGCCGCGCCTCGTGGCGCGCTGCCGCCCTCCCCCGTCCTCCCTCCGCCCTCCCCCCTTCCCCCCGCGGCTGCGCCTTCCTGCCGGGGCCGCTGGGTGCCGGAGCTTCCCGCCGCCTCCTGCCAGAAAGCGCCACCTCCTCCTCCTCCTGTTCCCCTTTTGTTCGTGTCCCTGAGCCTCGCAGCAGCCTGAGAGCTCCCGCTCTGCTGCAAGGACAGCGACTGGTTATTTCTCCCCCCTCCCCAGGGTGCGGAGGATTTCCCCGACTGCTGCATCCTGATCCTACAGGCTTCTGCCTGCAGCCTTCCACGCGTCCGGGAACGCCTCTAGTTTCTCTGGTTGTTGGAAGCACACACACAAAACCCTCCTAACGAAAATTTGGTCACCATCGGCCTGACCAAACCGGCGTGTTTTTCCACTCGTAAAAATGAAAAGGGGGCATCGATGTGCTGCTGGACTAAATTACTCTTGTCAGCCCCTGGCCGTGGGGCTTCTGCTCTGCTCTGTAGCGCTGCCATTCCAGGAAAGCAGTGTCGGCAGCCTCTTTTTTGAGCTCTGTTACTGTAGCATCCTTTCACACAAAGGAGATACATAGGAATTTAATGCATTACAGTTTCAGAGTTTTAATCAGGCATGAAATTCCTGTGCAGCTCTTTTTTTCTGTTAAAAAAAGCAGACGGAACCTTCCAGAAGGTGCTGAAGTTGGAGGCACTATTGGAAATTTTGTAGTTAGGTATTTCTTTTTGTTTCAGGTTAGAGTTCAGAAAAGACAGTAAGTATTTTATCATGCTAAGTGTTTGTTTTCAAAAACATAATCAAGAGTGAGCATGTTGCAATTTTACAGTAGAATGCTTTGCTAGAGATCAGATGTGCTTTATTTAGTACTTTAATAATTCTCCCCTCCATGAGTTGATGTTGGTTACACAGGATTGTGGAAAATAATTGGTGTTAATTATGGGAATAATAATTTTTCTTCCAGGAGAATTCTAATATTTCATTTACCCATATATAGCCCATCATAGTTTTCTAGCCCTTCAGAATTTTGCATTTCCCTGTCAAGGTAACTAAACTCCTTGTGGTTTTCTTTCATCATTCTGTGTGAGTTACACCTTTTTGTGGGAGTTTCAGTAGCATTTCTAAACCCAGATCATTATCAAGGTGTCCTGAGATGGATCATTCAAGAAAAGCTTGTGGTTTAAAACAAAAAGCAGCTTACTCTTAGAATCATTCATTATATTCATGGAAATAGCTTAACTAAATGGATTTATTTTGCTGATGTGTATTCTTTCTGTAACATGATTTTCTGTTCCCTGAATTATTTTGGATACTGTGTTG
Source organism: Melospiza georgiana (assembly GCF_028018845.1). Lineage (NCBI taxonomy): Eukaryota > Metazoa > Chordata > Aves > Passeriformes > Passerellidae > Melospiza > Melospiza georgiana. Next base: position 115,217,745 of record NC_080431.1, read on the forward strand.
GTAGCAGCCTGAGTTACCCTTAGAGTATGATTTAACCAGGTGGTTTGTAAAGGTGAGAGAGGTGCAAGTGTGTCAGTTTTAAATCAGATTCAGCTCAGCCACAGAGCTCCCAGTGTCAATTTCAGACCGGTTTTCTCGTTACTTTCCATCCCATCACCCACTGAAACTGATGCAAAGACAAGAATGGAGAAGCAGAAGATAAAACAGAGATCACTTGTGTGTGGTGAATCATGGAACCACTTTGGGGGAAATTGGTCAGACACTGGCTGTAAGTTAGGGGTAAAAGGAAAGAATATGGACAGGTTGGTTGGAATGCTTTCCTGTACAGTTCTGATGTGGATTTTTCTTTGTATTACTTATCCACATCAAGATAAAGCCATTTAGGGCATAGGCTTTTTTCAAATGATTGGTTTCTGTGCCAGTGTGTAACTACCTTATTCACTTTTTTCTTGCAGAGTCAACTGCTCATTTTATTTCAAAATTGGAGCTTGTCGCCATGGAGACAGATGTTCTCGGTTGCACAACAAACCAACATTTAGCCAGGTTTGTTTCCCCTTTTTTCTCTTTCTTGTGGAAATATACTCTGGCTTCTTTAAAACATAGAGTCTCAGATACAAGTCAATAATTACCAAGCTCCAGATTAATTAGTTCAGTTTTAGCCCCAGTTTATCTGGGTCTTTGCTTTTGTTTTGGGGTGTTCCATTTACTTCTCCCAGCATTTCTAATTATCTCCTGTCACCCTTAATGGCTGCAGGAAGCGATGCTGTTGTAAGCTTGCCTGTAGTAGAGACCAACCAGTGCTAACTTTCAGGTGAGTGTGCCTTCTCAGTGGTGTTCAGGCACTTAAACCCTCCCAGAGTTCTTAAATCACAGACAAAGGCAGCTCATCCCACCTGGCCCAAAGGTGGGAACTTCAATCTTTTATGCACATAATAAAAGAAACCTAATTAATGAATAAAAGTGACTCATTTGTCATTACACTTGCTCTCTGACCCAGGCTCTTTAATTTCAAGAGTGACTTGCATATTTCCTTTGAATGTGGAAGAAATTATTATTGAAAACAACTTGCCTGGTTGCTGAGGGTGAATTGTCAATTTTCATGACAGATTGTTTAATCTTTGCCTCAGTAAATATTATTAGGAGACAATGATGTGTGACTGCACGTCTGCCAGAAATAAAAATAAATTTGAAAAGGTGCAGGGAGTGACAGGGTTTTCATTATTGTTGTTGTTATTATTATGAGCTGTACAATATTCACAAATTACGTTCCTGGAGAAATGTATTTTTCCCTCTTTCTATCATTGCTGATTGTCAAGGTACACAGATGAATTTCTTTGGGAATTCTGTACATGAGCAATAGTGCCTTTGAAAGTTACTGCATTTTTCAACTGCACTTTTAAAATTACAGAGAAAAAGTTCACATAACAGCAGAGCCTTCTGCAAGTTCATTGAATCTGCTTAGGAGCAGAGTTGATGAGAAACGTGAGCTGATGCTGCTTTGGGGAGAAATTAGGGAGGGGAGTTCTATCCATGTGACAGGTTCAGAGCTGGGATCAAGGTAAACTGTGAGTGGGCAGGGGAACTTCTAGGGGAGGATGTCAAAGTTACTGGTAAATAGGGACTTCTGGTACTTAAGCAACAAAACCACCTCTTTGCTTCTGGAATTTTAAAACTTTGAAATGCAGATACTTTATTTCAAATGAGTATTGTCCATTTTCAAAACTATGCCATGCTGCTGACCTACATGGAGCACAAGTTGAAGTGCAGTTGGTTATTTAGAGACCTAAATTTAGGTCATTGACTATGAAACAATAACAATATTCCTAAAGCAGAGAGTTTTACAGTAGTTGTCTTTTAAGTTAAAAAAAAAAAAAAATGAAAAACCCAACAAAAAACCCCCTCAACCTTTAATTTTTCTTTTTACCAATAAAAGTTTGTGTGCAACTGCAGCTTTCTGTCAGGGCAGCCTTTAGCTTTGCTTTAGGCTGTGGGTGGCAGTGCCAGCTGCAGTGGGTCAGCAGGGCACATCCCATTCAGCCAGGGCTGTCTGGCACTGCACAGCCTCGTGCTGGCAGCTCTGCTGTGACATCTCCCAGGTCCCTGGCACTGTGTGGGGTCTGCAGAAATCTTCATTTGTGTGCAGGTTGACAATCAGCTGCGATAGAAAATAGAGCAGACATCCTGCTAATGGGAAGTTACCAGCACAATGTTTTAACCTTGTGCAGCTCTTGCTGGTGCAGCTGCTTTACAGAAGAGCTGTGTTAGGAAAGGTCACACAATCCAGGGTGATCAAATTACCCCCATCAGCAGAAACACCCTAACCAGATGCCTGATTCTGGCACTCTCCAGCTGTAGGCTGAAGCACAGGTAGTTTAAACCTGGGCCATGGAAGCACAAAGCTTTGGTTGGTATGGCTGGGCCTGTAATAAAACGAGTGTGTGGTTTTAAATGTGATGGTACAGTTGTATTTTTTTTTTACATGTTAAATGGGTAGTGTATGTAGGTGTGACATTGCTGGTCCTCTGACTTCTTTAAGCTCTGAATTCTTACTGTGACTAATAATTATAATGTCTAAGCTAAAGTTACTTGGGGATTGCCATTCATACTGACTAACATTGAGCTTGTATTTTAAGTAATCAAATCTCAATTTTTGAGCTGCTTACAGTGATATGGACGTTTGGAATTTTTTTGTAATATTAGTTTACTAACTTAAACATGGTTTGTTTTTTCAGACAACTTGATTTTAAGAAGAACGGTACAAATGTAAGGTTTCAAGTCTGCCTGGGCTAATTCTTCAAGTAAAAAGCAGAAGGGCTAAAAGGATATTGTCCTTATTTGAAGGATCGGAAACATGTGAACCTATGATGCTATTATATTATTTAAACAGAAATTCCACCAAGAAAACCCTGATGCACAAAATGAGATGTAGCAGTTGCCTCAAGGCCTTATGGTCTGGTGTAGCATTTTGGACACTGTGGCATTATGTATTACATGCTGTGCACGTAACACTTCTTTTTTTCCCCCCTAGACTTGCAGTAGTGAATCTGGTCTCAAAAGTTTAGGCATCTCCAGAGTACCTCGTGTGACATTTTAGGTTACTCACACCTCCCATTTTGAGGCTAGCTGTTGAGACAAACGCAGCTCTTTCTTGGTGGTTAATTAAAACTGTTTTCATAATATGATGGTCTGGATGCAATTTTGGAAGATACTCTACAAATACAAAAGGAAGTCTTAAGGATAAAATATGACTTTTAGCTGTTTGCAAACAAGTTGTCTCTTTGCAATTGTCTATTATATGCACAGCAGCCAGTAGAATTCCCCTTTTTATTTTTTTTCCCCGCAGACCATCTTGATTCAAAACATCTATCGTAACCCCCAAAACAGTGCACAGACGGCTGACGGCTCACACTGTAAGTCCCACAGTTGGAGAAATTTTTTTAAAGAATGGTGTTAAAGAGCCCACTCCTAATTATGATAAAATAATGTTGGCTTCTGAGCTGCTGACATAAAGCTGTTGCAAACAGGACAAGTGACGGAACTCTTCTTGCGCACAGATCAAGAATTTGTGGAATGTCTGCAGTTGTGAGTGCAGAAAGGGCTGCACAAATTGGACTTGGTGCAGATTCCCTTTTGTGCTACAAAGTGAAACTTGGTTACTTGGTAACACTGCATTCTTTTGAAAGGGTTAAACTGCAGACATTTCTCAAATTCTTGATTTAACACCCAAAAAAAAAAAAATAGGTATATATGTACGGTAAGTCCCAAACCTGGGTTTTCTTTCATCTTAACTTTTTTAGGAAAATGGAGATTTCATGTTATACTCTAATTATTGTATTACTTCCTTTCCTGGGATTTTGCTACTAAGAAGTCATTCAGTAATACCAAATTAAAATTATTTTGCTTGTAGCACGACTGCTCCATTTGGATACCACCTGTTTTCAGAGCTGTCTGAAATCATGCAAAACCCCTCTATAGTAATATTGGTGAATAGAGTGAAATTAAGAATACAATAATGGAGTATCATGAGATCTCTATTACTTTACAGTGTTAGGTTGATATAGAAAGGTCACCAGCTAAGTGCAAGTTCTCCTGCTTGGGAGAGAATAACCACCTCTCTTTCAGCACAGACTCGACTAAAGCGACCCTAAAGGAAACCAGTTTCTTGTTAAAATTATTTTCCATAATATAAAGTTGTTGCGTTTTGTATTTCAGACCATTGCCCTCTTGAACATTTACCGTAACCCTCAAAACTCTTCCCAGTCTGCTGACGGTTTGCGCTGTAAGTTCATACAAGTTCCTTCACTGGTTCCCTGGGCTTGATTGTCAGAGCTCAGTGTCGACTTAAACTGGTCTGCCATTTTAGTTTAACAGATCAAACTGACCATGTTTCGTTACATGTGTTCAAAACAAACACAAAAAAACCCAAAAAGCAAAAATAAAACGCCCCAGTTTTATTTGTCCCACTACCTTTCTCCCTGCTCCCAGAACTATGGGGCAATCTGAATACCAACTATTAAATCAAAAAGGGTTAAAATTATACTTCCCCTGTGAAGCAGTGTTGGTTGCACTGCTTTCTTCCTGTCACCTCTCTCCCTGCCAGTTGCCTGCATCCTAGGAATGGTTTTCTGTATGTTTTGTGCTATCCATTAGGTTCCACTGTCGGAAAGAGCAGGACAGTGACACATTGACTTCATTCAGAACAAATGTCCTGCTCTGTAAATGTTAAGAGAACTTGAACTGAAACTTTTCAGACTGCATGCATAAATTTGTCCTAGGTTAATGCAGCTTCCATTTAGGGAGTGCACTTTGGAAGAACACACCATGACTGACTAGCCCCTCCTGGCAGCTGTCCTTTTTGGATGGGTGCATGCTTAAAATTCTTTCCATACTTTGAAAATTCAAATTCTGATGCCGTTTGGCATATTTACCTAAGACAAATATTTTTTTAAAGTACTTTTGAGGAGGGGAAGGCATTTGGGTATGGTCATGAAGTAATTGAATGACTCCTCCTGAGATACAAATGGGCATAAGCAAACACACCTCCTGTGAGACTGGCAGCAGTTAATGCCCAGGATTGCTGATCGGCGATTAACTGATTTGTCATTGTAATTGAATCATCGATATCAAAATAAGATTTAAAAAAAAACATTTTAGAACCAAAAAAGGGTCGGTGTTCTTTTCTAACTAATCTTTCTTGTTGAAGTGAGTATTTACTGTGTGGTAATAAAGCTTTGTTTGGCTATTCTTTTTTTTTTTTTATTTTTGACTGTTGGTTTATAGACCAGTTCAGATTAGTTACCAGCATTTTGATTAGAAGTGCTTTGTGAATTGGCCACTAACTTCAAAGTCAGCACTGTCTCTCTTGCTTCTAAAAGCAATAATGGCTCTATTATGTAATTTGTGTTTTTGTCACACAATCAAGCTGGACATGTAAATGAGCTGTGTTGTTTTGTCTAGATGCTTGACCAGTCCCATTGGTTTGTAGGCTCTCTCCTTGCAGATGCTTAGTAGTTAATGCTGTTTCAGTAGACCAAAACATTTCCAGTTGGGTGTTTCCACTCTCTCCCTGAACTCTCAATGAGCTGGTAACTAATTTGCACAGAGTTACAGCAGTTTGGTCTGTGGAGCTGTTTAGATTTACAGCTGCAAGAGTCCTGCACAGATCCTCCAGTGTTGTAAATGCTGGTATCCAACTCTAGTTTGTTGTGACAAGCCAGCAGCTGTGTGCCAGAGCCTGCCTGTACCTCCTGGGGTAGAGCTGGAGCTCTGCAAGCAGTAGGTTTGCTGAAACTCCTGGCTCCTTGGTTTTTGATATTTGTCCCTACATAAGTATTTGCATGTATTTTAAATGGATAACTTGGGTAGCTGTTTAATGCCTTGTCATTGTTGCTTAACTGTCTTCCTTTCTATTGCCGTCGTAGAGGATTAACCTTAGTTTGGAACAGCAATAGTTTTCCTGAGTATTTTAATTAGTAATTGGGCTTCTCATGGTTCAGATACCATTAGCCCTGGAATATGGATGTTTGTAAAGCCTGTCATGTATACCTCCCACTTCAGAAGGTCATTGAAGTAGTCATTAACTAACTGTTGCCTGTGATATCCTAATTTGACAAAAAAAACATTTTTAGCTCTTGTCCATCTGGTAAAAAGTAATTATTCCCACTGAGGCTCCCAGAGCCCCTGTCTGATACCTTTAGAAACAAAACAAAAAAATCCTTAGGTGTTAGTAAGCTGTTATCAGTGATGTTGGCAGAACCTTGAGAATATAGTTAAGTATTAAACTGCCTAGAATTACTGGTTTAATGTTTGATATTCCTTAATTTGCTACAACCATGGGGGAGAAGAAATTTTTTAAAAGCAAACCTGTCTCAAATGCAGAAACACTGTCAGCCTAAACTATAGACCAAATGCCCCTTAGCCTCTTGTGGGGGTGAGCTGGGTGGAAGAACAGGAACTGCAGTTCCAGAGAGTGTGGCTGGTTAATATTAGAGCCTTTGAAGAAAAGCACAAAGTTTGTCCAAGTGCTAATACTAGCCAAAATTTTTTTCATACCAGCCTGAAAATGAATAAACTCAGCCTTATTGGCTCAGTTTCTTGTCTTTCACATTCTGTTAACTAAACCACTCTGGTTTGTAGTTTTAAACACTAGCATATTTTCCTAGCATAAAATGCAGGGTTTGTTGTAAAACTGCTCCGCTTGATCTTAATAAACCACTTAACTGCTGAAGAGCTAATCTAATGGCTTTAATGTATAGAGCTTGTTTAAAGTGCTGTAGACTGGAAGAAATAAATGAAACTGATTTTTATACATTTAATGCTTTCAAAAAGAGGCCACACTTATGTTGGGTTTTGTAGCAGCAGGCAAGCAGCACTCGTTTTTAAAGTCCAGCTTGTAGCATGAAAATAATATTAACTTGAATATTAGGCTGGCTTGTCTTGCACTGAAAGATGTTCTGCAGGACTACAGAAAAATGAAGTGACACTCAAACTTAAACTAGAAAATGGCTCTCTGTTGCAAAGCATTGAGGGCACTGAGAAAAATGTGTCATTTCAATGACTATTTTCAGCAAATTAAAAAAAATTCTGGGCTGTTTTACATTCTGAGCTCTCAAATTGAAGTGGATATGCTGGAGAAGTAGGCATAAATTTCTGCCTTTAGGAAGAGTAATACTAAATTTTAGTAATATTTTAAGATATGGAATTGTAACAAAGCACTTGCCTTCTGTTTAGGTAAAATTGTTGGTAGTTAGAGAGTGGGACTATACATTAAATTTTAAGTGATATTTCAGAGTAATTCTTTTCCCCTTTAAATTTGTGGCATACAACTTTGGCTCTGATTAAAACTTGCTTTGATTTGATCATACCAATGTAATATTTTGACAGATACTTTGGGGACTCAAAGCTCTTCACACATCCTTATTTTGCAATATTCCTGTTAGTTAGCTCCATGCTATATGGTGTCTCTCATGCTCCAGATGGCCTCTCTAGATTGTTTTGTAGTTTGATCAAAATCTCCCCTTCCTTATTGGCAGGCTCTAATCAGTCTGACTCTTTGACTTTTGCAGGTGCTGTGAGCGATGTTGAGATGCAGGAACATTATGATGAGTTCTTTGAGGTATGTAAAGGTGCATTGAAGTCTCCCTGGATTGTTAAATGGATGTAGTGGATAGCACAATTAGACAGATTCAGGGAAAAAAACCACTTATTTCCTTGGGTGTTCCTATAAAACATACAACTTTGTATTAAATATTTCCTGGATAACCAGTGGTTAGTTTGGCCTTCATTTGACTGCTTGAAATAGTCTTTGTGTAACATCAGCAGTGACATAGCATTTTGATTGTATAATCTCCTTTTGTATAAATTTAAAGCATTCTTAATTATTTGTATAAAAACAAAGCACCTGAAGCTAGCATCAGTTTCTGTGTTGTGTTTTCAGTGCATCCTGTGCATTCTGTAAATGCTGTGTCTGTTTTCCATAGATTTTTCTTGTATGTTGGTAGTGCTGTGCTTACAGATGGCCAAGAAAGTATTCATTTTAAACCCCCAAATGTAAAAAAGAAAATAAAAATCAAGTGATCTTGCTTTTTTCCAAGGAAGGTGTTTTTATATACTTACTTAGAGGTAGATGCAATATTTATTTCTGTACTTACAAGTAATGTGCTGCAAACTTGTGCTGGGTTGCTTTGTGCTTAGGAGGTCTTCACAGAAATGGAGGAGAAATACGGCGAAGTCGAGGAGATGAACGTGTGTGATAACCTTGGAGATCACCTAGTTGGAAATGTATACGTAAAGGTAGGGTGAAGAGATGTTCATGCAGGCAGGGGGGGTGGTGTTTATTGATTTGGAATTTTAAAAGCTGCTGTGTGATTGTAGCTGCTCTGCAGGAAAGCTCTTCAGTATATAAGCTACTCTCCAACCTCACAATTTAAAGTAAAAATGTTAAAGGAATCCAAAAGAAATTTTAATGAATTTTGAGAAGCTTTCTTGATAGTCAAAATCCATGTAATTTTCAGAAATAGAAACTTTTCTTTTCTTTTACATAGTTATAAACAGTCACCACTAGTAGACTGCTTAGTTTGGCAGGGTTAATTTGGGATCTGTCTTAGCATCACGCTGCCCCTGAAGCACATCAGTGTGAGAGAGGTTTTATATGCCACAGGTGCATTAATTTTCTAACTTCCCAGTTAAACACAGTATCTGTGACCAAGTTAGATTTGGCAGTAGCTGTGTGGTTTAAGGTGCAAACTGGAGCACTTAGGCTTAACTTTAAAAAGTCATTGGTATCTCTTGAATAATGAGTACAAAATTGTCACCTGCAGAAATTTTACTGTGTGTTCAAAGTGAGGGGGAGGTGTGAGAGAGTTGCTTTGAATATTTTGGCTGTACATTCCCTCAGCTGGAAAGTATTTTCACACCTGAAATTCTTCACTGTATAGGTCATAATCAGAAAAAAAAGTTGTTTTAAAAAATTACTGTGAAAAGACGTTTCAAATTTAAATTTTACAGTCATCGTAAAATGGGATCTTAATTTTTGCAAATTCTCATATAAATGAATGCAATCTCCAGTTTTTATATAAATTTCCCTTAAATGTTTGAAAAATGCATTACATCAGGACTATGGTGCTCCAGAAACTCTTTACAAGCATTCTCTTGGTTTAAAGCTGTACCAAGAAAACACAGTATCTTGTATTGACTAACTTTCCCACTTGAGACACCAAACAGAGCATAATGAAGAGGAAAATCAATGTTTTGATTAGCCCTTGAGTCCCAGCTAATGAAAAGCTTTGATGGACTGTCCAAGAAATCTGAAGTAGCTTCTAATTTCATTACTAGAGCCCTGAGCCTCAGCTATCACCCAACTGAAGTGATAGGAATCTTTCATCTCTTGCTGATTTTGCTTTCAGTTCCGCCGTGAGGAAGATGCCGAGAAGGCCGTGATCGACCTGAACAATCGCTGGTTCAACGGGCAGCCCATCCATGCCGAGCTCTCCCCTGTGACTGACTTCAGAGAGGCCTGCTGCCGTCAGTATGAGATGGGGTAAATAAACAGGGCCTTCCTCCTGCCTTGGCCACCAGGGAGGGTGCTGGAGTGTGGATTTCATGGAGCTGAGTGCAGGAAATAAACCACTGCAGGTACCAGTAGTGTGGGCGGCTGTGGTGTTTGTGAGGGACCCAGGACGAGGTGAGAGATGAGAATCTGATTTATTATTTTATGATATATATTAAAAGAATGCTATACTAAAACTATACTGAAAGAGAAAGGATACATCAGAATGCTTAGCAAGAACGAATAATAAAAATTCGTGACTGACTCAGGAGTCCAGCATTGTCACAGACACATTTTATGAAAAATCATTTCCATAGGATATTTTCTCCTGAGAAGCTGAGGGGCCTCAGGAACAAAATGTAAACAATGATTATCTGCTGCTGTGGAATGCAACAGGTGCATCTGGGATTGGTGTCATGTGGTTGTTTCTAATTAATGGCCAATCACAGACTCTCTGTCTGAGCCACAAGCCTTTGTTATTCATTCCTTTTTCTATTCTTAGCTAGCCTTCTGATTAAATCCTTTCTTCTATTCTTTTAGTACAGTTTTAATATAATGTATATGATAAAATAATAAATCAGCCTTCTGAAGCATGGAGTCAGATCCTCGTCGCTTCCCTCGTCCTAAGACCCCTGTGAGCACTGTCACACGACATAGCTGGCCGTGATTGGCCATTAATTAAAAATAATTCACATGTTGGGATAAATAATCTCCAGACCACATTCCAGAGCAGCAAAACATGGAGAAGCTGAGGCTTCTCATCTTCCCAGGAGAAAAAAGCCTGTCAAAGGGATTTTTTCAGAAAATATCACAGTGACAGAGAACCTGCAGTGTGAACCTCTTGACTTCTACCATCTTTTGAGGATTTTCTCCTAGAAGTATGACAGGGTCTAGGTCACTAGTAATTTACTGTGTTTAATATCAGAGGCATTGAGGTCTTAGCAGATAGTGCAGAGCTGGGAATTGTAACTGTGCCTCTTGATTTCTGTTCCAGAGAGTGTACACGAGGAGGTTTCTGCAACTTTATGCATTTGAAGCCCATTTCTCGAGAGTTAAGGCGCGAGTTGTATGGGCGGCGTCGTAAAAAGTAAGTTTGTTTTTAAACACTGCTAAAAGTAATTTAAGGATCAGTTGCTGAAAAATCTAAAGGCAAATCTTTAAGCTTGTGCCAAGTCCTCTTGTTTTTTCTGACACATTTCTGGCACATGCCAAAGGGCATCAAGTCAAGCTGGCAGGTGGCCAGTTTCCAACAAAGGAGTAGGGCTTTAAAAACATGGTGCTTCTTGCTCTGCAATGCTGTGGATTCTGAAGGTTGGTGTGGCAGGCAGGGTTCAAGGAGAAGAAGACTCACTGAGTTACTGAGGATATATAGGCCCTTCCTGTTCAGGTACAGATGGACATCACTAGAAGTTGCTTTATGCTTCTTCTGTTTTATTCTCTTCTAAATGTGTTTGCTCATGGCCTTTGTTAGATGCAGGCTACTTGGCCAATGGGCATTTTGGCAGCTTTCAGCATTATGTGCAATCAAGCATTTATAGATTATACTAAGGATCAAACCTTATTTGCCCTTAACTGTTAATGGTGAAATGTGGTAGCCTGTATTCATTTCTTACTGTTTAATACCAGCCAGTTAGTGTATGGAGCTCACTCTTAGCTTCACAGTGTGTCCCTTGATAGGAATTCCCAGTGGGAAAAAGGAGAAATAATTTCACTTAATGGTAAAGAAGAAATTTATAAAGACATTTCATTATGTACTGAATTATTCATTTAGTGAGGTACCTTGCAGAAAGGCTTTTACCACTGCTGTTACTGTGATGGTTCACTTGGAACTGGATTCAATCTGGTTGCATTTAAGACCTTGCTATTTGGAATAGGCATATAAAATCTTTGATCTTGCTTTTATATAGAGTATGATTTTTGTAGCTTTCTCTCAATCACACAAGGAGCCTGGGATTGTGAATGTGTTTTTCCTGTGAACGTCTCTAATTGGCAGTGTTTCAGAATCTGTGAGGATGAATTAAACTTCAAAAAACATAGATTGTGTTGCTTAGCCACATATATTTGTGGCTAAGTAATTTTTCATGTATTTGAATGCTTTATGAAAAAGACCAAGTGTGTTTTATATTAACCTTTTGATCACTGTTACAAATCTGGAACTCTCAGGTTCGGTAATGCTGATTGGTAGTGGCTGTGATAGCAGTATGTTCTGGGTGGTTGTAGCTCCCTTCCTGAATTTATCAACCTAAGAGGCAGGGAAGATCATTTGCCAGTGCTTGTGTCCTGGAGGGGTAGAAATCACATAGAGGGAGCAGCAACAGAGAACTGGATTTTAATTGCTACTTAATTGATTTAATACAAGTGGACTTAGAAGCAGCTGTAGACTTCTGGTGTGTGTTGCTAAGAGCTATTCCTGTCTGCCAAAACAGGTGTCCCCTTCTCCTGCTTTAAATAACAGCAGTGTAACCGTGCCTCTCCGCAGGGCTTGCACATCCATTGTAAGAGGAGACTGCAGGGAGCAGCCAGTTCTTGTACCTGTTTGTGCTGACTCCCCAGCATGAAATTTGGGCACTTTGTAAATCCGTTGTGCTTTGCAGCCCGAGTGCCAATTAACCAATCCTTCTAATGACACACTGCTTTCTTCTCCCTCATCACTCCCATCCTTAATTACATGCTCCACTGTGTGGTACTGCAAGTAAATTACTGCCTGGGGTGAAACAATAAAATGTCCAAACTCTCTTTGAAGGCATCGATCCAGGTCGAGGTCCCGTGAGCGCCGGTCCCGATCCAGAGATCGCGGCCGTGGCGGCGGCGGAGGAGGCGGCGGCCGCGAGCGCGACAGGAGGCGGTCAAGGGACCGCGAACGATCCGGTCGATTCTGAGCCATGCCATTTTTACTGTATGTCTGCTAGAAAGTGTTGTAGTTTGACCAAACAAGTTCATAATGACATTTTTTTTAAAAGATGGGCTTCTGAATAAAAAATTTGTAGTGATACAGTATTCTTTGTGTAACTTGTTTCTTGTGGGGGGAGTCTTTTTAACTGTCATTCCTCTATCTTGACAAATACCTGGATAAGTCTGCCTGAGGGAAAGGTGGTAAATGTATTGGAGGAGCGCCAGTTCTGGTTTGGGTTTTTTTTAAATTTTATTCGGGTATCATTTGAACTGTTGATGAAAATGTGTGTGTATATAATATAAAATATTATATACATAGTAAAAATAATATACTGCTTAAGAAACAGTTACTCACATAAGTTTCCCTTTTCTGCTATGCTGTCTGCTTATTTAGGTTAGTTTAGGCACATTTAAGAGGAAGGCTGTGCGAAATGCATTTATTTACTGAGTAGAAACGCTTAGTTACAAAAATGTATGTTTGTTTGTTACCAGAAGTCTGTGCTCTGTCTATCAATGTGACTGTGGCATTTACAATAAATCCAATTTCTTGGTGTAAAATCTAAAGCCTATTTTCTAAGCACTCTGGAGTAGTTGAGTTGCTACTCCTAGCTGCCTATTTTCTAAGCACTCTGGCATAGTTGAGTGGCTGCTCCTGGCTGTGCCAGAGTTCATAGTTCAGGTTTTTATAATTCTTGACTAAACTCCTTTCTTTAGCTGGAAAGAAAGTTGCCTAGTGCAGTGTGGAAAAAAATAATATTTTTATTGCAATGATTCATAATAGGCAGGTGAGGGTTTTGTGAAAAAAAAAAGCCACCAAAATTATGCTCCATGCAACATAATAGAGAAGTGCTATTGAAGGAAATGCAAGGATCAAAGTCCTTAACAGACATTTTTTTCTAATCTATGCTCTCTCACCCGTCATTTAATAAAAAGCATTTTGTTAGCATTCAAGGTCATAGAAAACTAATTGGATGCTAGTGGAAAATAAATCTTATTTCCACCTTTCTGATGGTCTGGAGTGTGATGAAAGCTAATGGACAGATGGCAGTTCCTTCACAAATACTTCTTTTCTTTTTTTTTGAGCTCAGATTGCTCAATCACTGAACATTGTAGGTTGTGTCCCAAAGCATTAAAGCTCCAGTGGAAATGTTGGCATTCTGAGAGACAGTTTGTACAATGGTTGACTTGCAGTTTCATCTCATTCATGTCTGCTTTTATTCAAAGTGTAATGTAGCAAGAAGTTTTGGTCATTGACCATATTTCTGCAAAATAGAACTGTGTGTACACAAAGCTACGCAATAAACCGCAGCTTTCCAGTGGGGGAGAGAATTTGCTACTGCTTCCTTAGTTCTGAGCCAGATAACTTGCTAAGTGATAAATCTCCTTGGTGATTCTTTTTAAAAAAAATGGAAATAGGATAGGAGTGCATCACATAGTCAGATGATTAACAAACCGGCTTCTTTCTGCCTCTTAAGTATAGACCATTTTTCTCACTGGAAATTGGAAAACAAAACTATCAAAAATTGAGCTTTTCTAAATTAATCTGCTTTGCTTCTTAGACTAAATTCTTGTATCAATTCAGTTTGAATTTTTTTTGTTCCCACTGGATGGTTTGGCTAACCAGACTTTAGAACTTGGTGTGCCAGGACCCTTTTAGAAGAAATATCACTCAAGCAGTGAAGCCCATCTCCACATGATGTTTTGTTGTAAGTACATAAATCAAATGATGCTTTACTGAAAGAAATTGAGCAGTGCCTGGCATTAAATGACTGAGATGAAATGTATTTCTGCTGGGCATTAGAAATTTCACATTGATAATTTAGTTCTTAGAGTTTACAGGATATTAATCCAGTTTCATATTTCTCGTAAATGAGATTCAGGATTATTGGTGAGCTAATTTAAATTTCAAACTACAAAAGGTGAGGATAGTTTTTGGTTTTTAAACAGTATCTAATACAATGTGGATAGTATTTAAAAGGTTTAAGATCTGCTCTATAAAGCTAGTTTAAAAGTTAGTTGTTCTATAAAGTTAGTTTAAAACAAGTACAGATGTGTCCCTGTAATGGCTTTAATCAATTTATCTAAATCCTCTTTCACTGCAGGTATATTTTTGCATGAACAGATAGTGGAAGGTGGATTTTTCTGTCTCCCCTAACACAATTTTGCTGAAGAAAGCATCCTAGAATTCTACCAAATGTACAATTTTGTGATCTGATTGCACAGTTGCCCAAAAATTCCCCAAGTAACTGGGATATGTTGGAATGGGCACTGAAAGCAGTGGATTTTACTGGATACTCTAATGAGTGCCTAGTGACAGCATTCAGCATATGAACTAAGCTCATGACATATCTTTTTAGGTTATCCTTTTGAGACTGTGCTGCCAGTAAAATCCATCAAATTTGAAATTTAAACTGCACCAATTTGGTTAAACATTTACACCAAGTGTTCGTTCACCAATACAAACCAAGTGGAAATCCTACCTCCCCCTCCTCTTGTTGCCCACAATGTCTTTAAGATTTGTTTTTTTCCCCCTCCTCCCCAAGGTTCTTACTTCTCAAATATTTCATTGTTGACTCTTCTGTTGAACAGTGGATCTTAATTTATGGAATTCCTTTACCTCAAATAAGTGACAGCATACAGGATTTTCTGAGGTCTGAGTCAATTAGGTTGAAACTGTTAATCCCAAGTGGCTTTGTATTTGGCTCTTATTCTGTGAAAACGCTGCTTGTCCATGAATATGATGTATGTGAGACTGTAAAACCAAATGGAGAAAACTTGTTCAAAATAAAGCCTTTTTTTTATAAGAATCTGACAAAAATTATCCCTTTCCTTTAAATTGGATGCCGCTCTCTAAATATCTGTGAGGACAGACTAAAGTTTTAAATTCTTATATCTTAAGCTATTTTTTTGAGCAATTCTTTGCCTTCTGTTTTTCAGAGCTGGTGAACCATGTCTTCAGCTAAAATAACCACATATTATTGACATATTGACATATTGACATGATCAAATTGGATTTTAAGAGTGCAGCTTGGGGTTAGGAGTTGGGGAGGGTTGGTTTGGGTTCTTTCAATTGATAAAGCTTTTGGTAAGGCTGTTAAGGTTAGGAAGAACCTGCAAATTTCTGTTGTGTTCTGCAGAGGACAAGAAAGGTCATTTTTACAGAAGGAATGTGTTCATTTGAAAAATTAGGTAATCAAAGGGGGTCATGACACTTTAAAAATTATTCTTCCTGGTGTTGCACCATCCAGGCTGCAAAATTTTGGGTGTTAATGATTGTTAACATCAGCACTTTAAACTGCCTCTGTTGTCTTTAATACATTAGAAGTGAAACTTCTATGGCAGCTGTGGGTAAATAATTTCATTTTCCTGACACTGTTTTACTGAAGATTCCCTAAAAACAGTCCTGGTCAGGAAAAGTTCCAGCTGAAAAGCAGAGCTGGGGTGGTGTTTTCTTTTTAGCTGGTAAGGAAGTAATGGCTGAGTGGCAAGGCTGTCACAGGAGAGAATATTTGTTGCTGCATTAATCACTTACAGCAAGGCTGGACTGAGCTGTGTTACTGTACAGTCTTACCCTGGAGCAAATGAATTTCAATTAAAAAAAAAATACCAAAATTATATCCAGATGTCTGTAAGAAAAAATTAATGTGTCTTCACGTTGAATTGATACCTGGTGCTTTCTAAAGCCATCCACAAGTATTTCAGGATTCATCCAATTAACTGTTTTTTTATGAAGGATATAATAATTTGAATTGGAAGGCACCTCAATGACCATCATGTTCCACCCCCCCTGCCATGGGCAGGGACACTTTCCACTGGACCAGGGTGCTCAGAGCTCCTTCCAGCCTGGTCCTGAACACCTCCAGGGGCAGGGAGTGCACAGCTTTTCTGGGCAACCCCTGTGGCACTGTCAGTGCTGAGAGTGTCTCCAAATTGTTCTTATATTTTGTGATTTTCATCGTGTTAAATGCACTCGTATAAAAATTCAGCAAGTCTCCTCAGCTATGTAGAGAGTCTCTCCTTGTCAGCAATGTGCTCATCAGCCAAGTACTTCTGATCCTGTTAACCTTTCATATTTCATTTTTAACAAAATCATAACCTTAGCAAGAAGAGCCGTGAGCAAGAGAGGTCATCAGCCAAAATCTTCTGATCTCATTAACATTTCATGTTTCATTTTTACCAAAATCATAACCTTAGCCAGAAGAGCCACGAGCAAGAGGCCAGCACAGTCCCACTCAGCAACCCCGTGGTTCTTCAGCACCAGACCTGCTTTAGCAGATCCCTGTTTCCCTGCTGATGGTTCCTGCCAGGAGCGGAGTTAATTCAATTGATCTCAAGTTTCAGCTGTAAATGGGATGTGTGGGATCGGGTGGAACGGTGGCAGCCGAGAGCCCAGGGCAGCTGCCAGCTCCGGTAGCAGCGGCTCGTTCGAGGTATCAAAGGCTGGAGGGGGCGGGGTGTGCTTATCTCTGATTATCTCTGTTCAGATGCAAGCGCCGACTTCTTGGTGCTCTGCTAAGCATCGAGCCCGGTACTTTTGCATAATTTGTGTTGTTGGGTGTTTGCTTTCCAAGATTGTTTTTACAGGACAGCTGCTGAAGGGTGGGATGTGAGTGAGGAGTGGACAGCAGCCTGTGTGTGTGGCTGCCCCTTTTATCCAAGTGCCTTAACAGCATTTTTGGAGCTGTTTTCCCTAGGAAGAGATAATTACTGTAATCCAGGTGTTCCTATGGGATAAACCCGTGTGTTAATGACAAAAGTCTGCAGAACATTTATTACTGCGCCTGAGTGGGCGCTGCTGGTGATAGAGAGATGGTGAATCTTGTTTCTTGAATCAGAAGGCTTATTTATTAAGATATTATATATAATACATTATTATACTAAATAGAATATAGAGAGAGGTTTGCAGAGCAGCTAGGCTAGGCTAAGAATAGATAGAAAAGAATCTATAACAAAGTTGTGGCCAAGGACTCAGTCCCCTAGCTTGCACTGGTGATTGGCCCTTAATTATAAACATAGGAAATGAGCCAATCAAGGTGTCCCTGTTGCATTCCACAGCATCTGATAATAATTGTTTACCTTGTCTTCTGGAGCCTCTGGCCTCCTGAAGACACAGAAATCCGAAAGAAAGGATTTCTGTGGAGAAATGTCTGCGACAAACATTGTTTTCCCAAGCAGTGTGGGACTCTTCAGCTCTGCCCTTCCATGACTGCACGTGTAATTAAGTCTGGAGGAAAAAAATAGTTTCTGCTGTGATTGAACAGTGAGACAAAGTGGGGAGAAAGGCAGCAGGGAGCCATGGAGTCTCCCTGGCTCCTTGTTTTTCAGGGAAAAGCCTTTAGTCTGCCAGGCTGAGCCCTGCTGTGCTTTTGCCAGCACCTGGCTTCATTTCAAGTCTTGCTACCTATTCAGCTGAATATTGGATGTGTTTCAGATCCTCCTCACTGTCTTCCTGGAGCTGTCTGGGATTCTGGCCAGGCACAGGGGGAAGGAGGGAGGAGCTGCTCCCACTGCAGGCTCTGCACCAGCCTGCTCCTGGGCCCGGGGGCTGGGGGAAGAGCCAAGGGGAACCACTGCTCCTCCCTTCTCTGCCACCCATTTCCTTGAGAGCAAATGCTGCTCATGTCCTAGAGAGAAATGGGAGAGAACCTCACAGATCAAAACAGTCTTGTATCTTCCATCATCCTTTTTCCTTCCTCTTCAGTGAACATGAAAAATGTTTGCTCTTGTGTTGGAGGAAAAAAGTCCTGGAGAGAGGAGTTGATAAAGGGACTCCAGGCAGGACGTGAAGAACTGATTTCTGGACAAAGCACCAGTGGAGAGTGAGCGGCCAGCCCTCACTGGCTTGGGGATTGCATGCAACATTAATTATTGCAGTGCTGGACTGGAGATGGGCAAGGGAAGGTCCAAAGTCTCACCAGAATCTCACCAAGTAACTGTCTCGTTAATGTCTGGGCCATTTTTTCATTCTGCAATGGTTTAACTTGTTATATTTTACCCTTTCATGACCACAATAAAGAGACATTTAACTGCCTTCTTTGCTCAGTCTCCAAGGAGGCCAGCCTTTGGTTTTTTGGACAGCCTTGGGATTCTCAAGCACACGTGTGGTGGCAGCTGTTACACCTCACCAAAACACACCTTCAGCAAAGGGCATAGACCTGCAGTGCAGAGCAAACAGCAAATATATTATTTCCCCTTGTAGTACTTGCAGCTGATTTGAGTAAGGTTTCTGATTGTCTGTTTTCCCTTCTCTGACAACTTCACTTCTTTCACTCTTCACTCCTGGCTGTATTTGTCTCTACAACTTCTCGTGTTCCCCAGGCCACGTCACACATGGCCCATGTCACTCCAGGTGGGACAGGTACCTCCCCAGAGCACGTGGCTGCTGGGAGTGCCATGTGTCCTGCAGCCTGGATCCCTGTTTGCTTAACCCTGTATGGTGTTTGCTTTTTGCACAACAGCAGGGCCTTGTTGACTCACATCGAGCCTGCCTGCCACTGTAGTCATCCCCTCCACTCCACACAATTCCTGGCCAGGTAATGGCCACTCAAGCCGATTATTCCTCCTGCCTGGCTGCAAAATTTAGCACTTGCCCTTATCAGCCACCTTCCTCTTTTACTTTCTCTTCTGATTTCTCCAGTCTGCCAGAGATCACTTTGAAATATGTTTCTGTCCAAATTGTGGCTTATCCCATGCAGTTAAAGAGTAATTCTTTTTTGGGCTGTGTTTTCCCCTCTTTGCATAAAAACATTTCCATGAACTTGTGCAATAGGCTTCTGCTCTCCCTTCCCAAAAGGGCTCTGGGTACCACCAAAGCTCCATTGGCTCTTTTGGTGACTTCATCTGCTGCTCATAAAAAGCCTCCTCCACTTGATCTCCTCCTTCAGTGATCTTGCCACAACAGCATTTACCTTTTCTCCCCTCTCTTTGATCACTGACTGTGCTTCTCCAAGGGGTTCCTCTTCTTGACCTTTCAATCTTCTCATATCTACTCATCACTGATACAAAAAAAACATCATTCACTGCTTACCTAAAAAAGCTGTTTATATCCATGTTAATATTCCAGCTGCTGTCCCTTCACTGCTAAGCTGATCAGATGATAGTTCTGCTTTTATACCAACACTCACTGCAGCTCCTCTTGTCCCTTGCAAGAGAAAAAAACCCAATCATTGCCAGATCTCAGGAAATGGATTAAGTGCCTCTCCTTGTGAAATTGGTGCTGATGTTTGGGAATTATTCTCAAGGCTGGGATGAGGAGTAATCTGTGTCCCACTGATTGGGCTAAGCCCTAATGGAGCAAATTAGTGCTGTGTATTCATTCCCAGACACCATGATTGATTTTAATGGCTTTAATGCCAATGGCACAGTGTGGGTTGATGTTGCTGTGGAGATCATTTAAATCAGTTTATTATGTGCACCAAAACTCCCTTGTAGCGGAGAGAGACTTTCCAGAAGAGCATGTAGTGACAGGACAATGGGGAATGGCTTTAAGCTGGAAGAGGGCAGGATTAGATTGGGTATTAGGAAGAAATTGTTCCCTGTGAGGGTGGTGAGGCCCTGGCACAGGCTGCCCTCAGAATCTGTGGCCGCTCCATCCCTGGAAGTGTTCAAGGTCAGGCTGTTTGGGGCTCTGAGCAGCCTGGGACAGTGGAAGATGCCCCTGCATGTGGAAGGGAAGTTGGAACTAAGACTTTCTTTAAGGTCCCTTCCAACCCAAACCATTCTTCACCTGGCTTGGTGAAGGAAATCGAATCTTGAGTGCAGAGCTGTGCTGCAATTACAAATCCCTCTAATTTGCCTCACACATCGTGTTCAGATAGTTTCCAACGCACTTGGAGCTGTCACTTGGTCTTACAAGTTTCTCTGAGGTGTCTGTCTTACATCTCTCAGGATCTGGCACATCCATCTGTGCTGGCAGTTCCACACTCGACTCCCATCTGCTGAAGCTGCAGTGGTTGCTGCAAGGCTGGCGCTTCTCCAGGTGCAGCAGCTGACTCAGGGCCTCTTCTCCAGTGCCAGAACCCAGGACACCCCTCTGGCTGTGCTGAGCAGCCAGGACCCCTGCCAGGGGCTCAGAGACCCTGGCACAGAGCGCAAAATGCCCCTGTGGTTCTGATTATGACCCATGGAGCAAGTTACCAACCTTAGATGAAGATCTGCAAGCCACGACAAATTAAGTAGAATGATAGTGAATTTATCATGGGGTGAAAAAGTAGATTTTGGGCATGTCCAGTCTTTCTCCTTCTTCTTGGCCTCCATCTTCTGCTGTGATGTTGGCACTTTTGGATTGGTTTAGAGTAGAAGCTCACTGTCTAACATAGGTGATAGGTATTGGAAAGTAATTGTAGATATTGTACACATAGTTTTTAGTATAAAGACATAACACTGCCCTGGGGGCAGGCAGAGTGCCTGGAACTGCCCTGCTGAACGGACCTCATCTGGACAGGAGGAAATATTTTATAGATAGGATACAATAAACAACCTTGAGGCCAAGAAATTAAGAGCTCTGACTCCTTCTTCAAGCTCCAGGCTGGGAAAAGAGACTTTCAAACTTTTCTTGGGGTCCCTCTGAGCAGCGAGAGGCGCTGAGACTCCAGTCCCTCCTCAAAGGCATGAAAGGTGTGTGTGACCGTGTTCACAGGGGTCTGAGGATGAGGAAGGGACAAGGATCTGACTCCATGTTTCAGAAGGCTGATTTATTGTTTTATGATATATATTACATTAAAAGTATACTAAAAGAATAGAAGAAAGGATTTCATCAGAAGGCTGGCTAAGAATAGAAAAAGAAAGAATGATAACAAAAGCTTGTGTCTCAGCTCTCTGTCTGAGCCAGCTGACTGTGATTGGCCATTAATTAGAAATAACCACATGAGACCAATCACAGATGCACCTGTTGCATTCCACAGCAGCAGATAATCATTGTTTACATGTTGTTCCTGAGGCCTCCCAGCTTCTCAGGAGGAAAAATCCTAAGGAAAGGATTTTTCATAAAATATGTCTGTGACAGGAGTGGATATCCCTCCTTGGCTACTCCAGTAGTTTTGCATAAGAAGCATTCACAGGAGTGGTACAAAACTTCTGTGTAATTAACAAGCTGTTTAAAACTAAAAAGCTGTACACACCTGTGTGAAAAACACGTTAAAGGCAAAAGAAACCCAAAAACTCTCTTTTTTCCCCTTCCAGCTAGCAAAGAGGTAACACCTCTTGCTGTTGCAAGCAAAACAGCTTCAGAGAAAAGATTTGGATTCTTGAAGGATCTCTCAGAGAAAATCCCATGTTAAGTGAAGTGCCTTTAAATGCCACAACAGTATTTAGTGATGGCTCCAGGAAAATACACAAATCAGGAATAACATGATATGACCAAACAACTAAAACATGGGAATCAGACATTCAAACAGTCCAAGGTTCTGCTCAAATTGTCAAATTAGCAGCAGTAGTTAGAGCATTTCAGCTGTTTCAGGAGCCTTTCAATTACAGTTGATTACAGTTTCTGCTTATGCTGCTAATGCAGTTAAAAGAATAGAAAGATCATTCTTAAAGGATGTTAGGACATTCTCAACCAGAAAATCTTAAATTAACAAACCAAAACCACTACAGCTACAACTGCAGTTTGTCAGTGTTTGCACTCCTTCTGTTCCAAATATTGATGGATTTTTGCAGAGCTTTGCCTCATGTGTGCCCTGGCATTCTCTGAGACCCAAATCAAAGGCCAGGCTTCCTCCTTAACATCACCATTTTACACTCTGTGCCCATCCCATAATTTATCTGCACCAGATGAAAGCCACAATCTTATTCCACATGTTTTTCCAACTGATGTTTTACCAGTGAGGCTGATGGTTACTTGTACAAATGTCACTTTATAGCATATTTCAGATGTAGTTAACTAAGCAAACTATGATTTAGAGTAAATTGTTTTGTTTAAGAACACTATTTTCTAGTAAACTCTTCTGTAGTAAAATTAGAATACGGAGGGTAGGGAAAAAACTGTGTCATTTCAATCAGAAATTGTATTTTGATGATCCTTGTGGGTCCATTAAACTCAGAATTTTCTGTGACTCTGTCATTCTGTAATTTGCCATTATGTGGATGTTTCTCTGCAAGTTGTGAATTTTTAACAATGTAATGAGACAGCTGCTTCAGCGTCTCTATTTATGGCAAATATAAAATATCTGGCTCTTCTCTTGATTTGTTTTTAATTGCTCAATGTTTTTGCTGCATTTTTTTCCATAAATTTCACCCCACATTCTAACCATGCTCCATTTCCTTACCAGAGAGACAAACCCTTGACTTTTTAATGCTGAAACTGGTCCCTCAGCTTTAGACCAGTCACATCCATTTGGAAAGTCTTTTCTGTCACTTTTACCACTTGATTAAAACATCCTATTTCTTATTTTTCCTATTCCCACAGCATGCAATATTCCCCAAATAGCTCCATATAATGTATATCATGTGCAGATGGAGACATGCAGCTGTCTCAACTCCTACCATGGCCTGAAACACAAGGAACACTTCAGGGCGAATCTCATGTCCTAAAATAAACTACCATGAACTGCTTTTCTCTGTATTGGTACTTTTTATAGATACAGAAAAAATTGCTGCTTGGACTTTGCAGAGCCACAGGCTGCATTCTTGAGGAGCTTCTCTTTGGTGAGGCCTTTCAGTACCTTCTTTCATGCAAATATTTCTGTGGTTTTCTTTGTGGTTTTTTTTGTCTTGTTTTGTTTTTTTTTTAAACTTTCTGAATAATCTAGAGCAACTTTTTTTAAGAATTACTGTGAGATGATTAGCATGGAGTGTATTAAATTCACCTGCACCCTGTGTTCCACACCACCAAGCCCTGTTCTCAAAAGTGAGGATGGAGCTGTTGTGACACTGAACAACTCATGGTCACACTCTCACAATGGCCTTAGGCTGAAGAAAGGCAGGGTTTCAATACAAATTAGGAAGAAATTTTTTACTGTGAGGGTGGTGAGGATCTGGCACAGGGCTCCTGAAGGTGTGGCTGCCCCTGGATCCCTGGAAGTGTGTGAGACCAGGCTGGATGTGGCTCTGATCACCCTGGCCTAGGGAAGGCGTCCCTGCCCATGACAGGGGGTGGAACAGGATGGTCATTCCCTCCATTCCAACCCAAACCATTCCACGATTCAGCAGGCTCCCTGCCCTGAGATGGGGCATTTCTAGGGCTGCCTGCTCCTCTCTCCCACCTTGCTGGCCTGGGCAATGCCTGCACAACCCCAAGGCCTTTTTGGGGGAGCAGCTCACTGCTGCCCAGCATGAGGCCCCTCACAGACCCCTCAGATGCAGTGGGAATTGCTCCCAAACCAGACAAGCAGCCACTGCCACAGGCTGTGTGACTGTGTTCACAGGATAAGGGAAGAGATGAGGATCTGACTCCGTGTTTCAGAAGGCTGATTTATTATTTTATTGTATATATTATATTAAAACTATGCTAAAAGAATAGAAGAAAGGATTTCATCAGAAGGCTAGCTAAGAATAGAAAAGGAAAGAATGATAACAAAGGTTTGTGTCTTGGATAGAGAGTCTGAGCCAGCTGACTGTGGTTGGCCATTAATTAGAAACATCCAACATGGCCCAATCACAGATGCACCTGTTGCATTCCACAGCAGCAGATAACCATTGTTTACATTTTGTTCCTGAGGCCTCCCAGCTTCTCAGGAGGAAAAATCCTAAGGAAAGGATTTTCCATAAAAGATGTCTGTGACACAGGCTGTGCTCGGGAGCCACTGGCAGCCACATCTGTGTCCCCACTATGCCCCTGGGGACATGAATAAAACATCTTCCAAGGTGCCCTGGCAGTGCCCTTTCTCCAGGGTCACAGGATGAATGAGGTTGGAAAACACCTCTGAGGTCATCAAGTCCAACCTCTGAGTGATGTCCACCATGTCAACTAGACCATGGCATGAGTGACACATCCCATCTCTCCAGGGACAGTGACCACCATGCCCTTGGCAGCCATTCCAATGTCTCATCCCCTGTTCTGTGAAGAACTTCTTCCTAATGGCCACCCTGAACCTTCCTTCCTGCAGCTCCAGGCCATTTTCTCCTGTCCTGTTGCTGTTTGCCTGGGAGAAGAGGCTGATTCCCCCCTGGCTACAACCTGCCAGGGAGCTGTAGAGAGTGACAAGGCCATCCCTGAGCCTCCTTTTCTCCAGGCTAAACACCCCCAGCTCCCTCAGCCGCTCCTCCTGCTCCAGACCCTTCACCACACCCCTCACCATTCTCTGGACACACCCCATCACCCGATTGTCCCCCCTGAACTGAGGTGACCAGAACTGGACACACTCTCTGGAGGCCCTGTGGGAAAACTCTGGGTGTTTCCCTTGGGGATCCGGCCGGACATTGCTGGGCATTGTCAGACATTGCCAGACCATCATCGGACATTGTCAGATACTGTTGGGACATCGCTGGACATTGCCAGACATCGTCAGACATCGCCGGACATTGCTGGACATGGTCAGATATGGTCGGACATCACCAGACATCCCCGGGCATTGCCGGACATTGCCGGACATTGCTGGACATCCCCGGACATTGCCGGACATTGCTGGACATCCCTGGACACTGTCAGACATCCCCGAACATCACCGGACATCGCCAGACATTGCCGGACATCCCTGGACCCTGCTGGACACCGCCGGACATCCTCGTACATCCCCGGACATCCCTGGACATTGCCGGACATTGCCGGACACCCCAGGACATCCCCGGACAGTCCCGGACACTCTTGGACATCCCGGGACACCGCCGGACATTGCCGGACATCCCTGGACATCCCCGGACAGTCCCGGACACTCTCGGACACCCCAGGACACCGCCGGACATTGCCGGACATCCCTGGACATTGCCGGACATCCCCGGACATTGCCGAACATCCCCGGACACTCTCGGACATCCCGGGACACTGCCGGACATTGCCGGACATTGCCGGACATTGCCGAACATCCCCGGACATTGCCGGACATTGCCGGACATTGCCGAACATCCTCGGACACTCTCGGACATCCCGGGACACCGCTGGACATCCCCGGACATTGCCGAACATCCCCGGACATTGCCGAACATCCCCGGACATTGCCGGACATTGCCGGACATCCCCGGACACTCTCGGACATCCCCGGACACCGCCGGACATTGCCGGACATCCCCGGACATTGCCGAACATCCCCGGACATTGCCGAACATCCCCGGACATTGCCGGACATGCCCGGACACTCTCGGACATCCCGGGACACCGCCGGACATCCCCGGACACCCCTGGACACCCCTGGACATTGCCGGACATCCCGGGACACCGCCGGACATTGCCGAACATCCCCGGACATTGCCGAACATCCCCGGACACTCTCGGACATCCTCGGACACCGCCGGACATCCCCGGGCGCTCCGGCCCAGCGCACCGCGCTCCCATTGGCTGGCTCGGAGTCGCCAACGCCCCCGCCCTGACCAATCAGCGCTCGCCGCGCCTCTCCCGCCCCTCCGGGGAGCGGCGGGGGCGGGGCCGGGGCGCGCGGGGGGCGGGGCCGCGGCTCGCGGGCTCCTCTTAAACCCCGCGCATCCCCCGCGCCTTCATCTTCCTCTTCCTCCTCATCACCATCATCATCATCATCGCCATCCTCACCCTCACCCTCCTCACGGGCTCCATCCCCGCCGTCCCCACAGCGGCGGTGTCCTGGGCAAGGTGCGGATCGCGCGGGTGAGGTGGCGGCCGGGGCGGAGGGCAGGGCAGGGCGGGTCCGGCGCATCCCGGCGGCCGCAGGTTGCATCATCCGCGGGAGCGGGATGTGGGGGCTGAGAGCGGGGGCTGGCCGTGCCCCTCATCCCGGAGGGGATGGATGGGGCATGGAGGGCGGCAGCGGAGTGCGCGCAGGGGCTGCGGAGGCTCCCTGGGTGAGGATATTCCAGAACCGTCTGGATTCCATCCCGTGCCATGTGCTCCGGGATGGCTGTGCTGGAGCGGGGAGCTCGGACCAGCTGCAGCACTGTGGTCCCTCCCATCCTGACCCCTCAGTGGGTCTGTGCTGCGTTTCTCTTTCGGTTTTGCAGTGGAGGAAGCGGCAGCCGCAGCCGGGGAGCCCCGGGTGGTGCCGGCTCCGCTGCGGGGCCCGGGACGGTGCCCGGAGCAGAGATGGGCTCTCGGCTTTTCCTGCAGCCTCACGGGATGACTTTGTGCCTTTTGGGTCTCTCTCGGGGTCCTGCACCTGCTCTTGGCTCGCTGCCCATTGTTCTCGTGGGTGCCATGAGGTTCTTCTGCAAGGCTGATGCACTGGACCGTGGAGCTTATTTTTTACATTTGATTTCATCTATTCTCCCTCCCCAGCTGGGAGGGATCTGAATGTGGCTAAGTCATGAGGGAGCTGTTCAGTAGCAGTCATTTGGTCATCCATACTTATCTATAATATACTGAAAATATTTCTTTATCTATAATATACTGAGAAAATATATTTATCTCTAATATACTGAGAAAACTTTCCCAATATATTAATATTAATAACCCTCCTGGTGTCTCGGAGCAGCTGTAACTTGAAAGGCGAGTGATTCTCCTGCTCCTGGTTGAGTATCCAGTCTGCCGTGTATCTCTGTGCTCCCAGCGCCTCTGGCCACGGAGGTTTTGGAACTCTGGGCCCGTTCCAGCAGCGTTGCTCACTCTGCTCGCCCTTGCCAGGGGTTTGTTTGCTGATCCGAGGTGGTTCCGCAACGCTTGCGCTGTGCAGAGGCGGAAAAACACCGAGCGTGGGGGCAGGGGAGCGCGGGGATCCTGTGGGGGACAGGGAAGGCATTCCTGGAGAGCTCAGAGCCTGCTGCTTCCCTTCTGCTCGGATCACCACTGGGGAGGTGGGGTCTGGGGGTATTGGCACTGAGCATCCTTGTCCAGAGCAGCTGGTGGCCCTTGGTGCCCTGCCATGCCCTGTGTGTGTGTCCCCTTGGTGCCCTGTGTGAGTCCCCTTGGTGCCCTGCCATGCCCTGTGTGTGAGTCCCCTTGGTGCCCTCTGTGTGAGTCCCCTTGGTGCCCTCTGTGTGAGTCCCCAGCTGCCCTGAAGAGGAAGAGAAGGTTAGAAGCAGAACCTGCTCCCGACGAGGTGGTGGCAGCCAGGGGCAGGAGGGACCCATGTCCTGCAGTGTGCAGGCTCAGGGACTGAGGTGGCACTGGCAGCACGGCAGCCTGGGGTGGCTGGCATGGGCTGGCCCCAGCTGCTGGCCTGGAGATGCTGCTAAAAACACAGGAATTGGGCACACAGCAGTGCTGTGCTCTGAGAATCCTGCTAAAAACACAGGAATTGGGCACACAGCAGTGCTGTGCTCTGAGAATCCTGCTACAAACACAGGAATTGGGCACACAGCAGGGCTGTGCTCTGAGAATCCTGCTAAAAACACAGGAGCCAGGCACACAGCAGTGCTGTGCTCTGAGAATCCTGTTAAAAACACAGGAATTGGGCACACAGCAGTGCTGTGCTCTGAGAATCCTGCTAAAAACACAGGAATTGGGCACACAGCAGTGCTGTGCTCTGAGAATCCTGCTAAAAACACAGGAATTGGGCACACAGCAGTGCTTGTGGATGCTCTGGGGATCCTGCTAAAAACACAGGAATTGGGCACACAGCAGTGCTGTGCTCTGAGAATCCTGTTAAAAACACAGGAATTGGGCACACAGCAGGGCTGTGCTCTGAGAATCCTGTTAAAAACACAGGAATTGGGCACACAGCAGTGCTTGTGGATGCTCTGGGGATCCTGCTAAAAACACAGGAATTGGGCACGCAGCAGTGTGAGCCTTGCCCATGAGGCTTTCTGGATCTCATCCCTTTGTCCCACTCCTCTTTGAGACTTAGGTTGAAGTGGTTTTGCAAATTCTCTTTCTGATTAATTCTGCCAATCCTGCTAAAAAGACAGGAGCCAGGCACACAGCAGTGCTTGTGGATGCTCTGGGGATCCTGCTAAAAGCTCCACAGAGTGATGGCAGCTGGTCTTTCCCACCAAATATTCATCAGCCAAAAGCTGCCTCCCTCCCAGCTCTGTGCCAGCCTTTATCAGAGATCTCAGGGCCAGCAAAACCTGTGGAGCTTTGCAGGAGGCAGCACAGTGCTGGGGAAGGAGTGCTGTGCTTCTGCTTGTCTCACAGAGCTCGTCAAAAACTGAGAGCAGCTCCCTCTTTTTGTGATGCTGAGCAAGATATTTAATTTCTGAGCATGGAATCCTCCTGTCCCTGAGCTTGGGCTGGGCACATCAAGAGCCCTGCTGCAGTGCTGGTCCATCTCTGTGCTCAGGAAGGGGAACTAGAAGGGAGGAAATACTGAAAGCTTCTGATTGCAGCAGGTGAAAACACAGATAAAGCATGCTCCAGTCTTTTCTTTCGTGCTGCTGTGCTCCTGAGACATCAGGAGAGTTATCAGTGAGTCCAGGTGGGGTGAGCTGAGGAAATGGAGCTGTCAGACACCGGTGTGAGGGCTGCAGGCTCAGCTTCCCTTCCCTGGGGCACAGCAAACTGAACACTCCCCTCTTCTCCCAGGCTGGTTTCTAAAATAACAATTGCCACAGCAGTGGGAGTTGCTTTGCTGCCAGAGTTTGATCTTTGCAGTGTTACAGAGGTGAGGGCATTAAAGAGCTGCCCCTTTCCTTCCAGAAAGTTCTGAGTTGTGCCAGTCTGGCTTTTGAAGAGTGATCATGGAGAGGATGTGCATGTTCTCACCTGCTCTGCAGGAGAAAATGGAAATAAGGCTTGGGATTCTTGAAGGATCTCTTCCTGGAGCCAGATGTTAATTCAGGTTGCTTGAGGTCACTTGGTATCTCCTGGCACAGGAGGGATGGCTGCTCCTGGGGAAGTGACAAGGACACACACACACTCACAGAGAAACCACAGCAGCAAAACAACCCAAATGTTTGCCTTTCTCCTTAATCTGTTTGAAACAAAGTCAAAATTCTCCAGAGTAGAAATCCATTTTGATTTAAGCGAAATGTACATCTTTAAGTCTGTAGTTGGAAAACATAGCTGTTTAGCCTGACTGCAAAAGCCTAAATCAGAGAAACTGCTTCAGGGAAAGACAGAAATAAAAAAAGAAACAAGAAGTGATGAAAAGAAACAGAAAGACTGCTGTGAGAGCAGGTCAACTTGACCTAAGAATTCTTTCTGGTAGAGAAGAACTAGCAAAAAATGTCATGCAAAATTTGTAAAAATGAGTATGTGTGAACCTATTGTGAAATTGTATGCATATGGATTTGAGAAGAAGATAAAAAAATCCTAAAGTTCATTCCCAGAAGTAGGCATGTCTTTTAAGGAGAGTAATCTCCACATGCATCCAGCGCTGTAATAAACATACCAGCTTTACAACTTTCACAAAGTTGTAGAATTTTTAGTTATCTCTGCAAAACATGTTCCAGTTGTGGTGTTTCCAAAGGCTGCATGGTTACCTACAAAGATACCCTGTGGCGCTCAGGCTGAGCAGAACAATGTTCTGCAGTGCTTTATTTGTACCTGCTTAACACCACCAAGTTTCCCTTTGTCAGGTGCAGCAGAGAGAGGGACGGGATACAGGAATTCTGTGTCTCATCCCTGAGATTCAGCTCTCACAGCTGCCTCACACAGCTCCATCCCTGCTCCAGGCTGGGCTCAGCTCCTTTGCTGCTGCTCAGGGGATGTTTGAGCAGTGCTGAGAGCACACACTGTGCACAGCCGTGGAAACTCACACAGCTCCTGACTCACCTGGGCACTGGGTTCAGCTCAGGGTTCATTTCAGTCATTGGCCCTCAGTCCTGCTCTCGAGCAGCTGAGGAATAATTTAGGTCTTGGCTCCCCTGTGGACATGGACCCAGGGGTGTGAGCCTTGCCCATGAGGCTCTCTGGATCTCATCCCTCTGTCCCACTCACTCCCCTTTGTGACTTAGGTGTAAGTGGCTTTGTAAATTCTCTTTCTGAGTAATTATTCTTTTTTTTTGTTTTGTTTTGTTTTTTTTTTTGCCTTGTGTGATCTTGGAACAAAGCTCTGTGGGGAACAATGGAAGGAGCTGGGGCTGTTCAGCCTGGAGAAGAGGAGGCTCAGAGGTGACCTTGTTGCTCTCTGCACCTTCCTGAAGGGAGGCTGCAGACAGGTGGGGTCGGTCTCTGACAGAACCAGAGGACACAGCCTCCAGCTACATCAGGGAAGGGATAGGTTGGATATTAGGAAAAATTTTTTCACTGAAAGAATACTAAAGCACTGGAATGCTCTTCCCAGGGAGGTGGTACAATCACCATCTCTGGATGTGTTTAAAAAAAGCCTGGCCATGGCACTTGGTGCTATGGTGTGGTTGAGGTCTCAGGGCACAGCTTGGACTCGATGATCTCAGAGGTCTCTTCCAACCTCATTATTCTGTGATTCTGTGATTCTGTGATCTGCAGATGTAATGGCAGGAGCTAGTCAGGCTGTTCTAGTTAGACTCTACCCACACCCCCAACTGGTTATGGCAGTGCTCCCCTTTAGAGGAAAATTAAATTCAGGCTGACAGATTCTTTTTCCTAAAGACGAGCAGCTCTTCCTGCAGCTTATCATTTCCCTTGGCCTCTGCTGAGCAATGTTCACCTACAGAAGCAGAGTTGCCATCCTCCTGTCCTGCTTACCCCCCAAAAATGCTGGTTTGGGCCTGTAGGGAGGATCAGGATGGGGATTTGGATGTCCTAGACCACATCTGACCCCATTTTTCTGAATTTGTGTCCCCTAGGGCTGTAAGAAATTAATTATGTTGCTTAAGGTTTGTATTTGGTGACAGGATTTTGAGCTTTTTGTCTCTCTCCTTATTTTTGTTTAGAGTTGAAGCCTTGTTATTGAAGCTTTGATCAAACATCAAGTATTGCCATTATGGAAATGTGAGAGAATCTCACAGCTTATTTGAGGGAAATAAAGACAGCTTTTTCTCAATTTCTGCTGTTCAAGAAGTAATGGGAGTTGATGTTAGTAAATTATTAATTTTTT
The DNA here is from genome assembly GCF_028018845.1 of Melospiza georgiana. Classification (NCBI taxonomy): domain Eukaryota; kingdom Metazoa; phylum Chordata; class Aves; order Passeriformes; family Passerellidae; genus Melospiza; species Melospiza georgiana. Next base: position 115,249,140 of record NC_080431.1, read on the forward strand.
GCCTTACAATAAAGGAAATGAGATGCTATTGCTTTGCCCAGTCCAAAAGGCAGCTTTTTGAGAGCCACATTAATTTCTGTCCTGCCATCAATACAAATAACAAATACTGTAAACCTCTTATTTTTTACTGCAGTGAATTCCCCCCTCTTTCATCTCAGCTTTTGGACACTCTTGAAAGACACTGAGAGCTGGTGCTTTAAAGCTTTTAAAGGTTTTGTGCTCTTATTTTATTATAACTTGGAAGCAGAACAAAATTTTCAGTCTCCTGTTTCTAAACCCTTGCTGCTTTTCTCCTGTATTTTGAAATTATTTGACCCTTTGGCAGCAAGGCCCCTTTTCAGCTGGACTTTGTCAATATTGTCAGTGTTACCCTGTGGCACAGGCACTCACTCCATGTGTTTCATGCCAACCTTGAAAATCCTCCAGTACTTTTCCTTTCCCAAAAAAACCCCAGTGATACTCTGGACTGTGAACCTGAGCATCCTAGAAAGAGAAATGAGGGCAGGGTTTCAGTCTGGAACTGGGAGTGTGAAAAACGCCAATCACTTGTTTTTAAAATTTTAAAAGTTTAATAGTAACAAAATGGTTTTAAAAATAGTAATGCAATTAGAGTAATGATAATTTGGACAATATGAGACAATAAATACAAAGACTTATGGATGTCAGGGTACCTTTTTCTGGGCAGCATAAGCCTGAAAATGGACACCCATTAACAGAGGATTAACCCTTAAAAGCAACAGCCTGTTGCATATTTATACACCTCATACATGGTGCATAAACTCCATTCAAACACAGGATTCTGTCTGGTCAGTGTCAGCTTCTTCCTCTTAATCCTACTGGTGTCTTTGAGGTGGGAAGAAGTTCATTTCTTCTGATAATGGAGCAATAAATTCTTTTTCTCTGAAAGATTCAGGTGTCCTGTGACTGATATCTCACCGCGAGTCCTTTCTTTAAAAAAAGTATCCTACATGGCACAGTTTCTATTTTAACATTTTTTATAACCTAAAACTATATTTAACACACTACTTAAGAGAATTAATACAGCATTACTTTCTAACACAACACATATAATATTCATTTTAATATTTGCAAAAAGCCAATCATAAAATACATGCATTTTTCACAGGAGTAAGCTGATTTCTGGTGGCAAAGACAGGTTGGTGGTACATTTTGTGTATTTATGGGATCTGTGCTTTTTTAGACTGGTGTCTGTCATTCTAATCCTGGTCAGCAGTCTATGGCAGGTTATAATCCATCTATAACAGGTTATAATCCATCTTGGCTCACGTATTAACTGATCAAATAGAATTGTATCATTTTGGTAGCATGGAAATATTTTTGTTGAAGGAAAATTGCTTCAAGTCTTAGTCTGGAAAGTTGATATTTTCAGAGGTTTTTGGGGTTTTTCCCCTAGAGGAGAGCAGTTTAAATGCTTTAAGCCTTGCAGTGCTCAAGGCAGCAGTGGTTAGTGGCCTGTGTTAACTTGCAGGATCAAATACTGAATTTCACTGATGCTGTGATCCAGATTTTTTTTCCAGTTTTCTCAGCTGTGTGAGATCTTAAATATGTGTTTTGTGTACCTCTGCCAGGAGGATGAGGCCAGGGACCCTTTCCAGCAAAATTCAGTAATGGAAAGAGCTGAACCTTGCTGCGGAACAGTGATGAAGAAAACAAATATTAGGGGAAAACACCTCATGCTTTCCAAGATTTCAGCCAGATTTTTGTCTTTAATTGATAGGGAGCAGCCAGGCTCTGTGAACAACTGGTAGGAGAAATGAACTTTGTATTTACATTACTATTTTGTATTTACTCATTTCTGAAGCTAAAAGCTGCTAGAAGCTTGAAGTGTTTGCTGTGTGTGTTTTATGCAGCACCACTGAAGCTGTGCATGAACACTAATTAATTTTGGGTAGGAACTTGTGAGATTCTGCTCTCCTTGAGGGTGGAGAGGCCTCTGTTCCTGGATAAATCCCTTTCCAAAGTTGTGTACAGGCTCTTTTGGGGACAGCACCATGAAGGACTGTACTGAACAAACTGTGTTTCCTATTACTTTTTGTGGCTTTCAAGCTCCTGGAGTTGCAGAAGGTCTGATAAAGATGTTTTGTGCTTACTGTGGAGGACAGAGCAGAGGGAAGATTAATAATGCAGGAGGGACAGGGTCAGGGCACCCTCCATCAATCCTGCACAATTTCTCTGCTGCCCGATTTATTTTTAATCCTATTTATAGAAGTCATCTTCACTTGCTTTTGCAGCTTCCTTTTTTTCCCCCTATGAAAAAGATGTGTGTGTTTTGCCCCTGTGAGAGAGTTTCCTGATAGTTTGTTTTTTATTTTTTTTTTCTTCTAACTTATATGGTCTACAGCTTTGAAGAGAACTCCAGTCTTGTGACCCACAGCAGTTCTTCTCCTGAAGAAAATCCAGTTTTCTGTGCCACCACCCCCACCAAAAACCATGGAGAAGTTTGTATCAGAAAAGCCTGTTCCTGTCTCTAAGGTACTCACAGCTCTTTGGGGAATACTTGTTTCTTAATCAGGCTAAGCAATATTTCTTATCAAGACAATTAATTTATTTACCTATATATGTGTGTGTTAAAAATATTGCCTCAATTATTTGGTTTGTTCCTTACTTGTTATATCTAAAGGCTGGCTTTCCAAAATGTTGTTTCAGAATTGTAAAATGTGTTGAAATAACTGAAGCAGAGCCCAAGAGAGCTCTGGAAAGTTCTGGATTTCCCCCACACACCCCATTCAAGGGATTAATAAATAAAAATAAATAAAATAAGCTGAAGGGATTAATGCTGGGAGTACTGGAGTGGGAATGCAGGCTGAACAAGGGGAGAAGTTTTTTCCATTTTTTCCATTTTTTCCATTTTTTCCATTTTTTCCATTTTTCCATTTTTTCCATTTTTTCCATTTTTTCCATTTTTTCCATTTTTCTCTTTGGCTGGAGAATTTTCCAGGGAAGGGCCAAGCCCAGGAGGTTTCAAGGCCAGGTTGGATGGGGCTCTGAGCTGGAGGAAGGAATTGCTGAAACCTTTCTGTGAGAGCTCTCTGTGACCACTCAGCCATGCAGAGCCCTCTGGCACAGATTTCTAATGAGTCACCAAGCAGCCTCACTGTGTTCCAGTCTGCTTGCAGTGGGGAGGTTTTATGTTTTATTTCAGAGAGCCTTTGGTGTGGGAGGGTAGTCTCCCATGAGAACAGCCCTGGGTTTTCTGTGTCTGTGCAGGCTGGTTACAGTGAGCCACGTGTGTTTAAATTATCTTTGTGCAGAGCATTGTGGTGAGCCTTTGCTCCCAGACTTGCAGTGCAGGTTCTGGTGTTGGTGATAGGGATTTGGCAAATCAAGGTGATGCTGGAACACTTCCCATCCTCACAGCACTATGGAAACATCAACTCCTTTTTTTTTTCTCCTTCCTTTTTTTTTTTCCTTTTCTTTTCCTTCTCCCTCCCCCAAGAATGGAATCCCTACTCTTCCTTCCCAGAAGAAGCCAGATACCAACTCATGCCCTCATGCCCCTGCCAAGTGTTTTGTCTCTGGTGGGGTGGACACTGAGAACTGCAAGAGCAGTGAGAAAGAGAGGCAGTGGATCCGCCCTGACACACCCAGCAAATGCACCTGGAAGCTCGGGAAGCCCCTCTCTGCCTCCCCCCATCATCATGCCACCCTGTGAGTGTTACCTTATTTGCTGATTTTCAGCACAAACCCAGCTCTGATTAAGTGATGTTTTCGATCAAGGGCTTGATGTTTTGAGTTTGTATCCAGTGGATATTCCTTTGAGCTAAAATAGCTAAAATAACCAGCCTGATAAAGGATGTGGGGGTACCAGTTGTGGGTTTCTCTGGGTCTGGATTGAAGGCACTTGAGGTGGTGTTTCATGTTCACACTCAGGTGTTTATTATTTGTTATCAGTAAAACAGTCTCACTGCTGTGAGTTTGGCAGCTTTTCATTAAAGGCACAAAATGGCCAACAATCTCTTGGTACAAGGGCTTTTAAGACTGAACTATCCAATGAAGAACTGACACCTGGATTATTTTCCCTTTTAACCCAATAACTGATCCCACAGAGCTGCAATGGGGACTTTTCTGCCCAATTACAAAATGCCACCCAAACCCATGGAGAAGGAGGAAGAAGCAGCATGAAGAAGAAACCCAGGACAACACTCTGTGCCCTCCACCTTGCTTCCATCCACAATACACTAAAAACCCCAAAACCTCAATTTTTCACCAAGTGATACACCTACACTGCTCTCTATAAGCTATTTCTCACTTTTGTGGATTCTAGGAAAACTAGAATTCTAGTTTAGGAAACTTTCTCCATGAATGAGGGTCAGAGTCAGTGCTGCCCTGGGGGTCAGGGCACCCCAGAGCAGACAGAGAAATATTCCCAGTGCCCTGGGTTTCCACAAAAGGAGAAATAAAAGCAATAAATGCTGTGTGGTTGTTGTGTGACCCTTCTGTGACTACATTGACTTTGTTTGTGTTTGTGCCAGGCCAGAGCCTCCGAAGATCCTGCCCAGCATCCTGAATAAAGTTGGCAACACACCTTTGGTGCGGATCAACAAGATTGGGAAGCACTTTGGGCTCAAGTGTGAACTCTGTGAGTTTCTGCAGGCAGAGAATAAATTACAAACACTGGTTCAGAAACTTGGGTAGCTTGGGTTAGTAGTGTCATATAACCTGGCCACAGGAGTGCAGGTGATTGGCAGGAAACGGTGAGGAAAAATTCCTAATTTTCCCTGGTAGATTTTCTGGGTTTTAGGACTTTGTCATCTAAAACATCTTTCAGTTTGTACCTCATGAGAACAATTCCTGCAGCTTTTCCATTTCTGTAGAAAACACAAAAATGTTTTTCATAGAAAATAATTTTTTATATTTAAAGCAGTTGTGTGAAGTTTTTGACTGCTTCTCCTATTCAGAGTATTCATCAGTGTGTGCAAAATGCAGCTCTGCAGTTATTACTAAAGATCACTGGAAATGATTAAAGGGGTGAAATGGTCAGTGGATTTTTTTTTTGTTGGGGGTTTTTTAACCCAGCCAATACTGTATATTAATACTGGGAGGAAAAATTCCTGGTTTTCCCTGGCAGATTTTCTGGGTTTTAGGATTTTGTAATCCAAAACATTTTTGGCTGGAGAACTTACCAGGAAAGGGGAAAGGGACAAAAGCAGGGTTTGAGGCCAGGTTGGATGGGGCTTGGAGCAGCCTGTTCTGGTGGAAGATGTCTGTGCCCAGGGCAGGGTGAGGAGCTGGATGAGCTCTGGAATGCCCTGCAGCCCTGCTGGTTGTGTGTTTGCAGTGGCCAAGTGTGAGTACTTCAACGCCGGCGGCAGCGTGAAGGACCGCATCAGCCTCAGGATGGTGGAGGATGCTGAGAGAGCTGGGATCCTGAAACCTGGGGACACCATCATTGAGCCAACCTCTGGGAACACAGGTAGGGCATGGAGAGGCTGGGGAAAGCGTGGGGAGAGGCTGTGGTGGTTTTCCTGGAAAAGGCAGGTTTGAGATCACAGCCTGTGCAGGGAGGGAAGGGGATCTGTTCCTGCCTGCCTGGTGCAGGGAGCTGTGCCTCTTCACCTCATACCAGGAACAATTCTGAACTGTCCTCTGCTGACCAGAGCAGGTGGGAAGGAGTTCTGCTGAACTGCAGAGCCTCTTTGATTTAAAGAAAGGAAGTGCTAGGCCAGACTCATAAGAGTCCTCGGGAATTCAATTCTGACTGAAATTACTGTGTAAAGAAGCACCCATAAGACTGGCATTGATGCCTTGTGTAGGCAGACTTAGAATAGAGGCCAAACAGAGCTAAATAATAAAGCAGGGATTTATGAGAAGGCCTCCATGGATGCACCTTGGGCAGCACCAGAGCCCAGCCAGGGCTGCACCCAAGATGAACCAAAATGGCCCCAAAATGCACGGCCGGGCACGGGGTCTGTCCCTGGGATCAGTTCTGCTCCATTTGCACCTTGCAGTTCATTGTCCCATTCCAGCTTTAGCCCTGCAGTCCCACCCTGCTTGTTTTTCTCTCTCCAGCCCATGGTGTTTGTGCTCCTGGGCTGAGATTTGGATCATTTGTCCTTGGTGCCCAGCTGGAGCAGGAATTGTTTTGTCTCCCTGCTCTGTGCACAAAGCTCACCATCCCCTCATATGAAGCTCAGACCCACACACTAAAGCAGAACAGAACCTGAAACATATAAAAGCTCAAACCTGAGTGAATCTGGATCTTCCCCTTCTTTCAGTTCTTCCAGCAGCAGGAAACTGGGAAGTCACATCTGTTAGCTCAGGAGCTGCTCTGGGGGGCATTCAGGGGATTCATTCTGGGGCCATTCAGGGGATTCTGGGGCCATTCAGGGGATTTTGGGGCCACTCAGGGGATTCTGGGGCCATTCAGGGCAGCTGAAGCCTTGGTGAGTGTGGCTGTAGCTCCTGCCTGAACCATGGCCAGGAGTGGAAAATATCCTTGTGTGTTGCATTCCTCCAGTATCCAAGGTCCTGCCATGACATCCCTCTCTCTGGGTCAGTAGCTGATAAATGATTCTACTTGCCACAGAATCCACAAAGGCAGAACTGAAGGAGATACAGGGCAATTACTTCAGAAAGCTGATTTTTTTTTTTTTTTTTTTGTCACATAAGAGCAAAGAGCAGGGCACACAGTAACCTGAGAGAATTGGTTTTTGCTCTCTACTGCTCAGAGTTACTGGGTGTGTTGAATGTGAGAGCTAATGTGTTATATTTTTATCCTCTCTGCATCCCAGTTCTCCGTCAGCCAAAGTCCTGTTTTGATGTTTTGCTGCATTTCCAGTAGCAGAAAGTACAAAGTATTAGAGTTCAGGTCTCAAAATCCTTTCTTCATCACAGACCATAAGGAAGATCTGGATGACTTCTCTTCAGCCTTTGGCTTTAATGAAGCTGCTGCTGGTCTATTTTGTGTATTTGGTCATCCATATTTATCTATAATATACTAAGAAAACATTCCCTTCCCAATATGTTAAACACCACTTGAGTTGTTTGAGGTGTGGGTTAGGCTTCTCTTACAGGAACAATTAAAGATGATTAAGGTGGGGATTTTTTCTCCCACAAAAAACCAGAGGCAGCTTTGAACAAGCAGGCCTCTGTGTAGGGTGAGCTGCATGTGCTGGTGCCCAGAGGAGCAGGAGAGCTGTAGCCTGAGCTCCACACCTCTGAGCCAACCTGATCAGCTCAGGCTGTCCAGCAGGGAGGTGATCTGATAGCAGGTGTGAGCAAAGAGGTGATCTGATAGCAGGTGTGAGCCTCTCTCCCACAGGGACAGCTCTGCTGAGCTCAGCCCTCAGGTGAGCAGGCAGAAATCAGGCTGGACATGGAGTGGAGATGTTCAGAGTGGAAATGAGATGTCTGTCTCCAGCAGCCAGGGTGCTTCACTGTTGTGGCAAGCTGACACTGTGTTTTAGAACCTCAATCACCAACAGCATCTAAATAATGTGTTTTTAGACAGGACTTAGTCTCAGCACATTGTGAATTGGGATTTGTGCAGCAGTGAGTCAATAGAGGCTCTGCAGACCTTTTGTAGAATCAAAGTGATTCTTCTCATCTCCTCCAGCTTAAAGCACGTTCCTTTCCCAAATTAGACCTGGCAAAATGAAGTGGGTGAGACAGGAGGAAGGTGATGTGCATGTTGCAAAGGCAGCAGTTTGCACAAGCCAAGTTCCCCACCCTTGGCTAAACTTCCTCTGGGCTGTGAACCTCAAACAAGGATCGGCACCTGTAAACCCCACAGGCAGAAACGTCCCCTTTGCCACCCCTCTGGTGGAAATGCTGGAAGGCAGGGCGTGCCAGAGCTGTCCCTGTGTGTTCTGTGCCCTGCTGCTCACTGAGTGCTCTGTGTGCCTTTGCTGTTGCAGGGATCGGGCTGGCCCTGGCGGCGGCAGTGAAGGGCTATCGCTGCATCATCGTCATGCCAGAGAAAATGAGCATGGAGAAGGTCAGAGCTGCCTCTGCTTGCAAGAATTTAAACATAAACGTGTCTGCACTCGCTGAGCTCCTGCTGCAGATCAGTGCTGGGGCTTCAGCAACGAAGGTGCAGGATCTTGGCCAGGGAAAACTCTGGTGAGGTGCTGTTGCCAGTGCCCGGAGAAATCCAGGCTGGCTTGCCATGGATAGAAAATGAAATCCAGGCTGGCTTGCCATGGATAGGAAATGTCTTTAGGACCCATCCCCACAGCACTGCCACTTTGAAAACTCCCATAATTATTTTAAATACAGATAATCTGAGGTTTACCTGGCACGTTGAAGGGGTTACCTGTGTCCCAGGTGAGCTGTTCCTCGCTGAGCAGAGGGTGAAAAAAGACAGTGCTGGAGCTTTGAATATCCTGCAGATATTCTGGCCTTCGGGAGGTGCAGGGGGCCTGTTGAGGGTGTTTTGGGGTTGTGACCACCTTTATTTGCTGCAGGTGGATGTCCTGAGAGCTCTGGGTGCTGAGATTGTGAGGACCCCAACTACAGCCAGATTTGATTCTCCTGAATCTCACGTGGGAGTGGCCTGGAGGTTGAAGAATGAAATCCCCAATGCACACATCCTGGACCAGGTGAGAGCCAGGGTGTCAGAGGTGAGGTGTAGCATGGAGGAGGCTCTGGGGTGTTCTGGGTTGTCTGTTCAACACTCTCCATGTGTCTCTGGAGGAGAAGATGCCCCAAATCTGGAGGTGGAGCTGAGCAGTGAGCACGTTGTAGGAAAGGAAGTTTTTGCAGTCACTAGAGAGCAGCAATGAGCTGGTGTTTGCCACAACCACAGCACTCAGGGTGTCTATTTCCAGTGAGCTGGCAATCCTGTGAGGAAGAATGGACACAGGGGTCACATTGCTAGGAGTGCTGTCCCACAGACAGGACTGATTTTGGCATGGGAGGGTGCTGGCACCTTAGGACTGCGCTTAAATTAGGTCACTTAAGAGGCCTAGTTCCAGATAATACACAATGATACATTCTGCAGAGAGCATGGTTAGGTGTTGTGGGGTTTGGGGATTGTTTGAAATGCTTTTGAACTCGCTCAAAAGGTGATTTTTGTACTTCTGATCTGCCTTTGAATTCAGTACCGCAATGCCAGCAACCCCCTGACCCACTACGACACCACGGCTGAGGAGATCCTGCAGCAGTGTGATGGTAGGTCTGCTCTACTGCTGAACCCTTCCAAGGGCCCCTGGCAGGGCCCTTCTCTTATGTGCCTGGAGAATGAGCCCTCAGATGAGAAAAACATGGATTTTGATAGAGCAAACCCCATACATGTGCTGTGTGTCCTTAGAGAGTTACCTTGTTTCAGTGGTTGTGGTGTTTTCTGGGACCCCCGAGGAAGGAAGGAATGATGATGTTCTTAGAAGGCTAACTTATTACTTTATGATCTATATTATATTAATTATATTATATTAAATATTTTGTTATATTAAATATTATATATATATATATATTATATTAAAGAACACTAAACTATACTAAAAAATACAGAAAGGATACAGACAGAAGGCTAAAAAGATAATAATGAAAACCTGTGACTCTCTTTCCAGAGCCCTGACACAGCTTGGCCCCAACTGGCCATTAAGTCAAAACAATTCACAGCAGAATCCATGGAAACAATGTCTAGACACATTCCAAAGCAGCAAAACACAGGAGAAGCGATCAGATAATTATTGTTTTCATTTTTTTTGAGAGGCTTCTCAGCTTCCCAGGAGAAAAATCCTGGGCCAAGGGATTTTTCAGAAAATATGACAGTGACAAGTGGTCATAGTAATGACTTTTTTTCCCATTAAAGAAGAATTCTTTATATTTTAGACTTTTCTGCCTGTGAGCAGGTGGAGAAAGCAGTGCTGTTTAAGTTACTTCAAAACCCTTCTGTAGGTAGACTGGTATAGAATAGGGTCATTCTTTGATCACAAATACAGAAGTAGGTTTTAACATTTGCAGAGCAAATACTCCAATACACTGCGAGCATCTTCACTTAGGAGTGCAGCACACTTAGTGTGCTCTCAGGAGCACAGGCTGCTCTGTGCCACAGCTGTCCCCAGCAGCACCCTCTGGCTCTCAGGGCTCTCTCCAGCCCCAGAGGGGGCTGAGCTGAGGCAGCAGAGCTTCAGCTGGGCTCGTTCTCAGCTCAGGAGCTGCTTTGGGAGCTGTTGGAGGCATTCCCTGTGATGCTGCAGCACGTGGGCATTTCCATAGGGCACAGAAGGGAAGGCTCCAGACCTACCTTAATAGACAGTGCAGTTTCTGATTGGACCTTCTGATAAGAAAATCAGCAATTAAATTCATTCACATAAAGGTGAGAGGACCATGTGGAAGGTTCTCCTCTGGCTGTTTAGAGGATTTGCCTTGTCCTTCTGTGACAAACTTGGAGTTAAACTGATGGCACTTTTACAAGCTGCCATCCGACAAACTGAGAGTCCAGATGAGTTCCAGATTTAGGCTTCTTGTTTCTCTTTACTTCCCCTTACAGCCCAGACACTGTTCAGTTACCCCTGCTTGGTGGGGTGTTATTCTTTTGGCTGCTAAGCAATTGATTTTGTGTGTGGTGACCTTTTAAAAACCCTTTTTCCTTTTAAATTAACAAAGCTGTCATGTGGGTGCACCAGAGAAGCTGCAGGTGGTGACACAGGGATGAACTGTCCTATCCACACTCCCTCTGAGTGCTAGTGACCAAAACAGCCTTTCTCACATGAAAATGAGGGAGTAGTTGTGTTAACACTTCTCTCCAGAGCTGCCTGTCCCACGCTCTTGGCACTCACTCAGTTAATTAACAAACATAATGGGCTGCTCAGTTTGACTCAGAGAGTGAGTTGTGTGTATCAGCAGATACAGGAACAGGAAAACTGCAGCTGTCAGCTCTGTGGGCCACATCCAGCTGTGTCCAAAGTGCCACAGATTGGTGCCTTGCCAGGCCTCTGGCTGGGCATTTCAAAACCCTTGCTGGAGAAAATGATGATTGAGCAATGCAGTTTCAAGGCAAAGAGTCCTACCCTGCCCTTTTCAGCCACTTTTGTGCATTTTTTGTTGAGGAAAGTCCATCCTTAGGTGGGTGTGAGCTTTCAATCCATCCTTCTGCTGGAGATTTCACACTTCTCTCCCACACTCTTAAACAGGAAAGGTGGACATGGTGGTGGCCACGGCTGGCACAGGAGGGACCATCACTGGCATCTCCAGGAAGTTGAAGGAGAAATGTCCAGGCTGCAAAGTAAGTGAGAACCCCACTGCTTTTGCCTGTAATGTCTCCTCAAGCTGCTCTCCTTGGCACATCCCACTCCTTGTAAGGCTCTCTGAAGGGAGGTTCTTGGGTCTTCTCAGTTAAAAGGTTGTTCTGGCTGCAGAGAGGGTTTCAGAGTGTCTGAAATCATCATGCTCTGGTTCCCTTGGTGACCAGAGCTCAGGTTTGGCTCAGCAGATGAATACTGACACTCAGATCCCTCCATGGGGTGCCTGGGAAACTTCCTTCTGCCTGGGAAACTTCCTTCTCTGGAAGTTTCTTCTTCTTCTGTGCTCTGCAACCTTTTGTTTCCTCCCTGGCTGTGCCATCCCCGGCAGCTCTGGAGCTGCTGAGGTTTTGCCCGGTGGAATTCTCTCTGCACACACCAGCCTGTGTGTTTTCCTGTGTGATGCGTGAGATTTCCTCACAGAACTCAGGATCCTGCTTCAATCTTGAGAGTTCTCCTACACAGGCAGGGAGTGGTAAAGGAAATAAAACTGATCTGCTTGACTTGGCACAAAATGAGTTGTCTGTGATGATGCCTGGCATGTGGATGAGGACAACCTTGTCTCAGGGAAAGCCTGGTTTCTGTTTTCTGTTTAAACCAAGCAAAACCCATGTGTGGAATAAGTGGTGCCATCACCCTGAGAAGCTGGGATGGGTTTCCAAGGGGGCCAGAAGCAGCAAAACCTTTGAATATTGCCAGGAGGAAATGAACAGGAGAGCAGGCTGGCTGTGTGCCACCAGCAGCTGTGACAAGGCCAGTGCTCTCCAAAGCTCTGTGTCCTGGTGGCCTGAGGGGAAATCTTCTCCAGATTGTAGGTGTGGATCCTGAAGGCTCCATCCTTGCTGAACCAGAAGAACTGAACAAGACTGACAAGACAATGTATGAAGTGGAAGGAATTGGATATGATTTTGTCCCCACAGTGTTGGATAGATCTGTAAGTCACATTGCTGGGTTTACTGCCCTTTGCCCTCTGCTGGGATGCAGGATTGAGGTTAAAGGCAGGGGAAAACTTGGGGGAGGATTTCTTCAAGCTGAAATAGAAGGGTTAGCAGGCAGAACTATTCCTGTTCTTTCCGTCAGCATAAACAGCCCTTGAAAGGCTTAAGACCACATTAGTTTTACAAATCTAAGTCAAAGTGCTGTAAGTAGATAACATTTTCCTACAACACACACTTTTTTCATGCTTAAAACAACCCCAAAACACACCTGGAAAAAACCAGTCATGAAACACAGACAATAAAAATAAAACTGTTGAGTTTGTGAGCGTCCCCAGGACAAGGTGAGAGATGAGGAGTTGAGAATCTGACTCCATGTTCTCAGAAGGCTGATTTACTATTTTATGATATTATATTAAAGAATGCTATACTAAAACTATACTACAGAAAGAGAAGGATACAGACAGAAGGTTTAACAGAATGAATAATAAAAACTCATGACTGACTCTTCAGAGTTTGATGGTGATTGGTTATTAATTAAAAAAAAATCACATGAAACCAATCAAACATGCACCTGTTGGTAAGTAATGTTCAAACTACATTCCAAAGCAGCAAACACAGGAGAAGCAATCAGATAATTTTTATTATTTATATTTTTCCCTGAGGCTTCTCAACTTCCCAGGAGAAGAAATCCTGGGGAAGGAATTTGTCAGAAAATATGACAGTGACATAAAACAGACACACAGCAAAGAACACCAACTTACCAATCACAAAAACCCCACAAAGCAACCAAACCAAACCTTCCAGCAGAGCATCCCTCCTGGACAAAGGGGTTATAAGACTGTCCTGAACAGAGCCTGTGTCCCTGGGATGCCTTCCAGGGGGGGCGGAAGCTGATGCTGTCTGAGGCTGCTCTCACAGAAGGGTTCCAGCAAGGAGCCTTTTGTGCTGATGTGATCATCTCACCTTGGCAAAAATCCCCACCTGGCATTTGGAGGAGGATGGAAACCCGGGGCTCAGCTGTTCCCTCAAAGAGCCAGGGCTGAACCCACACTGCTTGTGCAGTTCCCCTGGCCCTCCCCAGTTAAACAGAGCCTTGTTTCTGTCTCCTGCCCCTGCCCAGACAGTGGACCAGTGGTACAAGAGCAATGATGAGGAGTCCTTTGCCCTGGCCCGGATGATGATCCGCGAGGAGGGGCTGCTGTGTGGTAAGAGCAGGCAGGAGCCCCCTGCCCTCCTCTGATGCACATCAGAGACCTCCTTCCGCTCCACATCTTGTCCCCCTCGCTCTGGGCTCCTCTGTTCTGTCTGCTCCTCCCCTGTGATGGCTTCCATGGGGTGGTTTGATGGTTTTGCCCCTGCTGTGTATTCTGCAGGGGGCAGCTCGGGCAGTGCCATGTCTGTGGCTGTGAAGGCAGCCAAGGAGCTGAAGGAGGGCCAGCGCTGTGTTGTCATCTGCCCTGACTCCATCAGGAACTACATGTAAGGATCTGCTGCTCTTCTTCTCTGGGAGAGGGGTGAGGGAGTCCCTCAGACCTTGGAACACCCAGTTATCCCAGCAAGGAATGTCTTGGGGCACAAGTTCTGAGCTGTCTAAAAGGGGCCTGGCACATGGAGCAGGGAGGATCCTTTCCCCTTTAAATCTGAGCTCTGATTTCAGTAGATAATCATCACTGGTTAGCATTTCTCACAGCAAAGGCCTTGCTTTCACTGTGTTATTTGTGGGGATCACTGATTATCCCAATCCTGGAAGGGTTCCTTTGCCCTTGAGCTGGGTTCCTGCCCTGAGCAGGATCCAGCAGTCCTGCAGCAGCAGCAGCAGCCACACTCAGGGTGAGTTTGCAGGTGGAAATGTCAGGGCTTTAAGCTGTGTTGAGAAGTTTTTCTCCAATCACATTGAAACATACCCCAAAACATGGTATTTTTAGCTGAGTTTCCTCACCCATGTTACATCCAGCTCAATATTAGACAGACAGAAGTTGCAGACAAGACACATCCCCATTCCAGGCTGTGTCTCTGTGATATTGCAAGGGGCTGATAGAGTTGGAGCTTTGTTTCCTGTGGGATTCCTTTTTGTCCCCATGAGTATTTCTTCTCCATGTCCCTGCCACCCAAGCTTGGATGTCCAATTTCCAATTCCACCTTATCTGTTGGTGGCAGTGAGCTGTGAACAGCTGTTTCTGTTTGCTGTCAGATGTTCAAGCCCTGCTAATGAGCTTTTCACCCCCTGGTGCTCTGCAGGTCCAAGTTCCTGAGTGACAAATGGATGATTCAGAAAGGGTTCATGAAAGAAGAAGACCTTGGCAACAAACCCTGGTAAGCCAGTCAGATCCATCTGGATTTCCATCAGTCTATTCAATAGAGTTCATGGCAGCTGCTAATTTAAAGCTCATTTCAATTTACACTTCTCCTTTGATTTAGCTGATCTCCCATGCTATTGTCTTGTGCAGCTATTAATCAAATTTGCTTTAATTAGTTGACATCCTTCCTTGAGTTGTTTTGCAGCAGCAGAAAATTTGGTACTTAATGATTGGGGTTTTTTTAATGAAAAGCATTATATCTGGAATTTAAACAAAAAGGAAATAAGCACAGAATCCTTCCAAAATCAGAGTTCTTGAGTGCAAAGCACTGCAGGTCTACATAGCTAGAAGGGACTCTTCCCTAAATGTTGTCTATGATAACTGTAAATACAGATAGGTCTTTGAGTAGGAGTGCAAAATTTTCTGTGTGAGAGATAAATAAAGAAATTGGGGAGATCAGTGCTCTCCACTGACTATCTGTAATTGTAGAAAGCAGATGAAATGAGGAGAAAGGGTTTGATTTTCAAGCCATCTCACACTTCAGAGACTTTCTGATGCAGGGAGTAACACCTGAGAGCCCTGAAGCTTTATTGACTCTGGCTGAATCCTGACTCTCCCTGCAGCCTTTGTCTTTCCTGTGCTGCTGGAGGCCACTGTGCACCAAGGGCTGGTTCTGTGTTCTCCATAAAACTTGCATGGGATTGTTTTTCACTCCATCCCCAGGTGGTGGAACATCAGCATTCAGGAGCTGAGCCTCTCTGCCCCCCTGACTGTGCTTCCAAGTGTTACCTGTGCCAAGACTGTGGAAATCCTCCGCGAGAAGAGATTCGACCAGGTACCAGTTGTTGATGAATCTGGGTATGTGCACATCTATCACTCTTCATCCATTTCTACCACTCCCCTCAGCAGGTCCCCAGGGATGTCTTTTAAATGCTTGCTGGAAATAAAATGTCTTCTCACCCATCCTTTTTCATTTATTAACACAGTTCAGAAATGTTGCCTTGAACACGCCAGTGCTGGGCTTTGTGTTTTCATGCCAGGATTGTCCTGCCCTTCACAAGATTCTAATGATCATATCATATCATATCATATCAATCATCATATCATATATTATATTATGCTGTACTAAAAGTATACTAAAGAAAGAGAAGGATACAGACAGAAGGTTTAACAAGAATGAATAATAAAAACTCGTGACTGACTCCTCAGAGTGATTGGTCATTAAGTAAAAACAATTCACAGGAATTGTTTTTACTCAGTCATTGTGTCTCTGCAGGATAATTTAATTTCTTTTAATAATACCAGTTTAACTTAAAAAAAAAAAAAAGCAAAAATTCCTGTTAAAAACAACCAACTCCAAACGTGTCCACATCTATCAGAGCTTTCTTCAGCACACTGTGTTTCAGTGCAGGGCTGCAGTGACCCCCATAAACCAGGGTTTTCCAGCAAGCTGGAATGTTCCTTATCACCCTTCAGCCCTCCTGCAAACAGGCTGAGTATTGAGGATTGCTCAGTTGTGCTGACCTGAAGGATGAATTCTTGTAGATCCTCACAGGGAGAAGGGAAATGACCCCAGCTGGGGTGAGCTTGTCTCTGGCTGTCACACCTTTCAAAAGCACAGATGGGAGTGTGAAAAAATGAAGTGGTTTGTGCTTTCCAAAAGCTCTCTGAGATTGCAGGCAGCTCTCTCCAGCTGCAAGGAGCAGAGATGAAAAGGTCCTGGTGCTCAGAAGGACCTGCAGCATCTGCTGCCTTGTGTGTGAGTCTCCAGCACCTCTGAGAGCTGCACCCTGTTTCCTGCAGACACACACAATCCAAGTGTGCCATCAATAATGCTGCATTATTACCATGAAATAGCTGAACTGACTCCTCCAGGCTGGCTGGGAGTGGATGCTTTTTTCTACAGGAGCACCTGAAGCTTTTGTGTTGTTTATCCCTGTCTTGTGTCTCCTTCCCCAGGGTGATCCTGGGCATGGTTACCCTGGGTAACATGCTTTCCTCACTGCTGGCTGGAAAAGTTAAGCCTTCTGATGAAGTCAGAAAAGTCATCTACAAGCAATTTCAGCAGGTAGGCAGGTGTACTCTGCAGCTCCTGGTTGCAATACTAGAGTAGGTGTGCTAACACTGCACAGGCTGGGTGAGGTTCACCTGGGGCCAAGCCAGCACCTGGTACTGAGCATAGAATTTCCTTTTAAAACCATGGAATGCTTGACTTCGTTTCCACCAGGATTTAAGTTCCAGCACTGTCCCAAAGTGGACTGAGGGCTGTGTTCTGGAAGTGTGTTTAATGCTTCTGTTCAACCTGTGAGCCACCTGAGGCTACTGGTTCTTTATGGACAAATGTGAATTTATTTTTTCCTCCCCAGACAGATAATCCAGCATCATGGGGACCTGTGGTGGGTAACACAACTGCCTGGTTCATGTTCTGCCTTCCTTGGACGCCTCAGGAGTTTCTGGGGCTGGTGGTGTGGGGTGGTGTCTGGGGCTGCTCTGGTGCTGGCTGCATCAGCCAGTTCTCTGCACTTCTGAGGTTGTGGCTCTGGCCATGGGCAGCTTGAAGGCTTCTTTAGCAAAGAACAGCTGAACCATTTCTTCTTTCTTTATTTCTGGTATTTTCTTGGTGGGGGCTGGAAGGGGAGTGACACAAGCTGTGGTACTCTGACTGTTAACTAAAATGGTTATTTTCCACTTGAATTGATGGGTTAATGGAGAAACGTGGTGGAATGCACATAACCTCAGAAGTATTGTGGGTATTGCTTCTCTTGCCACTTTAGTCAAGCTTATTTGGTTTATTTATGGGTGAAACTGGGAAAATGAATCTTTTGTGTCACCAAAATCACTTCTGGTATCCTACATGGCTGCATCAAATGAGAGGCTTAGCCTGCAAACCAGGGGAAAAGTACATTTTGGAAAGATGGGTTTTTTGGCTTTTTTAGGTTGCTCAGAGAGGTTGAGGATTTCCCATCCCTGTTCCAGACCAGGCTGGATGGGGCTCTG
The DNA here is from genome assembly GCF_028018845.1 of Melospiza georgiana. Classification (NCBI taxonomy): domain Eukaryota; kingdom Metazoa; phylum Chordata; class Aves; order Passeriformes; family Passerellidae; genus Melospiza; species Melospiza georgiana. Next base: position 115,266,579 of record NC_080431.1, read on the forward strand.
AGCACCTGAGAATAGTGGAAGGTGTCCCTGCCCCTGGCAGAGGAGCTGGGTGATCCCAAAGGTCCCTTCCACCCCAAACCATTCTGTGATTTTACAACATGGGCAGCCAGCTTTGGTAGGATCACCACAATTATTTTATGGTAATTCTTAGAATGGAAGCAGAATGGTTAGAGCTTTTTTGAAAGTCCCTGGTATAATTTCAAATCTGGGGATTTGAAACACCAGTCACAGGATAATTTGCCAACCCAAACAAGTGCTAGTGGAGGGAGGAGCCATCCTTGTGGAGTCAGATGTTAGTTCCTGTGGTTTGACTTCTCAGTCATGTGTAGTATAGTACTCACTGCCTAGAGACCTAGTAAGCTTAAAAGCAAAGCCTAAATGTGAAAAAACCCGTGGGCAAAACGTTTAAGGAGCTTGAACAAGCAGGTGAAATCTCTGTGGGGGTTCTGTTAAATTTCCACTGAGCATCTCCAGGCATATTTATGCCTTCATGGCTGTCCCAGTGCTGCCAAGGGGCTGCTTGTCCTGGTTCTCTGTAGCCTGCCCAGTCCCTGAAGACAGATTTGGGACTGATGGGTGACTCCATGTGGCAGATTTCCCACCTCCTTCCTTTCCTGGCCCCCAGGTTTAAATATTGGTTCCTATAGCAGGTCTCTTAAACACAGGCTGCTGGGAATCCTCTGACTCCCACTCTGTGCTCCAGTGCAGCCCAACTGTTCATGCTGTGGCATTTATTTAACACAGAGAGGCTTTTTTGAACCTGCAGTGCAAGACTCTTCCTTGCTGTGAGTTCCTTTAATAAAAGGATGTCAGATGGTGGGTGATGGGGAGAGTCACCTGGAGCTGCTGCTTCAACTCTTAACTCATGTTTGAACAGTTTTAGGCACTTTTTAAAATTATTGCAGCAGGAGGTTGCTGAAGTGTTTTGGAAATAGCTGCATTTTTTCAGAGTTGACACAGGATGGTTTCTTGTTCAGTCTTAGCAAAGTTGAGCTTCACAAAGAAAATGAATTATTAAATCTCAGTTCCTTGATTTGTACCCGAGTCCTGTGTTAGCTGAGCAATCTTTCACCCTTGGTTTTGGTTTTGGCTTGTTTGGGCTTTTCTGCCTTTGCAGATCATATTCACTTCCACAATGATTGGCAGCCTGATTCATTCACTTTTTCAATCTTTTTAGAATAAAATCACCAAATATAAAGACTTTTGTGGTCACTTCTTTTGTTGAGACACATGGAACACTTAACCTTCTTTGATTGCTAGCATTTTTCAGATCTTCATTCTATTCATTATGTTTACAGAACCAGAAGGAATAACTTCATGTAGTGCTTTGTGCTTTTTGGAAATCAGAAACAAAGAAAAGTGATCTTTAAAGTTGGCCTTGATTTGTTGGTGTTCTCTAGTGCTTCAGGTGGGAGCAGAGCATAAATGTTGATGTGTTGATTTTAGTTCTGTACAAAGCGTATGGGGATTATTGACTGCTAAACATAGAAAGCACTGTTTTACTCAAGCTCTGTAACTCTCTCCTCAGATTAACCTGAAAGACAACTTGGGGAAACTCTCTCACATCCTGGAAATAGACCACTTTGCTCTGGTGGTTCATGAGCAAATTCAATGTGAGTACAAAGTGCTGCACCTTGAGAGAGCAAATCTTTGAGTGGCAACAAGAAGCAAGGGAGAGTGTGAATGTATAAAGTGAGTTCTGATGTAGCAAAATGCTAATTTTGTATGTAAATTTGTGCTACTGAGCCTAATTTCCATCCCTGGAGGTGTTCAAGGCCAGGCTGGATGGGGCTTGGAGCAACCTGGTCAAGTGGAAGGTGCCCCTGCCTGTGGCAGGGGTGGAACAAGATGATTTTAAGGTCCCTTCCAACCCAAACCATGCTGGGATTAGTAAGACTAAATAAATCTTCAAATCTCAGGAATATCATTCTTATATGTGAATAATATTTTGTCCTGTTTAATCTCCCTAATAGCAGACAACTTTGCAAAGTTACAAACACTGAGACACTGAGACTGAAAACAATATTAAGTCATGCCAGATAAATTTATCTTTAGCTTCTCAATTGTAACTGGAAAAAGAAAAGCCATCAAATTTGGGGTTTTTCTTAATAATCTCCATAAGGATGTGCTCTTGGCTCTGAGCGGACTATTTATAAACCTGGAGTCTCAATGGAAGCTTGCAGTGAAACAGAGATTGAGTGAAAAAAAGCCCAGGACAGTCCAGCTGACTGAAAAAAACTGAGAATAGAAGTAGATTCAACATCTCAGTACAGACAGATTTTAGGAACTGGAATTTAGACAATTGATAAAGGGCCAGAGGTCGTGTGGCCACCTGGTTCCCAAGTCAAGTCCCAAGATAATGAGAAAGTCACTTGAGCCTGTGCTGTCAATGCAGCAAAGATTAAATGGTTAGTACATTTTTTGGATATAAATGGGGTATTGTGGTTTTTATACTGATTCTGTGGTTGGCAGGGATGCAGGAAGAAGGCTGTGTCACATTTCCTCCTCAAAATGTGGTTCCATTGGGCCATTCAAGCGGCCCCTGGTTTCAGTGGGGTAATGCCACTTGCAGCTGTTTCAAGTAATTAATGTTTATGGAAAATACACTTGTGTCAAGAACAATAAATCCACTGGATCCTTATCCTTCCTTCCATAAAGTTCCAGTGTCCCTTTTGCTGAGGAGCCTTTCTGAGCTGAAAATCCTTGTCACTGCTCTGTGACTCTTGGCCAAAGGTGCCTTTTGTGTTCCCCCTCTGTGCCAGGACCACCCAACACCTCCAGGATGATGGAGCTGGGATGGCTCAGCTCCCCATTTCACAAACACTAGAACCAAGCAGGAGGGGATGTGTTTGTGCCTCCTGGAGCCTGAATTCCCTTTTTCCTCCCTGCAGATCACACGGATGGCTCCTCCAGCAAGCGGCAGATGGTGTTTGGCATCGTGACAGCCATCGACCTCCTGAACTTCGTCACCGCACGCGAGCGGGAGAGGAAATCCAACTAAAGCCAGCAGCAGCCTGGAGCCTGCTCAGCATCCTGCAGCCTCAAACAAAGAATCGGGGTCATGTCTTAACTAGAATATTTTTTTTCCTTTTATTTTTTCTCCTTTTTTTTTTTTTAATTCTGAAAATAAGTAGTTAGCCATCTTGCTGTCAGCTCTCCAGCCAATGTGTCCTGCTGCATTGCCCAGCTTCTGGGATCTTGTTTCTTAATCAGGCTAAGCAGTATTTCTTATCAAGACAATTTATTTTTTTACCTATATATATATATATATATGTATGTGTAAAAAATATTGCCTAAATTAAGTGGTTTGTTCCTTACTCGTTGTGTCTAAAGGCTGGCTTTCCAAAATGTTGTTTCAGAATCATAAAATGTGTTGAAATAAAGAGTTACTGAAGCAGAGGCCCAAGAGAGCTCTGGAAAGTTCTGGATTCCTCCCCCCCTATTTAAGGGTGTTCAGTTAGATATTACCTGTGTTGAGACAAAACTGGGACTGGGGCATGGGCAGAAGGAAGGAGGGTTTCCCTTTTGGTGGCATCATTGTAAAACAAGAAAATCCTCAGGGCTGAAGCTGAGACTTCCTCCAAGCATCTGCTCTGAGGAAAAGCTGGTTTGAGTAGAATCATGGCAGTGAAGTGGCAAACATCAGCCAGTGACTCTGTTTTACACAGTGCACCAGCTTTCCCTGCCACAGACCTGTTTTTTTTTTCCTGTTGTTTTTTCCTGATAAGTAAGCACAAGTAAGGAAAGATTTAAAAGGTGAGATCAAGCATCTTGCTTGAAAATTTTTTAAAATCATGCTGTTTCATCTGTTACCTTCTTCTCCCTCCCCATTTGTCTCAGAGTGCCTTTTCTGTGCCTGTTTCAGGAGAGCCAAAGATAATCTCTGAGGAGCTGTGAACTCTTCCAAGTCTTGTTTAGGTGCTCCTACCCTGTAGTGGCTCATTCCAAGAGAAAAGCCCTGCATTGGCTACCCCCTCAGATTAGGGCTATTGCTGAAGGCAAGTGACCCATCCTAAACTTAAAATGTGGTTTGCCATTAAATTCCTGCACTTCTTTAAGACTTAAAACAGTTTTTCCCAAGGCTCTGGGAAAGAAAAATACTATAAATCTAAAAATGTGCAAATTCAATAGTAATTGAAAGTTTCTAAAGAGTGATGAATTTCTTTCTGCCATCGCAGTTATCACTGCTGCTAGATTTTGGCATTACTTTGAATATTTACTTTACTGGCTTTTATCTGATTTTTTCCCCCATTTTCCATCTGACCTTTGCTGACAGCAGCAGGGAGGGAGGTGCTTGAGTAGCTGAGGTTTGTCCTTTTCCCATGTCAAACCTGACCTGACTGAATTCAGCAAGAAATATGAGAGTGGTAGCAGGAGGTTCCCAAAGCTGCTTTTCAGAGCAGCACAAGAGGGGAGTTTAAGGTGAGGCAGCAAAATAGTCAATTATAAAGAAATACAAAGATTTGAATCTGTTTTTCTGATTCACTGTTCATACACAAATCCCTGTAGTGCCATGGAAACTGGCAGTATTGTGGAGTGAGGCACAGGGGATGGTTAGAAATGGTGGGGAACAGGGGAAGGGAGTGTAAACCATCCCAAATAAGCCAAAGGATCCAGAGAAATTCACCTTCTCCCCTGGGGTTTGCTAAGAACAGAAGCTGTCTCCTCTGCACTGGCACAGGGAGGAGAAGGCTTTTCTTATTCCCAGAGGAACTGGGTAAATAAACGGAACTGCTGCACAACTGAAAAACTTTCCAGAGCTCTTTCCCATGGCAGGGGTGAAGGCAGCAAAGGGAAGGGGACAGGGAATCCAGCAGGGCTGAAATTGCTCTGCTAAAGTTTGTGAATGTGATGCTTTTTTGCATGTCTGAGAACCTCATTGCTGGCCTGGTCCTGGTTAGTTGTGGTAGGGCTGATTAAAACTGGGCTTATCTTTGTTTCAAGTGCTCTGAAGACCAAGAAAGACACTGCAGTTTGTTCAGTCTTTTACCTGAAATTGAAGGCCAGAGCCTGAACAGAACTGTATTTTTTTCCTGAAGTGAGTGCCTGCATCTTCTGTTTACCTTTGCTGCTTTTGCAAGCACTGACTAAACCTGAAAACTACTTTGCACATGAATATTTTTATCAGCAATTTATGCTGTATTTGTTTGTCACTGTAAGAGATTATCAGTGCTAATGTTGGCTCTGCAAAAATATTTCTTATTTTCTCACCTGAAGACAGCTGTTCAGTAAAATCTGTACAATATTTTGCAACCAGTTACCAGGCAATGACTTAAGGTTCATTTTCACATTGTCATGTCCTATGTTATTTCCCATTTCTTGCACAAGCTGGGGCTGACTCCAGAACTCTGGCTAGCAGGGGTTCCTCTGAGCAGCCAGACCAATCTCATCTGCCCACCAAGCCCATTTCTGAAAACTTGTTTGCTATAAATCTACACTGTCAGAAGTTTCCTGACATTGCCCCTGTCATCCAACAGCTTTTCTTACTGTGCAGTGTCAACCGAGGGAAAGGGAAGACTCCTTATGCTTCAAGGAGCTGGGAAAAATCACCACTATGTGCTGTATTTATTGCACAGATGTTCACAAATGTACCATACAAAGAGTTCAATAAAGGCTGTTTGATTGCAGAATGGCTCTGGGTTGTTTTTTTAATGCCAGTTCAAGCTTGTGTGTTAAGATTGTAAGTTTTTGTTTTTTTTTTTTTTTTTAATGCCAGTTCAAGCTTGTAAGTGTATTAAGAAGGCTGTAAGATTGTTTTTTTTAATGCCAGTTCAAGCTTGTCAGTGTGTTGAGACTGTAAGGTTTCTTTTTTTTTAACACCAATTCAAGTTTGTAAGTGTGTTAAGACTGTAAGAAAGATTGTTTTTGTAATGCCAATTCAAGCTTGTGTGTTGAGACTGTAAGGTTTCTTTTTTAAATGCTAGTTCAAGCTTGTAAGTGTGTTAAGACTGTAGAATTGTTTTTATATGCCAGTTCAAGCTTCTAAGTGTGTTGAGACTGTAAGATTGCATTTTTTAATGCCAGTTCAAGCTTCTAATTGTATTAAGACTGTAAAATTGTTTTTTTTTAATGCCAATTCAAGCTTGTAAGTGTGTTAGACTGTAAGATTGTTTTTTTAATGCCAGTTCAAGCTTGTAAGTGTGTTAAGGCTGTAAGATTGTGTTTTTAATGCCAGTTCAAACTTGTGTTTATACTGTAAGGTTGTTGTAAGATTGTTTTTTTAATAGCAACTCAAGCTTGTAGGTGTTAGACTGTAAGACTGGGGGTTTTTTTTAATGCCTGTTCGAGCTTGTAGGTGTGTTAGGCTGTAACACATTTGTGCAGAAGACCCCTGGCTGTCAGTGTGAGGCTCTGCAGTTCTTTCCATGTCTCCAGGCTGCCAGGATGAGCTCCCTGCTCTCATGCTGGGTATTCAGGTGCCTCCCCACACACACAGTGCTCTGTGCTCATCAGCTCTTCCTCTCCTTACCCCAGTCCAGCAGCATGGGCTGACTCCATCCTGCACATCCTTCTCATGTGGTACCTGAAATGCTGCTATTGCTGGCAGATCCCTGCTCTTCCTTTTGGCAGCCCCCTCAGAGGGTGTCATGAATGGGTTTCGTGATGGTTTGTGGATTGATCTCAGGGTGCAAAAACCAACACAGCACAGGGGGTTTGCAGTAATAATCAAAACAAATGCACCTTTATTGAATGACCACAGCAAAATGTGATAGAGGGATTAAGGGAGAGAAAAAGATAGAGAAGGAGAGAGAAAGAGGGGATAGAGTGGCAAACACAGAGTGGCAAAGTCCTTCGATGTCTGTGACCGTGTTCACAGGGGTCTTAGGATGAGGGAAGAGACGAGGATCTGACTCCATGTTTCAGAAGGCTGATTTATTATTTTATGATATATATTACATTAAAACTATACTAAAAGAATAGAAGAAAGAATTTCATCAGAAGGCTAGCTAAGAATAGAAAAAGAAAGAATGAATAATAAAGGCTTGTGGCTTGGACACTTTGTCCAAGCCCATTCACTGTGATTGGCCATTAATTAAAAACAACCACATGAGACCAATCACAGATGCACCTGTTGCATTCCACAGCAGCAGATAATCAATGTTTACATTTTGTTCCTGAAGCCTCTCAGCTTCTCAGGAGGAAAAATCCTAAAGAAAAGATTTTTCATAAAAGATGTCTGTGACAGATGTCCAGCCAATGGAGCTCACCAGGTCACGTCCGGGGAGATCTCGAAATCTCTAGCTAACTCTAGAGGTTTTTATTATAATAACTCTTGGAAATTGTGAGGAGGGGGAAACAGATACAATAAAGAATAGATGTAACAGGTAGCCCATGTTCTCAGCAGTGAGAGCCGTTGTTTTCATGGTCCAGTGGTCACAACCTGCAGGCAAACATCTTGCTTTGGTCAGCTTGCCTCCCCCACACACCTCCCCTGGGCTGGGGGTTTCAGTTGCAGTCCTTGGAAGGAGGAGAGGGGCCTTTTCACATGGGGGTTTCATGTCTCCGTCCTTGATGGAGAGGCTTCTTACATCTCAGTCTGTCTGTCATGGTGGTTGCAAATGAGTGAGAGGGGTCTTCTGTGGGTGGACCACCCAAAAATTCAGGAGAAGTCCAGCCAGGCCTAGAGGTGGGGAAAAATCCCAGAGCTATTGTTGCAAAAGGTCAGAATGTCCTTCTTTCTTCTTGTTGAGCTCACTGTAACATATAGTAAATACACTGGTGAAAACAATAGCTTAGCAATGTCCTTAGGCCTCAGGGCCTTGTTAGCATGTGTAACTTTCTCCTTCAGAGCCAAAGATTGTAGACACAGTGGGTCTTTTCTTCAGTAGTCCCCCAATGACGATTGTGAGGTGTGACAGTGTTCACAGGGGTCTTAGGATGAGGGAAGAGACAAGGATCTGACTCCATGTTTCAGAAGGCTGATTTATTATTTTATGATATATATTACATTAAAACTATACTAAAAGAATAGAAGAAAAGATTTCATCAGAAGGCTAGCTAAGAACAGAAAAAGAAAGAATGAATAACAAAGGCTGGTGGCTTGGACACTCTGTCCGAGCCAGCTCACTGTGATTAGCCATTAAATAGAAACAACCAACATAAGCTAACCAAAGATCTACCTGTTGCATTCCACAGCAGCAGATAACTATTTTGTTCTTGAAGCTTCTCAGCTTCCCAAGAGGAAAAATCTTAAAGAAAAGATTTTTCATGAAAGATGTCTGTGACAGTGAGGCAGATGAGGGATATTTCAGACAGACTCTCTCAGAGGGGGAAAGGGGATCCTGCAGTCCCAGCCTGAGGGCAGCAGGCCAGCATCCCTGCTGTGTGCAGGGAGCCCATTTCAGCAAAAGGCCAAAGGCTGCACAGGCACACAGAGAGGTGCAGGAAGTGTGAGGGATCAAGTTCCACCTCGCAGCAGGTTCAGAAATCCCTGGGGAGCCACAGCTGGCTCTGCTTGCAGCCCTGAGGGCTCAGGGCCCCTCAGCAGCTCCCAGGCCAGACCTGGGAGCAGGGCACTGCCCAAACCCCGTTTTTGCAACAAGAGCTGCTGACAGCTGAGTCACAGCCTGGTGACAGCACTGGGACCCAGCTGTCCCCTGGCCCCTCCTCCTGGGTCACCAGCAGGAAAATTACTGGGTACAATCAGCTGTGCTGTCTCTGCAGATAAAGGGAGGACTTCAGTCCAGGAAGGCGCCTTATGGAAGCAATAAATTCCCTTTGGGGGAGGAGAAAAAAATAAATTTAAAAAAAAAGCACAAGCACCAAGCTAGGCTGGTGTTGCTGATGGAAGGGCTGCTGGCTTTTGTCACGTGCTGGAGGATGGGGGGTGAGGGCAGAGCCCACAGGACCTGGCTCCAGGGCACTGAGAGCAGCCAGCTCACCTGCACCACCCTGGCCTGTGGAAAAATCCACCTCTGCTTGGAGGAAAAAATAAAAATAAAAAAAAAAAGCACAAGCACCAAGCTAGGCTGGTGTTGCTGATGGAAGCGTTGCTGGCTTTTGTCACGTGCTGGAGGATGGGGGGTGAGGGCAGAGCCCACAGGACCTGGCTCCAGGGCACTGAGAGCAGCCAGCTCACCTGCACCACCCTGGCTTGTGGAAAAATCCACCTCTGCTTGGAGGAACAGCCAGGTGCTGCTTACACTGCAGCTTTCACTGCCCTCTCAGGAGCTAAAAATATGCCATGGCTTCTTTCACAGCTGCTTGTGGAGGTACCTGCCTGGTGCAGGGGCAGCCAGCTGGGTTTGTGTGCCCAAAAAACAGGGCCAGGGCTCTGAGGGCACCAGCTGGGCCTGCACTCCCTGTAATGTAGGGGTCTGAGGCTTTATATCATGTATATCATGTTGCAAATTGTAGGATAGATCATGATACAAATAGTGCAATGGGGAAGAAGGTAAGGGAGTAGAAGTCTATTTTTAGACTGATGGGGATTTCGAAGTTTACAATGAACTTTCATCCAGACCCTGCACATCCCTGGGGAAGCTGCAGAGCTTCAGGGGATTCACAGTGAGACCCTGCTGGGTGCAGCAGGACACAGGAAGGAGCTGATCAGCCCCAGAGCAGGTCTGGCAGTGCGTGGGGGGACACAGGGTGTGCTGGGAGCTGCTGGTGCCTTGTGCTCCTTCCAGGAATTGCCAGCAGCTCTGCTCCCTGTGACCGTGTTTACAGAGATGAGGATCTGACTCCATGTTTCAGAAGGCTGATTTATTATTTTATGATATATATTACATTAAAACTATACTAAAAGAATAGAAGAAAGGATTTCATCAGAAGGCTAGCTAAGAATAGAAAAAGAAAGAATGATAACAAAGGCTTGTGTCTTGGACTCTCTGTCCGAGCCCATTCACCGTGACTGGCCATTAATTAGAAACAACTGCATGAAACCAATCACAGATGCACCTGTTGCATTCCACAGCAGCAGGTAATCAATGTTTACATTCTGTTCTTGAGGCCTCACCTTCTCAAGAAGAAAAAATCCTAAGGAAAGGATTTTTCATAAAAGATGTCTGTGACATCTCCCCCTTGGGTGTCTCTGGAGCCTCCAGCAGCAGATGCCGCATCACAGGAGGCTCCTCAGATTTATGGAGCACTCCAGGCGTTGTAGTGATGTTTTTTTAGGAATACCTAAAAACAGAGGCCAGACAAAATTCAGGGAATAAAAAGCAGATTTATTGAAGGGCCTTCAGGTACATTTAGGGCAGACAAAGCCCCCCAGGGGCTACACCCAAAATGGATGTGGGGTCTATCCAAGAAGTTTTCACACTTTCATAAGTTTGGTCCATTTGCATATTGGAGGTTAATCTTCCAATTACAGCTTCAGGTAATGAAGTCATTTACTCCAAGTTTACACCCCCCAAACTCAGTTTTGTTTACACTTTTTGGGGCCTGAAACAGTGAGGTGTCCATGATTCCTAGGCCTGGAGAGGAATTGTGTTGTCTGACCAAAATGTGAAGACAATAGCTAACACTGTTTATGGAGTTTAGAGCTATACACTGAATAATTGCAGAATTACAAATATATGAAAAATATAAAAGCTAAAATCCTAAGGCATCAGTACAAGCAAATGGTGACTTCTCCTGAAACAGGAGGGTGTGATTGGCTGCTCCAAGGCAGTGACAAAAATGTAACTTTTCTAACCTATTCCTGCCTTGGCCTGTGACAGCTGGGATCCTGTTTCAGCTACCATCATTTTGCACTGTTGAACAGGTAAAAAAAAAAAATTAACAGCAAGTGACAGCCTCCCTTTTTCCCAGTTTTCCCACATTATTCAGATAGCAGGTACTATCACCAATTCTCCAACTCACAGTATTTAATTCTGCTCAGCCAGAAGCAGTTTTAACCTCATGTCCTCACAGCAAGATGTTTTTTCCCTGCTGGCAAAAAATAACCAAGGAAAGCCTGTTCTGCTCTGAATTATTTGCTAGGCCCTCTCAAAACATTGCTAATCCTTCTCCTGTCATCTTCTTAAGCCCTGGTGTGAAGTTTCAACTGCTTTGATAAAGCCATTATGGATATTAAATTTGAATATCGAATTGCATGGGAGGGAAAATGTGGATTTCTTCCCACTTGGTCCAGCAGAATCAGGAACATTTTAAAATCAGGTTGTTTTCATCTTCTAGGAAAAAAAAAAATCACTGGTGGGGGATGACTGTGGTCACCCTCTTTCCTCCCAGGTGTCCAAAAGTAAAACCTGGGTGCTGCATCCCCACAGGGGGAGGGTTTGGGTTGGAAGGGACCTTAAAGCTCATCCCATTCCATCCCTGCCATGGACAGGGACACCTTCCACTGTCCCAGGTTGGTCCAAACCCTGTCCAGCCTGGTCTTGGGCACTGCCAGGGATCCAGGGGCAGCCAGAGCTGCTCTGGGCTCTGCCAGGGCCTGCCCATCTCACAGTAAAGATGAGGCGAGAACTTTAAAACTCCCTCTGCAAGGAGCCTTTTGGATGGTTTTTACAGCAGAGTCCCTCTCCCTGGGCATGAAGTTTGGTGTCACAGCCTCTCAGGAAATCCCAGAGCCATCCAGTGTTCTTCCCATTTTTTTTGGCTGGCTGATTGCTCTCTGCAGTTGTTGCTCCCAGCCTGGGGATGCAGATGTTAACCAGAGCAATCCTGCAGGTTAAATGCTGCAAAGAAGCTCTTCAGGTGGAGGATGGGGCAGTGCAAGCCTGCTGGGGAATGAGCTCCTGTGCCCTGTGTTGCCTTGTGTGATTTTTGAACTTAGTGACACCAGCACTGCAAATCACAAGGTAAAATTGGATTTTCTGATGTGTACAGGCTGTGAAATACCTGCTGTTCCTGTGTGGGTGAGAGCATGGCAAATATCCCTGTGCAGACCCCAGCTCCTCCTCTGCTCTTAACCCAGGCACAGGCAAAGCAGGAAAACCCACACCAAAATACCTGCTGACCTCAAAAAGCCCCCAATTTTTGTGTGTGTGACCACAGGGCTGGTGATGCTGAGCAGCCCAAGTGCAAAGCAGCTCTGGGGATGGTGATGGGAAAATATTGTGGTTTAAACCCAGCCAGCAATTAAGCCTGAGTATTCTGGCCAGATGCAGTGAACAGCTTTAACCTTGCCCCCCAAAAAAGGGGACTTTTTCTCTTTTTAAGTCCCCAAACTTACCATTTAGGCCTTCTTTCATTTAGACTTTTTTTTTTAAGTATTTAATTTAAAAATGTATTTCTCTAAAGGAAGCATTTTATTTCAAAATTGTCTTCTATCCCCTCAATACCCATCGAAATCTTGTTGCCTTTCAGGTTGAAAAAAAACCCATTTCTTGCAGTTTCGTCACTGAAGGGAATAATCTTATTTTTGAGCACACAGTGCTTCAGGAGACAACCAGGAAGGGGTGGCTGGGTTATTCTGTAACTACAATGCCCAGAAAACATAATTCTTGCTGGGGTTGGGGTTATTTGCAGACTCTTCACAGGAGAGCTGCATGTTCTCTGTCACATCAGATAGCCCACAAGAGTTTTCTGTGATGGATTATCTCTGGCAATGTTTTCCAGAGAGTCCATTTATTGCAAGAAGACCAAAGGTAAAGTCATCCCTGTGCTAATACCTACACCAGTCTTGTCTTCAAAAGTTTAATTCCAAAATGAGCACTCTGACAAGCCTTATTCTTGCCTGATCATGTCAGCAGTGGGGAAGTTTCCTTCACCACTGTGTTCTGGAGGAGCACAGCCCCAGCACAGACCAGGCAACTTCTTCCTTGGGGGAGAAGTGGGGAAAAGAGGGACTGAAATCCTCAGGGGCTCTTCCTCTTCCAGCGAAATCTGCATCCATGCAATTTCCTAATCCCCAGGAGCTGATGTTTGGGAATCACCATGAAGCTGAAGCTGCTCAGTGCTCTCAGCTGATTTGATAGAAGAGCAGTTGCATGAGAAGCAGGAGACAGAGGTTTAGGGCTGGAGGTGGTGCAGAGGCTGACCCTGGGACCCCAGGGGACGCAGAGAGGCCCCAGCAGACAGCACCTAGCACAATATATCGTTTCTGTCACCATTCTGCCTGATTCAGCAAGGCCCACGCTGACACAGATGAGCTGGGCTTAAATTCCAGCTCAAGACACGAAACCAAAACAGCAACGAAATTTCTACAACCAAACTGCTGGGGGAAGGGTTCAGAGCACTCCTGATAGATAAGTACATATTAAAACAAACAATAAATGGCTTATCTGCTCTTTTATGCCCCAGTCACCTCCCCTTGCAGAGCAATCAGGTGCTGGGCACAGCGAGGTGTGGGGCAGGACCCAATCGCGCCCCTCCCGCGGCTCGCAGGTGTCCCCAGCACCAGCACATATTAACTGCGGCTCAGGCCCGGCCCTGACACTTGCCTGACGGGCCGCAGGGGTGAGTAGTGCCTCATCTGTCCCCCTCCCTGGGAAATGGGGACCCTCAGTGCTGTGGGGAGAGCTGGAATTTGGCCTCCAGATAATTTCCCTCCCCTGCTGAGCGTGCTGATTCTCACCTGGGGGGCGGCTGCGCCTTCAATAAGTCCTGAATGAATCAGGCAAGAGGGAGGGTTTGGATTCACATTACGAGGTCAGTGGGGTGGTGGAGAGGGTTTTCTGGAGAGATTGTACAACTCCATCCTTGGAGGTTCTCAAGGTCTATGGTGGGCAAAGCCCTGAGCAGCCTGGGCTGAATTTAGAGTGCCCTAGCTTTGAGCAGGAGGCTGGACTGGCACCTCCCAAAGTCCCTGTCAGCCTGGCTCACTCCATCATTCTGCTAAACTGATGCTGCATTTGTCTTGCTCAATGGCAGCAGTGCTGTTTCTTCAGAGTAAGGCAAGAAAAAAGGCATTTTGGTTCTAATGGAGCGAGCTTGCATTGTTTTCTGCCCTGCTGAGCTCATCTAAGCTTTCCCTCACTTTACTTAATGAGCATCTTGATTTTTTCCCCATTGAAGTTATCAGAGTCTGATAACCTGATAACTGCAATCTCCTATCTGCAGAGTGCTCTGTAAACGTTAGCCTGTGCTCCTTGTCATATATTTTCATTAAGTGGCAGCAGCTGGGTGTTATCATTCCTGGTCTCTTGGCCTGCTTCCCAGCTCCAGTGGAGATTTCCATTTATCCTTTGCCCAGCCTTGTGCCCTCTCAAGACTCTCCATTCAGCAGCGAGTAACGGGGCTGTGGCAGGACACAGCAGTGGCTCAGGTGCATTTGGTGGCTGACCAGATCACCCCTGAGCCCTCAGCCAGGGACTGGGAGGAGTTTTGGGACACAGGTAAGAGTTTTAGTAATCCAGAGAGGATGTATCTATCTTCGCTTTGTGATCTAAAACTGCACTGGAGGCAGCATGGGGAGGTGTTTGCACTGGATGTTGCTCCTCTCAGCCATCCCTGGCTGCAGTCCATGGCTGTCCTTTCTCCTCACACCCCACCCAGCCTGTGCTGATGGATGTCACTGAGGCTGGCAGCAAGAGACCAACTCAACCAGTGCTGTGTCAAAGCCTCCAAAAGTCCTGGATTCTTCCAGCCTTTGGTGCCATTTCAGGCCTTCTGCTGTCTCATTTTGGGGGTTCTGCACTTCAGGCAGTTTTCAAAGTTACCGTCAGAGCCACTGTTATATTAATGTAAATATGGATCCAGGCTCTGAGCACAGAAATGCAGTGATTTGAGAGTGTTTTGTAATGGAAGGAGGACATTCATGCCATTCCTGCAGCACCAGGAATTGCCCAGCCCTTGAGGAGACACTTGAGGCCTTCTCCAGCAGAGAGGGGTGTAGATGTTGACAAATCAAAGGCCAGCCCTGGCTTCTTTGTTCCCTGGGCATCTAGAAAATGTGTCTGCATTCACTTGGGGTGAGAGAACAAATGAAAACCCCATTCTTGACTTATTTTTGTATCAGATGTCTGGGACACCGAACACAGTGAGGAGGATGCAACCTCATTTTAGAAGCTGGGAGCCAGGAATGCTCTTCCTTCCCTGAAGCCCTCCTGACCCAGGGTTGGAGGGGAAAGGGGGCTTGTGTAGGGAGGCCCTGCAGCCCCAGTAATTTCACCCTCCTGCCTTGTCCCTTTCCACCCTACCATGATTATGGTAGAGATGGGCATCACCAGGAAAAGAGAGGAAAAAAAAATACACTTCTAAAATCTATTTAGCCAGCTGTTGATTTTGCATCTTTTCTTTTTTGGGGGGATTAAGGTAGGGATTGGAAGTGCTTGAGATGGAATTTTATGTTTGGACTTAGATGTTTATTATTTTTATTTATATTATAGTCTTATAATCTGTGAGTTCTATAGTATTTATATATATATAGATAAAAAATGGTTCTCTATCTCTACAAGGTCTTTTAAGGAAAAATATGTAATTAAGTAATGACACAAATTATTTTTACTTTTAATCTAATAACTACTTACGTCTTGCAATGCAAACTTTTTTGTCTAATTACAAAATACTAAAACTTATGAAGAAGGTGAAGAAGAAGCATTAGCTACTGCTCTAAAACTTCTATCTCTCTAAAAAACCATCTTCTACAGTTTTATATATATTATAAAACTATATTGTGCAACTATATTCTATAAACTGTATATTCTAAAACTTTAAACTCCAAGTTTTCTACTATGTGATATTACACACTTTTATTCAAACTACACACTCATAATCTTAATGCTATTATTCAATTTTGGAAGTTTTCTCTACAGCTTCAGGTTAAATGTAGTGTTCTCTTGACAGCCTGTGTCTTTCAACACAAAAAAAATCTAAAATTCTCAATATCTGGAATTCTAACAGCCTGCATTTTGGGTGGTAGCTGATGAGCTCAGTTGTGAAAGCCTGCTGACCACCTCTGATACACTGTGGATTATCTCTTCTTTACCCACAGGTGACTTTTGCTCCTTCCCAGCTAATTAGATAGGAAAACACAGATTTGCTGTGGGAGATATACTCAAGGCCAGCATAAAACCTGGCTTGCAAGGAAATGAACCATTTTTTTCCCCTTTAATCCCTCTCCATGAGCAGCAGTGGTGGGGACGAGCACTGGGAGGCAAAGTTTGCTGGGAGAGCTTTTGTTGGCTGCAGGATTTGGCATTTTGGGGTGACTGCCCTGCAGCCTCGTGGTTTCCTGCTGCTCTCTGAGGCTGGGGGTGCTGTCTCTGGAGAAGAAAAGGTGGCTGAGCATCCGGTGTGGGGCTGGACCAGATTTCTCTGTCTGCTTTAGCTGTGGGGCCTGGTTACAACAGGAATTGCTGACCTCCAATTTCAGAGATGCTGTGGTGCCTCTGGATAAGGAGAAAGTTCAGCCACTCACCACAGGCTGTTCCACCCCTCTGGTGTTGCTGGATTAACAATGTGGGGTGTGTTTCTGTGTTCCAGGGAGAGCCCAGCCCCATCCAGCGTGGAAGCCACCAGGGAATCACAGCACAGACCTCGGGCTGTCCTGCCAGGCTGCTGCAGAGAAACTCCCACCAGGAGGGTGAAAGGAGCAGGCAAGCAGCAGGAGGATGGCAGAAATGGTAATTAAGGCTGCCCATGGGCTCGTGTGTCAAGCCACAAGGAATTCAGATAATCAGGACTCAGCCACAGCAGCATGCTGGCCGCTGTGTGAAATAGGTGTGTCTTTGAGACAGGTCTCATAAGCTCTTAAAGATATATTTCACACTTAAGATAGCTCAGCTACCTTAGAAGGCATTCAATTAGCAGAATAGCTTTTGTGGGAGTGTTAGAAACAAAAAGGTTTTAATAAAAGGCAAAATAACAAACTCTTTACAGAGAAAAACCAATCCAAGTGCAAGAGGCCCTCCCGCCCCTGGTAAAACACCTCACGAAACCATTAATTCAGTTGTTCTCTTCTTTTTCTAGTAAATTGCTCAAGCAGGACTTTTTGTCTCCTGCCCCGTTAGCTATCCTTCAATTTGAGGTGAAGCCCAATGAAATACCTTTTCACCTAATTGAAGAGAGAAACATCTGGGCTTATTTCCTTTTTAGGGGATAGTTTTGTCACTCCATCAACAAAGACCACAATTCTATCACTGTGAGCCACAGCTACTGGCAGGGAGCCCAGGGGCTGAGGGGGAACAGGGCTGTGGCTTTGTGGCCTGGGCGGGGGAGATGAAGCTCCCCAACTAAACTGGATTTTCCATGGCCCCTCCACATGGCAGCAGGCAAGTCTCTGTGTTTAGAAATGAGATGTTTCTTCTTTGAGTCACTGGCTTGGTCCTGTCAGATGGCAAAATGATGTCCCTGTTCTCAGTCTGAAGTTAAATGCAGAAGGAATGTCCAGCATCATGTCTTTGATAATTTCTGCTGCAGCAGAAGGTAAGGAAAGGGTCAGACTTGCTCTAATTGCAGAATGCACCACGACAGAGGTGTAGGGAGACAGGGCATACTAAGCAACCTAACAGCAGCTCCCATCATCAGTCTAAGTGAGACACAAGCCTCCATCCATGACCCTGTGGAGTTTCAAGGTGCCTTTATTCACTAATGGTTGAATCAAGGTAATTCATTCTGTGAACAAGCCAGAAAAGGAACTTACAGGTACCAAAAAACATGTGGTTTTTCTCCATGTGGTTCTTTTTTTTAGCACACGCATGGTGGATGGATTGCAGAGAGGATCAGAGCAGAGAGGTCACACCAAACCTGCATGTAACCCTTTTCTGGGTTTATTTGTTTCTGCTGCTGTTCACTAGGAGTTGCTGAAAATAAACTTTAAGCCCAGACTCCTCCTTTTGTCTGTATATGCACCAGCAATACAGAGAGAACAGCCCAGCAAATTGCCTTCCTGCAGAGCACTGATACCATCAGGGCTTGTGTGCTTAAAATCTGCTACTGAACTCGACCCTTTCTAACTTGTTTAACCCTTTTCTCATTCCATTTTTTATCTGCTCTGCCTCTGTAGTTGATCCTGATAATTCCATTCTGCATTATTATTTATTGCTCATTATTTGATGCAGCTTCTCCAACTCCCCCAGGATTTAGAGCCTGCTCTCAGCACCAGACTCTTGTCTCACTTCCAGCCTGATGAATCCTCCTCTTTTTAAGCTGCTTTACTGTGGGAGTTGCTCAGTACCCCAAGCACATTTGCTGCCCTTTGCTGTTTAATTTTTGTTGGATCTTTTTTCTCAGTTTTAATACACTTGAATGCCAGAGCAGAGGTGACCTCTAAGTCCCACCATCACCATAAAAGCATTCTCCAATTATTGCTGGATTGATTTACCTGCAGGTTCTTCACTGCTAGGGTGAAAAAAAGCTGTTCTTGACCAAATAATTAAATTAGGAGCATCAAATTTCCTAGTGGAGCTGATGATTTTGAGATGGGGAAGGAGATGTACTGGAGAGGATGCCCAGATGATGTATGGGGTCTAACATACCACTCCAAAAGAGGAATTTTGTCATGGAATCATGGAATTGCTAAGGTTGGAAAAGACTGTTGTGATCATCAGCTCCAGCCACGAACCCACACCACCATGTTCACCACGAGTCTGTGTCCTCAAGTGCCACCTCCACAGGAGTTTTGAACACTTCCAGGGATGGTGACTACACCACTTCACTGGAGATTCCATTCAAGTGCTTTACAACCCTTGTTGTCATTATACTGCAAAGATTTCATATTGTTGTGTTCTTAGCACAAGAGCTTCATACCTCCTTGATGGTCTTCACAGGCAGCTCCTCCAAGCACTGACTCTTTCTTCTTCTTGCAGTAGCCACCTGACTCCAGTTGCCCTCAATTAACCAATCCACTCTTTTATAACACTCTTCTTACTGGCTACAGGTGTGGCCTGTTAAAGTCAGGCCTGCTCCTAATCCTTAATAATTAACCCACCTGCAACTCTTTAGGGGGTAAGATTACTTTCTATACTACCTTAATTTGCTTATATTCTATCCCTCTACAAACCCTTGCATGAATTGAGGGTCCCCAGGATGAGGTGAGAGATGAGAATTGACTTCAAGTTCTCAGAAGGCTGATGTATTACATTACATTACATTATACTAAAACTATACTAAAGAAAGAGAAAAGAGACAGACAGAAGGCTGGAAAAGAATGAATAATAAAATCTCCTGACAGACTCAGAGAGCCTGCCCCAGCTGGCTGTGATTGGCCATTAATTAAAAACAATTCACATGCTGGGTAAACAATTCTCCAAATCACATTCCAACATAGCAAAACATGGAGAAAGCAGAGGCTTCCCAGGAAAAGAAATTCTGGCAAAGAGATTTTTCAGAAAATATGACAGTGACATGTGGCCTCTGTTTCCACCCCACAGGAGCTGGGTAAGAAGTGCCCCCTGGTGAATGGCAGGGGTGCCAATGGGCAGGACAGCACCTGGATCCTCCCCAACTTGCCCAGTAAGTGCACATGGACAGCCACAACTCCTGCCAGCAAGTCTCCACACTCCTGTGTTCCCTTGTAAGTAATTCCTCCATGCTGCTTTCTTCAGGGTGCACCTCAGCACCTTTTCCTGGAGGTTGTTGTTACACCAGGATGCTCATGGCCAGAAGCCAGCTATTGTGTTAATGATGGTTTATATTCCAAATGGCAAAAGCAGATTAGTAACTCCTCTCCAAGAAGATTTTTTTTCACTCCCTTTTATTTTTGCAGAAGGATGTGGCTTGAAATGCCTTGCTCTGCAAACACCTAGGCTCGAGTCTCATGGTTTGTGTTTTCCAGAGCACCTCCTTGTTTGGGGGCATCTTATTTTAGATGGCCGAGAGGCCTTCACAAAAATGGATTACCAGGGCCTGGGCTTTTATATCAGCAGTAAATGGCCCCAGTGCAGAGAAAAGTTCTTGCTCTGAGCTGTTGTTGCCCTCAGAGCAGCAGGTTCCCTCCCAGGGTGACGTGAGGGCCCAGACTAGTCCTGACAAGAGGTGCTTTAATGACCCTGCAAACCAGACACAGACAAGCTACTAAAGATAAGGCTCTCCCATAAATGTCAGAGGAACTACAGACACGTCCTGCAGTGCAGAGATGTGAAGCAGGGATCCAGCTCCAGCCAGTGGAGTAAAACTCCTGGAATGCAGCTGCAGGGATTGGAGGCCATGGGAGGTGCAGCACTGACCATGTGCCAGGCAGGACAAGGTCAGGGCACAGCCACCAGCATGTGGGTAGCCCAGAGCAGCCTCTGGGTCTGGCCCATGCAGGAGGGAGGAATGGATGGAATGCAGAGCCCTGGAGCTGATCCAGCAAGCTGTGCATGGCTCAGTGCCACCCCTGCAGCTGGTGCCTGAGGGGAGAATCAGTTTCAGTCAAAATGAATTTTTTTTTTTCCCACTCAATTATCATTCTGAGCAGGATAAAATTATATTTTTGCAAACAATTTAGCATCAGGGTGCCATGGTGGTGCCAGTGGCTGGGCCCATCCCACCCCCAGATGGGAGATGGGGAGACATTTCCCAAACTCTGCTCTGGG
This sequence comes from Melospiza georgiana, assembly GCF_028018845.1. NCBI lineage: Eukaryota > Metazoa > Chordata > Aves > Passeriformes > Passerellidae > Melospiza > Melospiza georgiana. Next base: position 115,286,927 of record NC_080431.1, read on the forward strand.
AATGGAGTCTGGCTGAGGGAGCCCACGCAGCCCTGCTGGGGCAGGAGCTGGAACATAACTCCCTGTGTGGCAGGGAAAAAAAGACACTGGGACACATCACAGCTCTGCAGCAGGGCGTGGAGGGAGAGGTGGTTTGCTTTCCCTGCTCTGGGTAAGCCACAAAAGATGGAGCAAAAATCTCTGGACTTCCTGAGATTCCTAGGTGAAATCTGATTGAGTTTTGGGGGTAGAAGCAGAGGGAGGAGACAGGTTGTTATTTTAATTAAGAATATTAAATATTTGAATTCTTTAGAGATACAGAGGTAGACTAGTTCTGCCACCCCTCGAGCTGGTTCTGACCCAGCCTAACCTCAGCAGGAATCCTTTGCTTTGCCAGGACTGGTTTTCCCCCGGACATCTCAAGGAATAGCAAGCCATGACTAAAAGCTGGAATCTTAGGGGAAAACCATCCTTGTCTGCTGTCCTGAGCTGACATCAGCACCTGCAGGATGCAATCCAGATGTGCAATGCAGGAACTCAGGTCACCCTCAAGAGAGCCAGGCTCAGTTAAACCTTGCCTGAAGGAGCCAAGGCTCAGCCCCACTGAAATAAATCCCTGGGCATTTCAAAAGTGGCTTTTGGAGCAGCTGTGGGGGAAGCTCATTTATTGTGGTGTTGCCTCACATTTGGCAGCACCCAGTGGAGCCTGAGATGTCTCTGCAAACCCTTCCCACAGAGGGAAGGGTAATAACACATCCCATCATTTCTGGGCTAGGGATGCAGGGAGCCTGGAGCCTCCTGGTAGGAAAGACCTTCACTAAACCCCTGCACTCGTGCAGGGCAGGAGGTGTTTGTATCACACCTGCAGAATCCAAGGTTTTGTCTCACTGTGCTGTGTTGGAAATTGGGTGGGGGGAGGAGGAATGTTTTGGAAGGTTTTCATTCTGAGTTGTGTGTGTGTTCCTTTTTGCATATAGCTGTAGGTTAATAAATTGTTTTTCTTTACTTCTAAGCTTGAGCCTGCTTTGCTCTATTCCTGGTCACGTCTCACAGCAGCCACTGGGGAGAATATATTTTCATGGGGGCACTGGCATTGCACCAGCATCAAACCATCACAGCTTATGATGTGGCCCAAACAAACACAGCCCTTGTCAATCTGTGACAGAGCTCAGGGCTGTGAGTTACCTGGCAAGGTGTCGTGGCCAAACAGGTTTTTTTTCAGGTTGCTCTTGCTGTGGTTTTTGACTCCTGCTGGAGCAAATCTGGGCAGCTGAATCTCACTGATCACAGAGCTGCGTTCAACTGTTTGCAAAACACCCCCAGAACACTCTGAGGTTTGGGCTTCTCTGATGGAGCCATCCTTGCAAGTTTGGCAGTCCTGGGCAGCAGCAGCAGAGGCAGCTGGAAATGTGGGGAGCAGAGATGGGGCTGGGCAGGATGGGGAGAAGAGGAGGAGCCTCGTGCTCTATCTCCTGGTTTTATCACCCACAGCATAAAGTCCTAGGGCTTGCCAGCATCTTCTCACTCATTATAGATCTGGCCTAGAGTTTTGCAGAGCAAGGCATTTCAGAACAGCCCTGAAAATGAATTAGTTTACTTTTTATGTAAAAACCCTAATAACTCATGAGGGAGAACTGTAATTAACTCCTGGTGCCACTAATTGTTGATGGGGACTTCTTCTCTTGGAGCTGGGCTGTGTTTTGGTGGCCTTGATAAAGCTGCTGAAACCTCACTTAGATTTTCTCTTGGTTCATGTTGCACAACAATAGTTTTGATTTTACTTTTTCCTTTGTTTTTCCCTGCATTATTTCAGGACAGAAGAAAAGAAGATCTTGCCCAATATACTCAAGAAAATTGGCTGCACCCCAATGGTCCAAATCAACAAGATTGGGAAGTCCTATGGGCTCAAGTGTGAGCTCTGTGAGTGTCCCCTTGCCAGCAGGTTTTTGCATGCCTTGAGGTGAGGGTGAGGGGTGCTGGAGGGGGGCTTCAGAAGAGGCTCTGTGAGAGGAACAGAGATGGGGAGGGGCAGAGGTGGCTCATGTTGGGCTCTCCTGCTTGTTACGCAGCAATTTCTTGGGCCAAACAGGAGGTTTCAAGCAGCAATGAGCAGGTGGGCAATGGTAGTGGGGCATCTCTCCTGCCAGATAACAGCAGCATAAGCTCAGAGCAGAGCTGGCCCAGATTTGGGGATGGATCTCAGTCCTCTCCCTAAGGAGATGTTTGCTGGTGCTGTCTCATGTAAGGTTTGGCTTTAGGCTGGTCCCCTACAGTCACAAGGGTGATAAACTCAGATGTGTGCATGTGGACTTTTCAGTCTCCTTTCCTGTAACTCCTAACCCTGATAATTAATTTGGTCCAAATTGGGCAGAAAGGCAAATTCTGAGAGGCAGAGAGTGCCAGGAGTGTCACACAGCTGAGCAAGAAGAGACTTGCTGAGCACTCATGGCACAACAGAGCCCTGCAGTGCTGTGTGTCAGCTGGGAACCACAGAGTTATTCATGAAATAACCATGATTAAATTAAATAACTATGAATAACTATAAGGGCAGCCAGACCCCACTGAGCATACAAACACAGGGAAAGCACTCTGGGCTTTCCCACCTGATCCCTTCTCAGCATCTGGGATCCTTGGGCCACCAGCCCTGCAACCTCCACACTGGAAAACCAAGGATGGTTTTCCCCATAGATTCCAGCTTTTAGTCATGGCTTGCTATTGCACCCTGCACTGCCTCACCCTGCCCACAGTGAGAGCTGAGGGGACACCAGGACACCATGGGGGTGGGAGGACAGATGTGCAGTGCCTGCTGCACCTCTGGAGCAGCCTGTCCCTTGGAGTGTGTCTGGCTGGTGCTTTAGGTGCTGGGAAAAGCAGGCAGATCCCATTTTCTGGGATGGTGTCTCCCTCCCCTGGCACAGGAGGGGAAGCAGAGCAGAACAGGCAGAGCAGCTCTGTGTCAGCACACAGCCCCTTCCCAGCAAACACAGGAATAAAAGGAAGCAGCCACAGCTGGATGGGATGGCCTGGTGTTTTCTGTGCCCCCAGGCACCCTCGTGCAGCTGGAGCTGTGGCATTTTGCATTATGAAATGTAATGATGAGCACAAGATTCCCTTTCCTGTTCAGGCTGCTCAGGTGCAGGGCTGATTTCTCAGCCTTAGGTCGCTGTGTCTGCCAAGGTGAAGGGAAAAACACCCCTGGAAATCCCCATTTCTCCCTGCTGTCCATAAAACAGAGCTCAGTAGCACCAGTTCAGCTGCAGATGTGCATCAAAGGCTTGGTAAGAAGAATGCTGTGGTGTGGAGGCCCTAATGAGGACTGGGATGTGCCTTGCATTGCAATCTGAATGTGCCTTGGAAAGTTTCTTAGTTTGTTGCTAGCTCAGTGAAAAAAAACCAACTATAATTTAGCCTGACACTTGAAAATGTTCTTTCTATTGTTTGGGATTTTTTATGGCACCTCAGTCAGGACTACAGATCACTGCAAAAGGGCAGCTTTTTAGATAAATATCTGTTAAAAACCTCAATGGGCCAGGAGAGACAGTGAGGCCTTGCTGCTATCCCTTGCCCACAGAAGAGTCCTCAAGGAGTGCTGTGCCTTTGTGGGACCTTCCACCTTGCAGTGACCATGCCCAGCTGATTTTGAACCCATCCTGGGCCATCCAGGTTGACTTCAAACCCATCCAGGGTGAAGGAAACGTGGGGGAAAGAAGGAGTCTGTGCTGATGGATAATCCCAGACAAGCAGATAGTGGGTGCATTCCCCTGAGCAAAGGACAGTCCTGCAGAGGGGGAAGAGGTGTCCTAACACTGCAGTGAGGCCTGGGGGAGCTGGTGCCTGATGGAGTCTCCTCTTTTTTTCCCTTTCCAGTGGCAAAATGTGAGTACTTCAATGCTGGGGGCAGCGTGAAGGACCGCATCAGCCTCAGGATGGTGGAGGATGCAGAGAGAGCTGGGATCATCAAACCAGGAGACACCCTGATTGAACCCACTTCAGGAAACACAGGTGGGAAGGGCAGGGATGCTCCCTCTGCCTGGGAACTGGGCAGGGGGGAATTTCTCAGGAGCAGGGATTTGCATTTGGGGTTACAAGGTGGGTTCTGGCTCCATCCTCCCCTCAGCTCCCCTCCTGGTGGCATGGGCTTCCTGGGATGCTGAGATGCCTCCTTGCTGAAATTCCTGAGGGTCCTGTGAGGGTCCCACACCTGCACAGGTGTGCCTGGAAGGTCTCCTTGCACCAAAGCAGACAGCATCAGGAGCTGGGGCAACCCTAGGTGTTTTCAGGCTGGGAAGCTTTTGAATTCTCAGAGGTTCCCAGAGACCATTCCATGATGGGTTGGAAGAGAATTCCTGTGATTTTTTGCCCTTGTTGGTGTCACTTGTCACCCCACCACACTGTGTCACCCCAGACATGGAGCCAGGGAGGTCTGTGCTCCCCCAGAGCTGTGTCCCACATGGATCACACTGGCTCCCTGCCTGCCTGGGGCAGCTGGAATGGCAGCAGGCTCCCTGCAGCCCTGGCAGGGACAGGCTGCTCCTTCCTGCTGCCTCACCTTCCTGCTCTAGCTGGGAGCAGCTGGCTCCATCCATCACCCCAGTGAAACTGGAGCAGAGGTGTCATGGATAAATATGCAGAGTCCTGTCTGTCTGTCTGTCCCCCACAACTGAGGGGAGGGAAAGGAAAATCACCACTTTCCTGAGTTTCCAAACCCATAGGAAGGTGGCTGAGCCTCGGTGGGGGGAGAAAAGCTCTCCCTGTTCTCTCAGTGAGAATGAGGAGCTCCTGGGAGCAGGAGTGATGCTGCAGCTCCTCTTCCCTGCCAACACATCCTCCCACCCTCCCTGGTGCTCCCAGCACATCCCAGGGGGCTCGTGGGGGATGCCCTCACCTGTGGCTGGGCAGTGACCCCTCCATGGTTCCATCCAGGGGAGAGGAGCATGGGCAGGGCTGCTCTTGCCAAATTTCCAAATTGTGGTGGTGCCAACCAATTCCCTGTGCTCCCCACCCTGCAGGGATCGGGCTGGCACTGGTGGCTGCACTCAAGGGTTACCGCTGCATCATCGTCCTGCCAGAGAAAATGAGTATGGAGAAGGTCAGAGCTCTCTTTGGTTTTACCCCACAGCCAGGGAACATCCTTCCTTCCTCTCCCTCCTTCCTTCCCCTTCCCCTTCCCCTTCCCCTTCCCCTTCCCCTTCCCCTTCCCCTTCCCCTTCCCCTTCCCCTTCCCCTTCCCCTTCCCCTTCCCCTTCCCCTTCCCCTTCCCCTTCCCCTTCCCCTTCCCCTTCCCCTTCCCCTTCCCCTTCCCCTTCCCCTTCCCCTTCCCCTTCCCCTCCTTCCTTCCTTCCTTTCCTTCCTCCCTCCCTCCCTCCCTCAGCCTCTCCCTCCCTGGAGCCCTTTAAAAGCCAACCACCCACTGCCACAGCTGCTTTTCAGAACTTTGCCTTTTCAGGGAAAAAAAAGCAGCCTGTGGTGGCCTGGTGGCTGTCTGGTGTCAGAAGTGCAGCTGGGATGGTGAGATAGCCAAACCCAGTGTGTGGGTGCAGGGACAGAGCAGGCTCTGCTGCACATGAAGCACAGCAGGAGAAGCAGGCAGGGCTCCCCTGCCAGCCCTGCTCACTGCCCCCCTGACATCTGACAGGTCACTTGGCCTCTCGGTGTGTTTATGGTTTTCTTTCACCTGGAGACAGTCAGAGTTGCCTGAGCTGTTTCTCAGGGTGGTGCCTCAAGTCACTTGCACGAGAGCTGATGGTGAGGTGAACACAGAGTCCTGGAGATGGCAGAAATCCCTCACTGGTGAGCCAAGAGCCTCACAGACAGCTCAGCTGAACTCCTGCCAGTGCAGCCAGACATGCACCCTGACCTGGCTCAGGACTGAGCCCTTCTCCAAAGTGTCACCCTCAATTCAACCCAAATCTCACTCAAGCTCAGATGCCACTTCCAGCTGCCGTGGGCTTCATCTCCAGGTGTCCCAACACTCCCTGTCCCACTGACAGCCCCATCTCCCAGGGGCTGATTGCTCCTTCCCTGATTTTGGTGAGACAAGAGAAGGGGCCTATGGCAAAAACAGCTTCTTTATCTTCCCTTTGCATGCTGGGGCTCCAGGCCCAACACACAGGAGACCCTGTTCCCTGTCCAGCTCCCTCTGCCCTTTTCCTCTGGCCCCAAGGAGCAGCACACTGTCGCCTCCCTCCACCCTGTCCCCATCCTGCCCTCCAAGTAGGACAGGGCAGGATGCCAGGCTCAAATCCACGTGCCAGCTTTGGGCAGGAGGCCCTGGGCTGCTGGAGCTTGTCAGAGACAGCAGAGCCCAGAATTGGACATTGTATCTCCACATGATAAATGCCTCCCACATGCAAAGCTGCTCTGGCATCTGGCACTGCCCTGGGCCTGCAGGCTCAGGTTACCCTCCCTGAGTGGGATCAGCTGTGTGCAGCTCCTCTTCTCATCCCAAAGGTCGATATCCTGAAGGCCCTGGGTGCTGAAATTGTCAGGACACCGTGCACTCGCTTTGATGCCCCCGAGTCCAACGTCCGCGTGGCCTGGAAGCTGAAAAGTCAAATCCCAAACTCTCACATCCTGGACCAGGTAAAGGCCATCCCTCCACTGGCTGCCTTTCCCAAGAGGGTTTATAGGGTGCTCTCCAAGTGTGCCTGTGTTTGGGGGCTCCATTTGGACTGGCAGATTTCATCAGTGTTTTATGGCATTTGAAATTTAATCACCCCTCTGCAAAGCACAGGGGGACAGAAACAAAATAAGGGGCACTTCCAAACCTGCAACACTTCTGCCAAAGCCTGGGTGTGGGTGAGGCTGGGTTTTATTGCACAATTCAGACTCCTCAAATTGCTTCAGATTTAACTTTGACCTGAAAAAAACCCCACTTTTTAAGCCTGGCTAGCAGCCTCGAAAATAAACCTCGTGCTGTAAAGGGCAAACCCTGGTGACTCATGCCAGAGATTCTTGCAGGGGACTTGGTCCACTTGGGACCAAGGAGGGCACTTGGTTTGACCCCTGAGCAAGGAGCCCCTGAAGTGCAGGAAAATCAGGCAAGCTCCTTCCTTCTGAGAAAAAAGCAGCTCAAAGACTTGGATGAGCTTTTCAGCTCATTTTTTGGTCCATGGGTGTGAACGTGGGGTGCACAAATATCAGTGCTGCAAAATCCCTCTGTTCATGAGAGCTGATTGATGATCAGGACAGCTTCTCCAGCCTCTGAACCATCCCCACACCTAATGGGCACCAGGTGCTGGAGAATAAGTGTTTGTGGGCACACTTAACCTCCCAGTGTGGAAAAACCCCAAGAGGGCTTGGAAATCTGTGCCAGTCTGTGCTGATTGATGATCAGGACAGCTTCTCCAGCCTCCGAACCATCCCCACACCTAATGGGCACCAAGTGCTGGGCAGTGAGTGTTTGTGGGCACACTTAACCTCCCAAGTGGGTTTGGGAATCTGTCCCAAAGCGCCAAACAGGAGGAACACCCGTGACCTGTCCTGGTGGGGTGGGTTTCCCCTGGGCAAGGAGAGCAGGGGCTGCATGCTTTGGGTACAGCTGTGTCAGGAGCTGTGGCTGGTTTGGTGTTTGACCTGCTCTTCACATGGTAACCCTGCTGTTCTCTGCTGGAATAAACAGTACAGAAACCCCAGCAACCCCCTGGCTCACTACGACACCACGGCCGAGGAGATCCTGGAGCAGTGTGAAGGTACTGTCTGTGCCTTCATTTACATCATTTATTGACCTGATGGTCTAGAAACAGCCCAAAGGCCCTCTGGAGGAGCAGAGGCAGCATTATCTTAATAACACTGACACACAGAGTGTTGTAACCTCTCCTAATCCACTCCAGAGCCACCTCAGCCAGCAGGGCTTACCGGCTCTCCCCTCCCATTGCAAAACCTGGGGAGGGACACCAGAGGCTCAAGGAACTCAGGTTGTACCTAAAGGAGACAGAACATGTCTCTTGACAGTGACCTGCCAGCTGGCAGCACAAGAGGTCCCACGAGGCTTTGGAGGGGAATATAAATCCACCAGGGCATGGTCTGATCCAGCGCTCTCATTTGCAAATTAAAACCTCCCAAACAGTGCCGTTGGAAGTGAGGGCTGGGGGAGGATAAAGGGCTGTCCCAGTCCATGTTTGTGCAGATAGAAGTGACATTTATTGCCAGTTCTGGAGCACTGTAAAGCATGACCAGGACTTGGGGATTTTAATTGGAGAGCTGTTATCAGAGCTGTAAAGCAGTCAGGTATCAATGGCAACAAGAATCCCAACCTTGCCTCCTCCACAGGGTCAGGGTTTGCTCCAGCTGGCTGCCAGCTGTGGGTTGCAGGTCCCAATGCAGCTGCAGCATCAGGTTTTGAAGGCCAGGCTCCAATTCTGCTCCTTCCAGCCCTAAATCTGTGTGATTTCAGCCACGCCAGTGGGGCAGCATCTGGTGAGGCAGGTGCCAGTGCAGAGCTCAGCCCTCCCTCCTGTGGATGCAGCACAGGCTGCAGGTTGTGCCTGTCCGTGATATTCATGTGTGTGGCTTGCTTTGATACACTGTGGTTTGAAGGGGTGGATGTGCTGAGACATTCCCTCCCCTTTAAACCATATCACAGAATATCCTGAGTTGGATATCCTGAGTTGGAGAGGATTATCAAAGTCCGTCTTGTGGTCCTGCACACCTAAAAAGTGACACCACGTGCCTGAGAGCATTGTCCATACACTCCTTGAGCTCTGGCAGGCTGGTGCTGTGACCCCTGCCCTGGGGAGCCTGCTCAGTGCCAAACCAACCCTCTGGGGGAAAAACCTTTCCCTAATATCCAACTTAAACCTCCCCTGACACAGCTTCATGCTGTTCCCTCTGCTCAGTAGAACCAAAGAAGCAGAAATCATGGAGATCTGGAGGTCACCTTCAGCTCCCTGCAGTGAGGCAGGATCAGCTGTGCTCAGCTCCTGCAAGCTCATCTGAGCTTTGCACAGGACCAGGCTGTGACACCAGCACAGCCTGACCTCTGCTCACAGGGGTTCTGGGGGACACAGGGCTCTGAATAAAGGGGAGATCCTGCTGGGGGCTGTGCTGAGCCCCTGCAAACCTCTCTGCCCCCTGGTCTGCAGGCAAGGTGCACATGGTGGTGATTGGGTCTGGCACGGGAGGAACCATCACTGGTGTGGCCAGGAAGCTGAAGGAGAAGTGCCCAGAGTGCAAGGTAAGGCAGGACTGCCGGGGTTTTCATGGAATCACAGAGTGGTTTGGGTTGGAAGGGACATTGGGGGTTGTCCCATTCCACCCTCCTGCCGTTGTCAGGGACACCTTCCACCAGACCAGGTTGCTCAGAGCTGGCCTTGAGCAACTCCAGGGATGGGGCACCCACAACTTCTCTGGGCAACCTGTGCCAGGGCCTCACCACCCTCACAATAAGAGATTTCTTCCTATTATCCAATATAAGTCTACCCTCCTTCAGCTCAAAGCCAATTCCCCCTTGTCCTGTCCCTGCATGTCATTTCCTGCCTAACCCTACAGCTCACCTGAGGGAATTGTTGCTGTCTGCACCTGAAGCTGTGTTGAGGGATGTGTGGTATTGTGAGGTTCTCAGGATGAGGTGAGAGATGAGAATTTGACTCTATGCTCTTAGAAGGCTTATATTATATTATATTATATTATATTATATTATATTATATTATATTATATTATATTATATTATATTGTATTAGTTATACACAGTATATTATATATAGTATATAATATCTACTATATATAGTATATTATATATAGTATATTATATGCTATACTATTACATTGTACACTATTATGTTCTATTATATAATATACTATTATATTATGTTATAAAACTATACTAAAGAAAGAGAAAGGACAGATCAGAAAGCTAAACAAGAATGAATAATAAAAACTCATGACTGACTCCTCAGAGTCCGACACAGCTGGCTGTGATTGGTCATTGATTAAAAACCATTCACATAGAACTAATCAAAGATGCTTTCCTGGTTGGTAAACGATTTCTAGACTACATCCCTAAGCAATCAGATAATTATTGTTTTCTTTTTTTTTTGAGGCCTCTCAGCTTCCCAGAACAAAATTCTAAACAAAGAGGATTTTTCAGAAAATATCACAGTGACAGGGAAGCACACCAGCCCAGACACAAAGCTGTAAATATCCAGGGAAAATCACCAGAAATGACCATCAGCCAGCACAGCTAGGTCCAGAAAGGATGTGTGTATGCACAGGTTTCCACAGGTTGGAGCTCACTGCTGGCTTCACCTAGAGCAGATTAAGGAGCTCTGGTCTGGCACTGTGCTCAGGGAAGTGGCAGGCTCTGCCAAGGGGGTGATGACAAACACCTTGAGAGTGATAACATTTTAAGCCACCAGTCACTTCTGCAACAGCTGAAGGCTACCTAGGATCTATTTAAGAAGACAGTGAAAAACAGCACCCTTTTATCCTGGAAGCTCTCCATGCTGCCAGTGATTAGGAATATTAATGAATATCAGGGGAAGGAAACACTGCTGATCAGTGTGAGAAACAACTGCTCACTTTGAAAATTTAAAATGGTTTATTAAAGCTTAACAAAAATACAACAAAGGACTGCATAAGGAAAAAGCTGCAGTGCTGGGAACTGCTCTCATGGATACCACATGGTTGGGTCTTCTTCAAGATGGATGCTCAGTCTTTTATACCCCTTGGGGCTGCATCAGCCAGCCCTGGCCCCTCCCAAAGTCTGTCACTCAGCTCTTCTGTGCCATTTATCAGTGCAAACTGCTTTCTTGTCACTGGATTGGAGCTCAGCTGTTGCCGTGCTCACCCCCTGAGCACCCCCAAGCTTTTCCATTCCCAGCTGCCCCATGCAAGGGACACCTGTGCAGCTTCTTTGTACCTGTCCTGGACAGCCCAGGCTGTGTGATGGCAACAATACAGGGGGAAAGGGAACTGTGGGGAGAACAGAGGGCATCTAAACCACAATAACATAACTGTACATCACTAAAGCTTTTATTAATATTCACACAACTGTTATCTTTTAATTGTGAGAGCAAATCATCTCATTATCCATCTATAACATATGGGTGTGGGTAACTTTTCCTTTGAGTTTTGTGCTTGGCTGTTTCTGAATTCCCATTTTGGTTTGACGAAATGCCTTTCCCTCCCAGATTGTTGGTGTGGACCCTGATGGCTCCATCGTTGCCCTGCCCAGCGAGATGAACAAAACCAACACCACAACCATCGAGGTGGAGGGCATTGGGCACGACTTCATCCCCACTGTCCTCGACAGATCCGTGAGTAACCCTGTGATATTGAAGCAGGCCAACCCCCGTGGTGGGGAGAAATTATGAGAAGGACTCCATTGATATCAGAAGGCTAATTAATTACTTTATTATACTATATTATTCTATATTATATTACACTATTTTACATTACATCTAAACTGAATCTGCCAAGCACTCAACTGCACAGAATCTCGTGGCTGTCACCCAACAGTCCTGACTCACACACCTGGCCCTGACAGGCCAAGGAAACAAAACACCATCACTTAGGGTAAACAATCTCCATATTGCATTCTACTTTTGCACAAACACAGGCACAGCAAATGAGATAAGAATTGTTTTTCCTTTCTCTGAGGTTCAGAGAATGTGAAACCCAGAAATGTTCTTGGGAAGAATTGTGCCTTGCTTTTCTCTGTGAAGAGAAATGTGGTGACACTCTGAGGAGGGGCCTCTGCCTGCTCTCTGCCTTGCCATTCAGCCTGCTCCCAAGGCCAGAGGTGTGGTGGTCCTGATGTATCTTCCCAGTGCAGAACAAGTTGTTATAGGGGGATTGGGATACCCAGTTACTTTCTGAGTAACTCTGATTATAATTCACTGTAGCGGTTTTGGTTTGTTAATTTAAGGTTTCTTCAAATTTAAAATTTCCTGGCCAATGCACCAAAGAGTGTGGTAGGTTTTGGTGCTGGTCAATCACTAATGCATTCACTTCCTGCTGTGAGATAGATGAAGCAAGCTCAAAGCTTTAAAAGAGAATAAGGAAAATTTTATTAAAAGTAATTAAAAGAAAAAAAAAAGTAGTAAGAATCAAAACAAACACTTCAGAACACTTCTTGTCCCCCCCACAACCTTTTCTTTCTCACTGATAATGTAAAGAAAAAAACCCTAAAATTTCCAGTCAGTTTACTACCTTTAAAATGGTTTTTTTTCAGTTCACTTAGGCAGAGAAGTCCCTTTTGTTAAGGTTATGGAGACTTTTCCACTTTTCCAAGAGATAAAAACCATGTGTTTTTCACAGAGCTGTATTCGGCTTCTCAGTGGTTTAACAAACTGTCAGTTACACAAAAAGCTTTTGCCTCACTTCCCTAAATTCCTCCCATGTCAAACAATGACACTGACCCCCAAGGAGAAGGCAGATAGAGGTGAAAAGCAGGCATTGAACACAGTGTGTGTGTCCTCAGCCTCACCATCATTCAGAGGTGCCCATCTGGCTGTGGTCACACAGGTGCCTGTGCTGAGGCTGTTCCTCATCACCTGCTCTTTCCTGAGCCTCCTGTGCCTCAGGCAGCACACACAGAGAGCAGAAATCCTGCACCATGCACAGGCTGATGACAAGATCCAAGCAAGACAGCAGAATGTGAACCTTGCAGCTCTTGTTATCAGTGTCTCAGCTGCCACAGAGCTTTACATCCCTAACACAGGCTGCCTGTGTTGCCCTGGCCTTATTCTAGAAAGGTTCCTCACAGCCTCAGACCTGTGATTATTTCTGCTTTCAGGTGTTGACTACATCCCTGTTGTCAGCACCTGGCTGTAGAGCTGTCACCTTAATAATCCACACTGATTCTTGTAGCTGGATCTCATTTTGGCAAATTTTGAATCATTAATGTACCCTAACCTGGGACATCATAAATACTCCTCCACATCCTAACTCTGGACCTGTCAGGCATCCCTAACTCTCCAAGGAAAGGATGCTGGAAAGGTATGGGTGTCTGCAAGCAAGAACTCCAGCACATGGGTGTTCTGACAAATCCTTTCAGCAAATATGGAAGGCAGCTCAGAGCTGCCAGATGTTGTGGGCATCAGCACCATGGTGTGCCTCAGAGGGTCAGGGCAGCCTGAAATGACATTTCCAAGACTCATCCTCCTTGCTTTCCTTGCAGGTGGTGGATCAGTGGTACAAAAGCAACGACAGAGACTCGTTCCTCATGTCCCGCAGGCTGATCAGAGAGGAGGGCTTGTTGTGTGGTAAGCACAGTGCAGCCACAGCAGTCTGTCCCCTTCACAAACCCTCTGAACCTCATCCTTCTGGGACCAAAACTCCCCAGAGGAGGTGCCCTCTGCATTTTTGTGTCTGCTGGGTCAGCAGGGCTGAAAGGCTGAGCCTGGGGCTGTGCAGAGGTCACTGCAGGCTCCAGAGGTGTTTCCCTCAGTCTGGTCTGGGCTCTGACTCACCAGCCACAGTAATTATAGAAGAAATAATTCTCTCCTTACTGGAGCACTTTTGCAGTGGAACTGGATCTTCAGGCAGTGTAGAGTTACAGAGGCTGCAGGGAGGATTAGTGGGGCTCAGGGCAGGACAGGTGGGCTGTGCCAGCAGCTCTGTGAGGCCGTGCTCAGTGTCACTGCCACACCAGAGGTGCCAGCTTTGGACCAGCAAGGCCTGAAAGCAAAGAAAGTGTGAGATGTTCTTACTGAGTATTGCTCCCCGTGCCAACAAGCTGTAAGTGATCCCTCTGGCTTCCCAAAAGGAACAGGTGCCCTCAGACAGACCCTGCCTGTACCCTGAGAGCCTCCACAGAGCATCAGCCTTGTTTTCAGCCTTCCCTGACGCCAAGCAAACAGACACAGGTTTGCACCCAGGAGCAGACACCACGTAGGCTCGTAGTTACAGCTGATAAAAGCCCTGAGCACTCCTATCCAGGGAGTTTTGGAAAAAGATCAGCCTATATATATGTAATGAAACACTTAAATGTTGATTTAACCTGGCAGGCAGGGAGTCACTGTGTTTCAACAGAAACCACTTGTTTGAACTCAACCATAATTTGTGAACAGCTTCGTGTTCCCTGAGCTGCATTTTTCAGGGCCGTTCCTCGTTTGTTTGAAAAATGTGACCCAGGGATAATTAACCTGCTGTAAAATACGTGCTGCCTTGAATGCAGGCTGTAATTGGCACACAGATAGTGGAATGTGTCTGACTTCCAGTGCTCAGACTGGTGCTGGAGGAATTGCCCCTGTAAAGCAGGGACCTGCTTTCCCTACGTGCAGCAAACCACATGCGTGCACACAGACACGGGCAGCATTCAGGCCTTCCCATCATGTTGGCCTGGTATTCCAAGCATGAATGAAATGTTTATGGGGTTTTTTTTTCAGTCTTTACAGTGCATTTAAAGCCAGTCTTTGGCTGCCAAGTATGTCAGCCAGAAGCTCCAGAACTGGCGTGGTTTCTGCTCATGCAAAGGGAGGGTGTGGTGTGGGCAGTGTGTTCTGAATGTCCCTGCATGGCACTTCTCAGAAGAGGTCTCCATTTCTTGGTCTGCCCACAAGAAATGGTTCATGAAGTCCATGAGGTGACTTTCACACTGGCTCCAAAGCCAATATGAGCACATCCCACCAGTCCCCACCTCTGCCTGGCCCTAAACCCTACAAGGCTTTGGGGTTGGCTGTCCTCCCATCCCAGTGTCCCAAGCAAGGTGCCACCTTTATCTGTGCTTCCCACTGCAGGACAGTGGCCCTGGGCAGCCCTGACCCTTGTCCCCCTGTCCTTGGTGTCCCTGCAGGTGGCAGCTCGGGCAGTGCCATGTCTGTGGCTGTGAGAGCTGCCAGGGAGCTGCAGGAGGGCCAGCGCTGCGTTGTCATCCTGCCCGACTCCGTCCGCAACTACATGTGAGTGTCCTGCTCCCTGCCCTGCTCCCAGGGCCTCCTGGGACAGCAGCTGGGGCGCAGCAGAACCCCAATAAATCCAATAGCAAGGCACATGGAGTGAGCCCAGAGCTGGGAGTCTCCCTCAGGAAGACCACAGGGAAAAAGCAAAATAAACAGCAGGGAGGAACAGCACATCAGCGTGGCAGCCATCAGGGGATGGGTGTTGGGACACTTGGGGGTTATTTCCTCTTTATTATCTCCTCTCTGACTCACTGCACAGAGCAGGGCTCAGCCAAGCTGCACTTTCTGAGCCTGCATGCCTGAAGTGAGGAAGGCAAATAGCTGGAGTGCTTCAAAGAGTTACTGAGCACCCCATGCTCCTGTTGACCTTAAAAGGGGCTGAGAGCAGCCAGCTGCAAAAATCATGAGAGCCCCGGGGCAGTGCTGTGGTCTGCTGCACAAAACTTCTTCTGGAAGCCTCACAGAGTTGCTCTTTGTTGGTGATTTCTAGGTCCAAATTTGTGAATGATCAGTGGATGATAAAAAATGGGTTCCTAAATGACGCCCAGGAGCACAAGCCTTGGTAAGACAACTTCTGCTGGGATAAACTGTGCTGAGGGAATCAGCTTTCTGAGTCTGGAAATCATTATCTTCAAAGGAAAATGTTCCTTTTTAGTGTTTAGGACAAACACAGTAAAGTCCAGACCCCTCTGGGGAGGCTGTGATGTCAGCTCCTCTCTTTTGAGTGGTTATCTCTCAGCTCTACAATTAAAGTCTATAAAGGAGCCATTTCTGTCCCAAAGTAGCTGCTCCACTCCCACGTGGCAGCCCAGGCCACCTAAAACACCCTCTGGAAACCTCTCTCTGCTCCACATCTGATGTTCAAAGGACCATCAGGCTGCTGGGGAGGTGGGTCCCTGTTGTAGCAAGCCCCCTTTCAAACAGCTCTGCAGCTCTTTTCAGGCATAAAACAGGAAATTTTCACCTTCCAGAGCTGCTGGCCAGAAAAGTTGGTCAACTCTGCTGTGCCTTGGACACCATGGGGAAAGAGTCCCCTCAGGGAGTCACAGGCAAACTCCTGATGCCAGTTGATGTGTGGCTGGGCAAATGCCAGTTGTTTACAAAAGCTCATGGTCTCACCCTAAAGACAGCAGATATTACTAATGTCACCTTCTCCTTTACCAAAAGTTCTTGTAAAATATTTCCTAAAAACTTAACACATTTCCAAGGCCTCTTGTGTCTGGTTAGAGCTGCTCTTGGCCCTTCCAGGCTCCAGCAGTGCCTTTTCTGCAAGGACTCAGGGCTGGGATGTTTGGGAGCTGCTTGTGCTGCCCCACAACCCAGCTCAGCTTGTCCCCCATAAGTCACACGAGCGTCTCTGCGAGGCTCTCTCCTGCAGGAGCTGCAAATGCTGCCTTGTGAGGACCAAGGATACAGAACAAAGGAGTCAAACTGGTAGGTCTCCCATTTCTGAGCTTGAAGTGAAGCCCTTCCTTGGATTCAGGACAGCTCAGCACCTTGCTGGTCTCATCCCTGCCTCTGGAGCTGCATGAACACTGGGCACAGGGAAAGCTTGGCTTCAACAAGACCGGGCCGTGGTGGCATTTCTGCTTTGGCTCTAGGAGTGGGGCTGGCTTTTCAGGCAGACAGACTGTCCCTCATCTCCTCTGGCCTTGTCCCTCTGCTGAAGGCCACAGCTGTGCAGCAGCCACAGCTCAGCACTGCCATTTGTCTCCCAACAGGTGGTGGGACATCAAGGTGCAGAAACTGAATCTCTCGGCCCCTCTCATCCTCCTCCCAGAGGTCAGCTGCCAAAAGGCAATTGAGATCCTCCAGGAGAAGGGATATGATCAAGCTCCTGTTGTTGCTGAGTCAGGGTAACTATTTCTGCTCACTGCAGATGGGCATTTGGACAGAAAAATCAGTCATGATGAAGCTCAGGTGCCATTCACTCATGGGTAAATGTGTTGGACTCTTGTGACAGTCACCCTCTTCACAGGGGTTCTTGGATAAGGGAAGAGATGAGGATCTGACTCCCTGTTTCAGAAGGCTGATTTATTATTTTATGATATATATTACATTAAAACTCCACCAAAAGAATAGAAGACAAGGTTTCATCAGAAGGCTGGCTAAGGATAGAATCGGAAAGAATGATAACAAAGCTTCTGTGTCGGACAGAGAGTCTGAGCCAGCTGACTGTGATTGGCCATTAATTACAAACAAACCAACATGAGCCAATCACAGATGCACCTGTTGCATTCCACAGCAGCAGATAATCATTGTTTACATTTTGTTCCTGAGGCCTCTCAGCTTCTCAGGAGGAAAAATCCTAAGGATTTTTCATAAAAGATGTCTGTGACAGACTCCGATAATTTTAAAAAGTCATCTGCCTCCTTGGGAAGATTCATCAATAAAACTCCTGTAAAAGATCCAGTTAAAGCCCAGTCCAGTGCCCACCAAAGCAGAAGATGCTGGGTCAGTGCACAGGCAAGGGGAGCCCAGGGGAGTGAGAGCTGGGGGAAACCCTCACAAATAAGCAGCTGAAGAGCCCATTCTGGGTTTTCCTTCTCCCAGCTGCTGAATCCTGGACTGCAGCAGCAGATTTTAACTGCTGGGAAACCAACAGCTTGGTGAGGACAAAGACTTCCTTGTTCTGCCCAAGTGAGGAGAAACCTGGTGCCTCCCCTTGACTGCAGCAATTTGGTCACTGACTTCAACACAGCAGTTCAGCCCCTGCATAAAATGTGTGTTCCACCTCAGGTCTGACCTTCTGGAAAACTCCCTGTTCCCTTACAGGCTTATTTTGGGAATGGTGACCCTCAGCAACACCCTGAGCTCCGTGCAGGATGGAAATGTGGAGTTGTCAGACCCTGTCACCAAGGTCACCTACGACCAGTTCTCCAAGGTACCTCTGAGGCTGGGGATGGTGTCAGCCTGGCTGGGGACAGGGACAGAGGGACAGGGGCACCAGCAGCACCCTGGGGTGTGAGAGGAGCTGGGAGAAGAGAAGGCAGAGAGGAGTGGGGAGGGCCATGGTGACATCTTGGGGATGAGAGTAAGGACAAGCACCTGTAAAAGCCCTGCAGAGCTTTTCACACTAAGCACTGACAGGGGATTTCATCCAGCTGGGGAATCAGCACCCTTCAAAATCACAGCTCAGCCACTGCCAGGTGAAGTAAAAGGTTAAATGTTGAATTTTGCCCTGTTTAGGTCGGCCTGGAGGACAGCCTTGGGAAGCTTTCCTGCCTCCTGGAGAACGACCACTTTGCCATCGTTGTGCACGAGCAGATGCAGTGTAGGTACCTGCAGGAACTCCTGGCACAAGTGTTTGAGAGGGGAGAGGGACATTCCCAAGCTGATTGAGGCAGGTTTCAGTGCACCTGTGAGCCCCCAGAGGTTTCTGCTCTGCAGAGCCCTGAACTGCCCACTCCTCACCCAGGACTCCTCCTGACACCACAGGGATGAGGGGAGAGGGGCAAAGCAAGCAAGGGGGAAATTAGGGATCTCTGTAGAGTTCTGTAGCCCAGGGACAAGGTCAGAAGGAGCATTTGGCCACAACAGGTAAAGCCTGGGTGGAATTCAGGCACCTAAGGTGAGAAAGCTGAGAAGAATTGGGGTGGGCCATGAGCAAGCCCTGTGGGTCACCAGGGGCACTGGTGTAGCCTGGGGCAGCTGTGTGAGCCTGCCCTGGACCATGGCTGGGTGGAGGGATGCTGGGCCAGTCTGGCAGCACCTTTAAAGCAGATTTTATTGGTTTTATTCTCAATCCACTGCACAACCACCTTCCCCTTGGTGTGCAAGCCAGCCCAGCAGAGTCACCTGCAGCAGCATCAGGATTGCTGACACACCCCAGCAGGGATCAGCCCTTGTGTCTCCTCTGAGCCAAAAGAGGTGTGGTGGCAGGTGCTGCTCAGCACACCTTCCCAGAGCAATTACACCACCAGGAGCACAGATCTGACCTTGGCTGGGAAAATGAGCAACACAAAAAGCAGTCAGAAGAGCCAGGTTTAGGTCTTGTGAATTAGGGCTGAAGGGTGTAATTGTGCTGATTTGATGGGATTGCACACTGAGCATGCAAAGCATCCCTCAGGTGAGCAGTGAGTGGCTCCATCAAGGGATGCCTGCTCAGCTTGGGGCCTCCAAAACCCAAACATCCCAAACCTTCCCTCTCCAGGACCTGCTCCCCCAGAGCCCCATCAGCTCTGGAGCTTTGCGAGCCCATCCATGTTCCCACAACTTGGGAACACATAAAAATCTGTTACTCAAAACTGCCTTTGATGCACGTTTCAAATTCGGTCACCAAAACTAATGCCAGGCAGAATTTCCTTTCTCAGCTGTGTTGTCATAAAATAAGGAATATCTCTTCTGTATCACATTTTGATATAAATTAAATGGTATCATCAAATTAAATGGCACCCATCAAAAAAAATACCAGCCAGCTGTCTGCAGCAGCTCTTGTTCTGATTTTCAGGCAACACCCACTTGCTTTATCAGAGCTGCTGTTCTAATGCTGTCACACTTAGTCCCTTATTTATTACTTTCTTCCCACACCTTTGGAGCTTGCATTTTATCTTGTGTTTGGGCTCTGGTGGCTAGTTTTATTTTTATTTAAGCAAACATTTATCAGACAGTTAAAACAATTATTGAAGTGCTGTTTCATTAATGGTGGTGTGGGATGTTATGAGAACAGGGCAGAAAAGTGCCTGACTGCTGCTTTTTGAGAGTCTCATTAGTTTGCTCTGAAAAGTTCTGTGGTGACAGGAGCAGGGCTGGAACAGAGATTGGCTAAAAACAACTGGGAAATTAAGTTTCCTGCTCTGGGAAAGGTGGGTTATTTGCAGCAAAAACCTCTCTGGTGTGATCACAGTGACCTGACTGAGGCTCCACCATCATTTCTGTGGAGGCAGAGCTCAGGCAGACACTGTCCCTGTTAGGGTTTTCTTTTAATAAAAAACCCAGCAGCCTCTGCACAGCTGGAAGGTGCTGAGGGGGCTGGTGGGGGTGGTGTTTTTTTAAATTTTTTTTCTGCCACTAAGGTGGAATTTTCTGTGCTTCCAGTGAGTGGGAATGGCAGCTCCTCCAGGAAGCAGACGGTGCTCGGCGTGGTCACAGCCATGGATCTCCTCACCTTTGCCAGCAGCAATGACAAGAAATAGCAGAGCAGCTGGGCTGCCTCCCCTCCTCCAGCAGCTCCAGGTGTCCCCCTGAGCCCAAACCCCCTGGGCAAGGCAGCCTCTGGCCCAGAGCAGCCCAAAGTTTCTCAAAACGCCCAGGAGGAAATTGTGATGTGTTACACTTGTCTGCCAAACGCCACCCAGGGTACCCCTAAAGAGGAGATAACTGAGGAAATTGTGTTTGACAGCCACGGAGCTTCCCAGGGCTGGGCAGGGAGTGAGGGAAGGTCAGCATGGCAAGGGGATGGCTGCTCCTGCCCAGAGTGTAGCAGGAGGAGCTCTGGTGGGTTTGGCAGCTGCAGGTTCCTGTGCAGTGCCCCTGGTGCAGCTCTGAGGGTTCTCCTCAGGGCCGGAGCCCATTTCTGCCCCAGAGCACAGGGCTGGGGGCAAGGCCGGGCACTGCTGCACCCCCTGCCCCTCTCTGCCCCCCAGGCAGGCTGCAGGCACCCCCAGGACCAGTCCCCCCTCAGCCCTGGGGGTGTTTGCCTCCACGAAGGCAGCAGGAGAGAGTGGAGTCTCAACTTCTGTTTGCCTGGCTCGGGATTAAATGTGTGAGATGCTATTTCTTGTTCTGGCTCAGATGTTTATTAGTTCTTCCCTCTGCTACAGTCTCACAAACTGAGTTTTACAGCACTCTAACAAACTGAAAATGGAGATGTATCTCTCTCTCTACAAGGCCTTTTAAGGGTAAACTGTCCAATTAAGAAATGACAGCTAAATTATTTTTACTTTTAACCCAATAACCAACCACCTGTGCCCCGCAATGTGGACTTTTTAATCCAATTACACAAAACCACCCAAACCCATGGACAAGAAGATGAAGAAGAAGAAGGTGAAGAAGAAGAAGGTGAAGAAGAAGAAGGTGAAGAAGAAGGTCCAGCCTTCATCCTAAAACCTCCATCTTGCTTTATCTCTATTACTATATTCTAAACCCTTAAATTCTAAGTTTTCCACCCTGTGATATCACACACTTCTATTCAAACTCCACACCCATAATCCCAGTACTATAATTCAATTTTGGAAGCTTTCTCCATGGCCTCAGGTCAAATGCAGTGTTCTCTTGGGGGTCAGTGCCTGGCAGCACAGAAAGGCCAAAATTCTCAGCATCCAGGGTTCCAACAGGAGAGGTCTGGCAGGGAGGGACACAGAGCACAGGAGGTGACAGGTGCCAGCAGGAGGGGTGGGAAGGGAAAGCCAAGGGCTGTGATGAGCAGAGGGGATGAGGTGCTGGGCTGGTGGTGATGCCCACCCCTGTGGGGGCTTTGGGAAGCCCTTCCCCACCTCTGGGGGAGCTGGTGGCTCTGGGTGCCTCCTGCATGGTGAGGGGACAGTGCAGGGAGCCCAAACAAGGAGCAGAGACTCAGTCACAGAGCACTGAGAGGGGCCATGGCTTCATCCCTGAATATGCAGCCTCAGAGCTCCTTATCAAGGGCTGGAGGGGAGGGCAAGGTTTGGTCCTAATTCTGCTGTCAGGCCATTGTGTTCTGGGGACTGACAATGAGGGTCAGCAGAGCCATTTGCCATGGCTACCAAAAAACTTAAATAAAAGCAAATGACAAAAGTGGGCTGTGGGAGCAAACTGAGGTGACACTGAAACCCAGTTTGGGGGAATTGCTCTCAAAAGACCCAGAGAGGTTCACAATCTCTCTATGAGTTTCTGGAGCTGCTCCAAGATGGCAACAACCAATTTCAATTTCAGCTAAGTGGCTACTCCATATTCTCAATCTAATCTAGTTTGTAGGAGACTTTTATTAAGTTATAGAATGCTGAAGTATTTACATTTAGGAAAAGTGCCTCTGCTGTCTCTGTTTCCTCAGTGACACGAGTGATTATCAGATTTTCTGAGGGTTTTTGCTTGAGCAATAACCATATTTGTCCAGAAAAACAAACTGATTAGCTCAACCCTCATTGTTTCATATTTATTTTAACAATTCTGTGGCAAAGTGAAGCCTGTTAGTCCATGCACGTATCCCAAACTCACAGGAGTAAGTCTGAAAGTGCCCCATAACTTCATGAAGCCCAGAACTGAGTCTGAACCTGGGCCAGCCTGGCTGTTTTGGATTAACCCAAAGCCCAGGGCTTCCAGCAGCAGGGCTGCAGGGCAGTGAGCTGCAGACAGGCTCCAGGACAGGCAGCAAAGGTGAAGTAACTGCTGAGTATCCACCTGGAATATTTACAACTCCTTCTCTATGTTAACTATGAGTGTGGGAGCTCATAAAGGTGGGTGTGAGCTGCAGATATCCCAGGATTGCTCCACCTGGGCTCACCAGGGCCCTCCTGGCCCCCTTCCCCTGTCCTGGGGCTGCTCTTTGCAGGCACATCCGACAGTGGCACTGCCCTGCCCAGGGATGTCAGTGCTGTGTCTCCTGGTGTTTGCCAGCTGTGACCCTGGGGATGTCCCACAGGGCTGGGTGGCTGCCTGTGCCCTCCTGCCTCTTGGGTTGCTGTTGTTAATTGCTGCCCTGAGATGTGCAGGATGTCTCTGCTTCAGCCTGTGCAAATGAAGAACGAGTCTGGACTCTTCACTTTTCAGTCTTGAGGTTGTTTATTAATTCTTATCTATAAAATTTTCTTTCTGCCCAGCCGAGGTCTGCTCAGCAGGGCAGCCACAGGCACTCTGTGTTGCCCTTTTATACTACAAACTACATATAACATATTTACACAATTCCCAATACCCATCACCTATGTTAGACAGTGCCCTTCTACTCTAAACCAATCCCAAAGTGCCAACATCACTGCAGAAAATGGAGAACAAGAAGAAGAAGACGAAGAAAGACTGGACACGTCCAAGTTCCTCCATCTTGTCCCCATAACCCCCATACCAAAAATCCTAAATCTACATTTTCACCCTGTGATCATTTTGTCATTACACTATTCAAACTGTGTGACTTTTATGTCCTCATACAAAGTTGGCAACTTGCTCCAAGAGTCAAAATCAAATCCCCAGGTGTTCTGGGCTGCGTGCCAGGGCCTGCGAGCCCCCGACGAGGTCCTCGGCAACTCTGGACACCCTGAGGGATGCGCTGAGTTCTGACACTTGCCCACCATGTCTCTGGCATGGAAAAGGCCTCAGGAGGCAAGGGAGGAGTTTTCATTTGAGTTGTCTGCAGAAATCCCTGCAGGACCATGCAGAACCATCCCATACAGCATCAGTGTGTCCAAGTGTCCCTCCCACCACCCTCTGTCCCTTCTCCACACATCCCTGGGCCTGTCCTCTGGCAGTGATGACCCCCTCTGGATAAACAGGCCTTGGAGTTCCTTTTCCTTCCCCTCCCATTGAATTCCTGTCAGTATTTTATGTCTCCAGTGAGAGGCACCTGCCCAGCTTGGCACAGCTCAGTGCTCTGGAGCTCTGGGGGGTTCTGGACCAGAGGGATGGGGGTTCCAGGCTTCAGGAGCCAAGAGAGGGGAGCAGGAGGTGGATGAAGCCAGGCAGCATCCCAGCCCACTGTCCTGAGTGCAGAGTCCAGCTCCAGAGCTCCCTCAACCTGCAGGTCCACCCCTGCTCTTCTCCCAGCACCTCCTGCTCTGTCACCTTGATTTTTTAAGATTTTCTAAGATTTTTTTAGATTTTTTTAAGATTTCTAAGATTTTCTAACCCTTCTGATGTTTACATGCTTGTAACGAACTTTCCCACACACTTTATGTAAGTAACTTAGTGTTTTGCATTCTTTTATGGAAGAAGAGAAATTTGATGGGCTGTTGGTTTGTCCAGTGTCATTGGAGAGGTGGCACTGTCACCCTCCAATCCACTGCCACTTTTGGAAACCTATAAATGTTGGAGTCAGAAAATAAACTTCCCTCTTTTCATCTTGTGTAAGAGCCATAAAGAGGGATGGGGGACTCCAGGCACTCTCCAAAATGCAGTTTATTCCATCCAAGAGGTTACAGCAGCCCAGGGTGGTGGGTGACAGAGCTGTGCCCACAGATGTCAGCTCCAGCTGCAGGCAGGCCTGGAGACCCTTTGGGTTTGGTTACAATGCATTATAGACTTTTCTTTGCTGAGCGTCTTCATACAGCAAAACCAATCTATACCTTAACTTTTATCTATAGCCTACCATAACTACTGTAATTACCATATTCATGTTACTGTTCTCCAATCACTACAAGTCAGTACATTACAGTTTAAACTAGAAGTTGTTTTTCAATTTTCTTGCAGTGGAAAGTCCTAAGACACTTTTTCTATTTGCAACTTTGCTGACTTGTTTGCCTGTGCTCTCTTTCTGCTTGGTAGAAACATCTTCTTGTTTGGGGTGGGTTTATCCTTTGCTCTAAGCCATAAAAACCCCTTCTAACTAACACACCCTTTGCCTCCTTGGTTATCCAGTCAGACTGGCTCAGCAATTCTTTTCTTCTATATCAAAACTTGCTTCCATCTCTATTCCTTCATCTACATTTAAAAATCTTTCTGCTAAGCACACATATCTGTGAGACTTTATTGCCAAACTTTCATCCTTCCCAACTGTGAAGGTGTTCACAGGGGTCTCAGGATGAGGGAAGTGACGAGGATCTGACTCCATGTTTCAGAAGGCTGATTTATTATTTTATGATATATATTATATTAAAACTATACTAAAAGAACAGAAGAAAGGATTTCATCAGAAGGCCAGCTAAGAATAGAAAAAGCAAGAATGATAACAAAGGCTTGTGGCTCAGACTCTCTGTTGGAGCCAACTGGGCTGTGATTGGCCATTAATTAGAAACAACCACATGAGACCAATCCCAGATGCACCTGTTGCATTCCACAGCAGCAGATAATCATTGTTTACATTTTGTTCCTGAGGCCTCTCATCTTCTCAGGAGGAAAAATCCTAAGGAAAGGATTTTTCATAAAAGATGTCTGTGACACCCAACAATCCTGAGAAGAGCAGTGTGTGCCTGTTGTGTTGTTTCATGTCCTGTAGTGACACTGCTCCAAAGGGTGAGCCCTGTGTGCCCCAAATCCCTCACTGCTTTCCAGCCCCATCTGCCCCAAGATGCCTCTGCTCTTCCCGCTCTGTTCTGCAGGGCTGGGGACACATTTCCAGGGAGATCATGAGCACATCAGGACAGTTCCACAGCAGGAACCAGATGGCCCAGGGAGGGAAGAAGCCCAGGCTGTCCGTGCTGGTCAGGGCACAGAAATTTGTGCATCCCTTCCCTGCTGAGATCCACAGCCTTGGCTCCCTGCAGCTCAATCCAGAGGAGAACAAACCCCAAGGGCTTTAAAGGCTGCATGCCAAGCATGAGGCACAGGAGGGCTGCCCTGTCCTGGGAATGTGTGTGCCCTGAGAAGGTCCGTGCCCACTCTTGGCTCCTGCATTTTGGGGTGCATCACCCCAGGGCTGGCTGCACTTCAGGCACAGGGAGGGAATTTCTGCCTTCCCAGAGCTTTGAACTCGCTCTGCTCTCCCTGCGGCCCCGGGTGTCCCTGTCCCCAGCACTCTGTGAAGCACAGGGGGCTGATGGTGCTTCACAAACCCCGCTGAGGTTTGCCCAGAGGGGCGTGGGGAGCCAGCACAGGGCTGGGATTGGCCTGAGCTCGGACAGCACCAACACCAGGAGCGAGATAAGCATCTCTCTGGCCCTGCCCAGCACCTCGGAGCCTTCCCCGCCTCCCTTTTCGCCCCGCCAGGGCCCCCCAGTGCAGACACATAAATAGAGGTGCGGGCAGGAGCGGGGCTGCATCTCGAGGGATCCCAGCGCATCTCAAGGAATCCCAGAGCATCCCAGCATCCGTCCCACCCTGCAGGTAACCCGGGGGCCACGGGGATCCGGTCAGGGCCAGCCTGCATCCCCCAGAAAGGCGGGGAGGATGGACATTTCCCCGGGGAACAGCGGGAGCCCGGGGATGCTGCTCCCATGGAGTGGCTCTGCTGGAATTGGCTCTGTCGGAGGTGCCCAATTCCGCTGCTGGGTGGGGTGGGGTGTTTTGGCAATGGATGGGAGTGGTGAGGTTGGGGTGTGAGAAATCTTCTCACAGGACTCGGTGATGGTTGGAGGGGGTGTCCTGCTCTGTCTGTGTGGGGCAGCCAGGAGGGAGCTCTTGGGGAAGGAAGGAAATTCCTGTCCAGCAGCAGCTTTTCCATGGGGAGCACGGCTGGGTGTGACCGTGTTCACAGGGGCCTCAGGCTGAGGGAAGAGATGAGGATCTGACTCCATGTTTCACAAGGCTTGATTTATTATTTTGTGATATATATTACATTAAAACTATACTAAAAGAATAGAAGAAAGGATTTCATCAGAAGGCCAGCTAAGAATAGAATAGCAAAGAATGATAACAAAGGTTTGTGGCTCAGGCTCTCTGTCTGAGCCAGCTGACTGTGATTGGCCATTAATTACAAACATCCAACATGGGCCAATCACAGATGCACCTGTTGCATTCCACAGCAGCAGATAATCATTGTTTACATTTTGTTCCTGAGGCCTCTTAGCTTGTCAGGAGGAAAAATCCTAAAGAAAGGATTTTTCATAAAAGATGTCTGTGACAGCTGGGTTCTCAGGTAATGGCAGTCAAATAACCACTAGATTAAAATGTGTGAATGAAAGGAAGGGGCAGAACAACTCCAGCAAAGACAAAGCAGGCCTAAGCAACCTAAATAGCAAAATCTTGCTTTAAAACCAGAAAAGCTCCAAAGTCTTTATTATTTTTTTTTCAAATTGATAACGGACAGGGTCTGTGCTTTCAAGGTTTTTTTTTTTTTTATGGTTGTGCAACTTGCAAATACTTTCTGTTTAAGGAGATGTTGAGAAATAACTGCAAGTAATCGCATGCCTGCAAGAGTAGGAAATTGAGGTTATCAAAGGGTGATGATGGAAATGTAATCAAAGGTGGCAATGGGAGAAGAGACCAGAGCTGGAAGGACCCAGTGCAGGAAGGAAGAAGGTGGATTTAATACAGCAGGACATAAGGGGACTCAGATAGATGGAAGGGATCCAAAAATGCACTTAAAGGACACACTGGGTCTTGGAAAGCTGAAAATAAATTTAAAAAAAGAGTCCTCAGCCTTTAAACAGGAAGAGGATTCAGCATGGGTTGCCAGGTGCTGTGCATCCAAGGTGTGAGTGGAGGAGGAGGGAGCAGGCACAAGGAGGGGATTTCATGGCAGGACTGACTCCCTGAAAACAGGCTGGCCAAAGAAATGGAGAACACAAAGGGGTGAGTCCCACAGGGATGCCCAACACTGGAAACATCTTCCTTAAGGAACAAAGGTTTTTGCTGCTGAAATAGAGATGGAGTGACCCCCTTGGCTTCCTTTGAAGGAAAAGGCAGGCAGTGAGGGGCACAGCAGGACAGGTTGGGAGCTGACACCCAGACCTGGAGCAGCCACAGGACAAACCACCAAAGCAGACAGAGCTTCTGTGAGCCCTGCTTCTGCCCAGGCCTGCATGCCTTCCAGGAACAATTAATCACTCATTGAAATGTAAATTATTAGCACCAACACCAGCGTGAACAAGTCCCATTTGCCATGGGGCAGCCGTGCCAAGGCTCAGTGAGTGCTGCAGTGTGGGCTGTGCCCAGCAGTGCCCACCTGAGCGACCCCTGGGGATGGAGGGCACTGGGGCAGGGCCAGGATGGGCTCTGGCAGGGAGAGAGTCTGGTGTAGAGCAAACCCCCGTTGGCACCTGATGCTGTTGAGTCAGGGATGGAAAGACTGCAGTGTTCAGGTGGATCAGAAGGCTCACTTTAATGAAAGTAAAGGGTTTTATATAATGTGACTTGCTAAAGTGATCCTCGGTTGGTCTCAGAGTAGGAACATCTCACACCATTGGTGACTGTGGGGAGCACACTGTGAAGAACTATAACTATAAAGAATAGTTACAGAAAGAGAGATAATAATTGTTTTAATTCCTCCCTCTAAGATTTCCAGGTTTGGGAGAAATTCTCTCTGCTCTTTCTTTGAACTGAGAATCTCCACAGGCAGCTGTGGGTGACCCAACCTGCAGCCACGGGCTCATCAAGGGGATGGGGCTGATCCCCTTGGCTTTAAACTGTGGAGGGGCCTGGGAACTTCAGTGTGACACTCCCTGCGTGTGACATACCGTGTGTGTGACACTCCCTGCGTGTGACATACCGTGTGTGTGACACTCCCTGTGTGATACACCTTCAGTGTGACACTCTGTGTGCGTGACAGTCCCGGCATGTGACACACCCTGTGTGTGACACCCTGTGTGTGTGTGCCACTCTCTGCGTGTGACACTGTGTGTGTGCGTGTGCCACTCCCTGCATGTGTGACAGTGCCTATGTGTGACACTCCCTGCCTGTGACACTCCGTGTGACACTACGTGTGTGCGTGTGACACTCTTTGCGTGTGACGCTGAGTGTGCCCATCCTGCGTGTGACACTCTCTCCGTGTGACACTCTCTCCGTGTGACACTCTCTCCGTGTGACACACCCTACGTGTGCCCACCCTCTGTGTGACACTCCCTGTGTGTGCCCACCCTGCGTGTGACGCTCCCTGTGTGACACCCGCTCCCATTTCCCCGTTTCCCCCCAGAGCCAGCCATGCCTGTCCCCGCCGCGCTCCTCCTGTGCCTCGCCTCGCTCCTGCTCGGCATCGCATCCCCCAAGCCCACCTGCGACCCCACCTGCCCGCCGTGCCCCGAGGGCGGCCCGGAGGCGACACCCGGTGCCACCAGCACCTGCTGTGCCCCGTGCCCGCGGTCCTGCCCCTGCCCGCCCCACCTGCAGGCCGACTGCGAGCTCCACGGCTTCCCCGCGGGCCGCGTCCCCGCCGGCCGCTCCTTCTACATCGACTTCGCGCGGCGGCTGTGCCGCTGCGGGGACAGCGGGGACATCGCCTGCAGCGCGCTGTGCCCGCGCCCCGAGCCCGCCTGCCGCGCCCTGGGCAGCCCGGTGGCCGACGGCTGTCCCCGGTGTGTGTGCTACGGCCCCGAGGGGATGGCGGTGCCCGCCGGGGCCTCGGTGCGCAGCGGGGCCCGGGAGTGCCGCTGCCCTGCCCTGGGCGGGGACTTGGAGTGCGCGGAGCCCCAGGAGTGAAACTCGCCTTGCCCGGGTCCCTCCGGCGGCGAAACCTCCGTGACCGTGCTCACAGGGGGCCGAGGGAGAGGGAGGAGATGAGGATCTGACTGCGTGTTTCAGAGGGCTTGATTTATTATTTTATGTTATATACTGTATTAAAACTATACTAAAAGAATAGAAGAAAGAATGATAACAAAAGCTTGTGTCTCAGAGTCCAAGCCAGCTGACTGTGATTGGCCATTAATTAGAAACAACCAACATGAGACCAATCACAGATGCACCTGTTACATTCCACAGCAGCAGATAATCATTGTTTACATTTTGTTCCTGAGGCCTCTCAGCTTCTCGGCGGAAAAAGATCCTAAGGAAAGGATTTTTCAGAAAAATCATCATGGCTACACAAAATCTTCCTGGGCTTTGAGGCATCCTCACCGAGAGGCTTTGAGAGGAATGACAGATTTTGTCCTTACAAGCTGTGGGTCTGCTGGTGGATAAAACTGGCACTGAGAGATGAAAGAAACAATGGGGAGGGTTCTGCTGATTGGTGAATGGGATTCCACTGATTGATCAATGAGATTCCACTGATTGATGAATGGAAAAAGAGATTTTGCTTTTACGGATAAACTTTAGGGTTGGCAGATAAATGAAATTGGGCGTTGAAAGGTAAAAGAAATAATGGGGGGAAAGGCTAAGTTCCATAAGAATTAAAAACTAAAAGGGAGGGTTATAGAGGGAAATATATATTGGAGGGCAATCTCTGGTATCAGGCATTCTGGGCAGTCTGTGCCTCTCAAGTACCTCACCCAATGGGGAAAGAGAGAAGGGAAATGCACCCAGGAAATTGGGATAAAAAGGAGACTGCATCCTCCAAAAATTTGAGAGATCCCTGGGTAATGCCCCCATGGCCTCTCCCTTTATTCCAATAAAGTAAAAGGACTCCTGTGTCTCATTTTTGGACTCTTTGAACAGCTTCAAAGGGTTCCTGAGGATGTGGGGGTTGCTCCCCTCTGAAGGGGGAGATGCCATGTTCTCTGTCATTCCTAGGCCAGGACAAGGTGTCTGCAGGGGCTGAGCTTGCTTGCTTGTGAGGTTTGTTCCACAGGTACAAACTGGCTGAGAGCTGTTTGTTTATTTGGAAGGAGATTCTGCTTTTGTATGTGTTTGTGTTTATATAGGCTGTTTATATTAAACTCTCTGGATGAACTTTCTCCCAGGTGCCAGGCTTTTTGTTCCTGTAATTGTGTCCTGTGGTGGGACCAAGATCAGAGGGCTGGCTGACACCTTGTCTCCAATCTTTTCATCGGTGGTGGGTGAGCACAGCTCCTGGTTCTTAGGAGATAAACCCCTCTCCTGTCTCCACCCTCTGGAGCAAAGCCTTGGCTCACATGGGGATGGGGGCACTCAGGGCTCTGTCCTGCACAGCCCCCTTGATCCCACCCAGGGCTGACCCCACTGTCAGTCCCAGTTCAGCAGGAATGCCCCAAAATGTGTCTCAGTGCCGGTGTCCTTTGGATACAGTCACAGGATACAGAATGCTGCAGCTTCTGAGGGCTTTGACATATATAAATACACACACAAAAATAAATATATCTACATAGAAACCCCACAGCTTCATCAGGCTGTGTTATTAACACATGCTAATTGTTTAAGGGTTGAATAAAATAATTGTTTTGTTGTTTAAGGATTGAATAAAATAATTGTTAATTGTTTAAGGATCAAATAAAATAATTGTTACCAGTGAACTTTTGAAGACTTTACTAATAAAGACACATATTTTCCTCTTGTCTTAGCTAGTGCTACTTGGGCCACACAAGGCTCTCTCCAACCACCTTGGCTGCTGGTACAGCTGGATGCATTAAGTGGGTCCCTTGGATTATTTAAATTTTCTCCTCTTCTGCTCTGTCTGATGCTGTTTGACTGAAAAAAAAAAAACCAAAACCAAAAAAACCCCAAAAGAACAACAACAAAACAAAAAACTCCAAAAATCCCCAGTGAGCATGTGGGGTTCAGGTGGAGGGTGAAGAAAAGGTTGGAAGAAGCAGGTGAATTTGGGTTTTGGGATGCAGCAGGGGTCTCCATCCATTGGGCAAGGGACCTTAAGGATTATCCAGTTCCAACTCCCCTGCCATGGCAGGGACACCTTTCACTGTCCCAGGCTGCTCAGAGCTCCATCCAGCCTGGCCTTGGGCACTTGCAGGGATGGAGCAGCCACAGCTGCTCTGGGCACCCTGTGCCAGTTCACCACCTTCACAGTGAATAAATTTTTTCCTATATCTAACCTAAATTTCCCTTCTTTCAGTTTGAAGCCATTCCCCCTTGTCCTGTCACACCAGCCCCTTGGGAATTCTCTCTTTCCATGTTTTTTTAGGTCCCTTCAGGCACTGGAAGGCCACAAGGAGGTCACCCCAAAGCCTTCTCTCCTCTGGGCTGAGCAATCCCAATTCTCTCAGCCTTTCCTCACAGGACAGCTGCTCCATGTTCCTGTTGCAGGGAAGGGGGTTTGACCTGACAACACTTCACCCTCTTCTCTTCCCCGTTCAGTGTAAAAATCTCAGTTTTTAGCAAGGTTAAAGCTCATTGTTCACCTTCCAGACAGACACCAGACATCCCATGCCACCATGTCCACCAGCAGGACAAGAAATTCTTCTCATGGCAGGTTTCTAATTACAAATACAATGGAGAATACAAATTCTCCAGGTATTTACAAATTATACATCCTCTATGCCCTTGTGAGGTGAGGGTGTCTGAACCCATGGCGGGGGGGCTCCCTTTTGTGTCTGCCGAGAATTTAAGGAGATCAGGACGGGTTTGCAAGGGCAGTGATGGGTTTTGCAGGCACAGGGATTATCCAGAGGGAGTCAGGAGGGATTTGGAAAGGCTCCTCACTGCCTGGGGAGGCTGGTGGGCTATTTGGGGTCGTTTATCCTTTGTCACACATCTTATCTGTCTCAGGGCTCCCTGCTTTGTGTGACTGATAACCTTGGAGCAGGGGGAATGACCGACAAATGGGCAGCCCCTGCATAATGTTGGGATTGTCTGCTGTGCCCAGTGTCAGCGCGGGGACAATGAGAGAGTTATTGGCCAAATATCCCTGCAAAAAGGTCCCTGTTGGCTCCTTTGCAAGCTGCTCCTTGGAGGTGGTGCAGAGTTTCTTTGCTCTGATGTGAAATACCTTCTGTCTCCAGGATCTCTGTCTGCATTTCATCACCATGAAAGCAGGAGCTGCGTTATTTTACTTTTTCCATGAACAGCACAGGGAAAAAATTAAAAACTCACAGTGATCAGTTGTCAGAATTCATTCACTTAAATTGAATGTCCTGGGGTTTGGCATGCTTTGTTTGAGTGGGTGTTGTCCTGGATTCTCCAGTATAAATCCCCCAATTTGGACACAGTATCGCTGGTGTTATTTGTATTTTTCCAGATCAGATTTTCCCCAGTCTGGGCAGTTTTGTGGCTGCTCCTTTCCGTGGTCACTGTCACTTTGCACCACAGCCAGGCACATGTTTGCAGGGAAGGACTGTAAATGTTTCTCAAGAGCAAAGGAACACAAACTCCTGTACATCTCTAAATGAGCCCTGAGAACTGAAACCAAAGCTGAAATTTGCAGCTCCTAAAAAGAACTCATTTTGCTCATGGAGCAATCAGGTTTTGGGTTGGTTTTTTTTTTTTTGTAAAGGATCATTACTGATGTTTAGTTAGTTGTAGAAGGGACAGGGACTTTCCTCATCTGTTAATCATAAAATGGTTGATTTAAATAGATCCATGCTTTAGCCCTCAGTTCCTTAATGAGCCCTCTCAGGGCCTGCCTCATGAGTCTGTCAAACATTAAAATATTCATGAATGAAAGCTCATCAGGAGCTTCCTTTGGGCACAGGTCTGTCAAGAAGTTGAAGTGTTTGCCCAAGTCCTTCTGCCTTTTCCAGCAGCCTTCCAGAAGTGAATTCCTCAGGTGGGGTTCACAAACAGCTTTAGCACCCAGACTGCATTTGCAGAGCCCAGTGTGGGGGGCTGGCTGCTTGCCATTTGTTTTTTCCCCAGTTTTTTTCCCCATGAGAAATCATCCATGGCAGGTGATTTCTGATCAGGATGAGAACAGAGGTTTCCTAGAGGACCCCCTGATTAAATTAGAACACGGTCACTCATTGTTGGTAATGGACTGAGCACATCCCTCTAGAAATAATTTTTCTTTGAAATTTGGGGCAAAGGAGAGAGCTAACATTTGACACTTTTGAAAGTGTCATTATTGTCATTTTGTGTCATTTTGAATTTCATTATAGGAAATTTTAAGCTGCCCTGACATGCCAAAGGTGCAGTGCATTTATTAACAGCAAATTGCACAAGGATGGGAGCTACACACACACACAGACACACAAGTGTATTTGGGTTTTTATGATTTAATAGGAGTACTCTGGGCTGGGAACAAAGTGGGGATTGGTGAAAGGTTGGGCTCTGTGATCTTGGAGGTCTTTTCAACTTAATTGATTCTGTTCTATGATTTAGCTTCAGCATTGTGCATCTCCACTAAAACCAGCTTTTTAAAATCATTCTGATACTGCATCCACAGCAGCACCCACAGCTCAGCTCTCCAAGGCTGCTGGGCTTTTTCCAGCAGCTGGCTTTGAATCCTGGAGTGATTTGCAGAGTCATTACTCATGGCTATTCACAGTTCAGAAGTTCAAGAGACACCAAAAAAAGTCCAGGGTGTGTAATCAAAGATTAATTGTTGCCACTTTCCAAAGAAAGGAAGGGGGAAACAAAAAAAAAAAAAAAACAACAACAACAAAAAAACCAAACAAACAAAAACCAAACAAACACCAAAAAAAACCAAACAAAAAAACCCCAAAAAACCAAACCAATAAAACTATAAGAAAGCAAAACCAGTTGTTTGAAAGCAGAATGGAGGATCTTAGAGATAAATTATTGTTTCTGGAGCTGCTGAAATTGTCCCTGTGTGTACAAGTGAGTCAGGAACATTGTTTCCAGCATCTGGAAAGTTGGGAGAGCAGCATAGGCATTACCTAACAAATGCCAACCCAGTTCCTCAAAACCTTTGGAATTTTGCCATTTTGAATTTAATTTGATGATGATGCATAAAATTTTCAAGAGATTTCAGGTCTGGATCCAGCTACAGTACTGAGTTAAGAAGCTTAATCAGAATCAGCTGTGCAAAACAGTCCTTTTGTGTAAAAAAAAAAAAAAAAAAGTAACAGAAATATTGTCTCTTCTTCCTGGCCTTAATTGGGATCCTGCCCGTGGAACTATGGATATTGTAAGAATCTTAGAAAAATCAATATCTGCACAGTAATTGAATTTGTAATTATTGTAATTGCACACATCAGTAAATCCCCTTGTCTTTTCTGTGTGCCAGTCTCTGCTGAGAGCAAGGAGTCTAAACCTGACACACCAAACAGGGCCATGAACTGAGCTGTGCAGAAACGTGAGCAAACAGAATTTGATCAATGGTAAGAAATTAAGGGAAGTGTCCATAGTTTGTAGCTCATAGAGAGAAGGTGCAGGAGAAGGGACACACACAACCCTCAAGATGAAAAGTCAATCACTGGTTACTCAATCACGGAAGGTTGGAAAAATCCTCTGAGATTGAATCCAAGCTGTTCCTGGTCCCCAACTTGTCCCCAGCCCAGAGGTCTGAGTGCCACATCCAGGCCTTCCTTAGGCATCTCCAGGGATGGGGACTCCAAACCTCCTGGGCAGCCCCTGCCGATGTTTAGCAGCCCTTTAATTGAATAAATTGCTGCTGCTGTCCCAGCTGAGCCTGCCCTGGCCCAGCCCGAGGCCGCTCCCTCTGCTCCTGTCCCTGTTCCCTGGCAGCAGAGCCCGACCCCCCCGGCTGTGCCCTCCTGGCAGGGACTTGTGCAGAGCCACAAGGGCCCCTGAGCCTCCTTTGCTCCAGCCTCAGCCCCTTCCAGCTCCCTCAGCCCCTCCTGGGGCTCAGCCCCTGCCCAGCTCCGTTCCCTGCCCTGGACACGCTCCAGCCCCTCCAGGCCCCTCCTGCACTGAGGGACCCCAAACTGGGCCCAGCCCTGGAGGTGCGGCCTCAGCGCAGAGGGACAATCCCTGCCCAGCATGATCTGCATGTTTCTTCAAGACTTCTAAAAATGTGACTTGGAAAATCCTTGGATCTTAGCAAAACATTATCGAAATTAATTTTTATTACCACAGACACATTTAGTGTTTGCTTCAGTTCGTATTTAGGATCAAAATAATGGAAAGTGTGCAAGGAATAATTTTCAGGAGTGGGCCCAAGGACCTCAGCTCCTGCTTTGTGCCAGTGGTGACCTCAAAGTCCAACAGAGAAGGGAAATACCCACAGGTGTTCCCTCATTACTTCACAAGCCCAAGATCACACCTCATTTGCATCAGGAAGAGAAACCAAACTTCACCTGCACAGGTCACATTGCTTTCAGATTTTAGGAGGATATCTAAATGGTGATTTTTAATTCTGTGTTTTAAATACACAACGGATGTAATCCCACACACCTCACACACTCTGAACTTGCATGAGTTTATATATGGATAAATAAATATCTAATGTGTCCCAGCCATGTTGTTGGGTTGTTTTAGCAGAATCCTCATTTCACACTGTGTGTGTAGTTTATTTTCCTTTGCTTCAGCTTTGAGGATATTGCTCTGGTTTTTATGAAGAGAGTTACTTAGGAAAAGCCCTAAACTGCAGACTAAGGACTTTGTAAACTGATGCTCCACAAAACCAAACCAGCTCACCAGTTATTTACAACTATTTACTTCTGATTCCTGTAATGGCTTCTTGAAGAGGGGCTTTATCTCTCAGGGGAATTTGAAACCATCCAACTAAAAATACTCAATATGGGACCTCATTTTGTTGACATAATCATATAATCACAGAATGGTTTGGGTTGGAAGGAACCTTAAAGATAATCCAATTCTAACTTCCCTGCCATGGCAGGGACACTGGCAGGGACACTTTTCACTCTCCCAGGTTCCTCAGAGCTCCATCTAACCTGACCTGGGACACTGCCAGGGATCCAGGGGCAGCCCCAGCTGCTCTGGGCACCCTGTGCCAGGGCCTGCCCACCTTCACAGGGAAGAATCTTCTCTAGGATCCAATCTAACCCTACTCCCTCTCAGTCTGAAGCCATTCCCCTTTGTACTTTACAGGTGGGGGATTTTTTTTTTTTTTGTTAGGTTGTTTATTCATTTCAGATTAAGGAAAAAATTGCTGCCTGGCAGCAGTGGAGTTAAAATTATTTCCAGGAGTTATTGGCACTACTCTCAGACACCCCTCTAATGCCAGACAAGGAAATGATAAATACTCCTTTGTCTAGAACACAAACTACTTGTCTATCCACAGATTAACCCTTTAACCACAAAACATCATCCAAAATCTGCTCTCTTCCCTTCTGGAGGCACTTGTGGGTGTCACCATGCCAGATGCTGGGGAAGAGACAGCAGGAATAAATAATGCTCCATTAGGAATAAATAATGCTCCAGCAGGGATAAATAATGCTCCAGTACTCAACAAAAGTAAATCCAAGAGTACCTACATCTGATTTAATCTCTGCTGAGCAGGACTTGCTGGATATAAAATGAGTTTGAGATTCTTAGTTGAGAAGAATCTTGTAATAAAGGAGCTGCTCATTTCCGGAAGATTTCTGATTTGGTAGAACATGGTAATTTTAGAAATGTGTCACAGTCTGGCTAAACAAGTTAACACATGGGATTTGCAGAGAGGAAGTGTTTTCAAATAAATCACTACCATATATGCTTGGAACCATTATTTGGAGTTTGATGTCCATGCCATTTTAATGGATAATTTTGAAACAACAACAAAAAGAAAACCCCACCCAAAGTCACAAACATTGTGGACTATTTACCTGCTAATTCCTTCTTTCATCCAAGCTGCTCCTGCATTACAAAAGCGTAATAAAAATCCCCACACTGGTAAGAACTAGTAAACATTTTTCTTCATTTGCATAAACAAGAAACCCCAAACAAATACAAGAGCCAAGGACTTTCCCTGGCCAAGAACTGGTTAAATAGTTTGAAACTATGCTCAAGATTTCCTGAAAACGTATTTGTCTTTCAGCCAAACAATACTGTTAAAGCAATGTAAATGCTTTGCTTCCAAAATGTGCTTTTTCTGTTCACAGAGAGCAGCAGTGTAAAAATAAATCATCCATGAAGCATATTCTCATTTTTAATTTCATCCCTTGATAGATTAGTTGCTGCAAAATCCCTTAATAACCAAGGAAAGAAAAGTTAGAGGGTTCACATTTTAAAGATTGTCAATTGTACAGACCCAGTGCTGCAATCCTTGGGCAGGGGCATGGGCAGCTTCTGTCACCACCTGAAACACTGGATTTTATTAACACCAACTCTGAGTCTTTATGTGTCTACAAGGTTGGAAAGGCATTTCCCTGCCTTCTCACACCTTGCTTTTCTCTGGCAAAACCAACTGTGATCGCTCAGCAGGTCCTAAAGAACTAAGTCACAGAAAAGGAATGGATTTTGTATTTCCAGGTGACAGGAATGAACAAATTACCTGATTTGGGCAATCACCAAAAAAAACACATCAGTGCCAATTTCACTGCACTTTGCACTGGACCATCAGGTTCTTGTAGGACTTGAAAATTAAACAGCCCAGAAGGTCTCTGAAGGAGCTGAGCATGCCAAGGGCAGGGAAGGGGGGAAGGAATCCATGCTGAGTTTGAGTTTGGCAAAATGAAGCTGCTTTTGTCCTCAGCAGAGGGAAGAGCAAAGTGCATCCAGCTGCTGGTTGGGTGGTTTGCACACCACAGTCACACGTGCATGTTCATGGATCTGCTGTCTTCAGGAGGTGGTGAGAGCTTGAATTTATTATTAGGAAACCAAAACATTTCACTCAATTGTTTAACATGCGAGATTTTCATGAGGGAATGAAGGTTAGTTACATTTCCAACAGGATTTCAAAACTACATCTTGCCTGTTCAGCTCTAAGCCAAATGTAAGGCTGAAAGGTTGAAGAGACTAATCAAAGGAACAGAAGGCAGAAAGACAATAACAATACAATACCTAAAGGTGGGTAATTCACACATTTTTGACATTTGTGTCTTGCATAGACAAATACTTATTCATTTTTTTTCTCCCAAGACGACTCAGCTTCAGAAAACAAAATGTTAAATCAACTTTAATTACAATTAAATGCATGTGTTCCAATTTTGCAAAACACCAGGGTGTTGTGGATTTTTGTTGAAGTGCAACTATCATCCCTTGGAAAGGCTTTGGGCTGCCAAGTTCCTGAAGTCAGGAAGGTGGACTTGTGATTCTTCCAGAAACAAATCCATGGATTATTTCACTCTGAGGTGGAAGGGACCAACAAGGAGTCCAGCTCCCCAGGGAATGGCCCAGGTGGGGATCAGAGCTGTGCCCTGGTGTCACTGGCACCAATCTCTGACCAACTGAGCCAAGCTCAGGCCAGGAGTTGGGCTTTGAGCCACGTGTGCTCCTATTCCACTCCAATATCCACGGACTTAAAGCTATTTTGGAAGCACAGGAACTGGGAACTGCAATTCCTCACTCAGCTCTGCCTCCTGGCTGCATCTTGAACATCAAAAAAAGATTTATTTGTTGCACCCCAGGTCACCACAAAATCCTGCCCTGCCAAGCCCTTCATCCATACCCAGGTTTCCATGGAAAAGACCCAGGTGTGCAGGCAAGGGAGAGCTCTCCAAATATTCCTGACAGAGAGCAGGTACCAGGAGAAGGCAAATGAGCCTGACATGGATCCATGTGGAGCTTCCCTGAGGTCAGCAGGACTCCACTGAGACACAAAATCCAGATGGAGAAAACCTTGTGCAGAGCCAGAGCTGATTCTGAGCATTTTCTGACGTGATTATTTCTTTGTAACAGTCATTCAGAAACTTCTCCTGATCGTTTTGGAATCAATTTGCTGAACTGCAATGCGTCCAAAGTTAATAAAAAACAACAGAAAATCGCCTTGCCTGTTCCAGGAATATTGAAAAAAATTGGACTGAGAACCCTGTTTTGGGTTAGAGTGAAAAAATATAAAAATTAAAAGTTTCGATAATTGTGTTTGCAGAAGAATCACATTGATTCAAAAACCAAATTAGTTCCATTGCATATGAATATGACTAACTGTGGGCAGGGGGAATTATACACAGACTCAAAGTCAGATGCCCTGTAAAGACTTTTTAACTAATGTAAACATGTACCTTTCCTGAATGGTGATGCTTTGCTGAAACTAGCAATCCTTCCTACACAGAAAAAAAAAGATAAAAAACCCAAAGTACTCTACTTGTTTTTTCTTCTTTTAAATTATGAAAAGAACAAGCACTTCCCTGCAGTTCACACCCACTACAGAATTCTCACTGAACTGAAAGAAAATATTTGAGTTTCACATGTTAAGCAATACTTTTACACTGGTGAAACCTTTTCAGTTTTAGGGATTCAAGCCCCTATATTTTTTTAATGTTTCTAATCTGAGAGTGAAACTATTCCATATTCCCCTTTCACAGAAAACTCTGTCAGCTTCAGTCTCAAGGAGTTGATAAAGTAGCTGAAGACAAGGTCATGTTTTGGAAGAATAGAACTTCTGCTGCATATAAGGTGGAGGGAGTAATAATTTATAATAAAAAAAAAAAAAAAAACAACTAACTAGAAAATGGCTTCTTTCTGAAAAATAAACTTTCAGAACTTTGCAAACCCTGAGGCCTGGTTGTTTCCAAAAACCCCAAACAAACCAACAAATATAATCTGCTATTGAATGGAGATGGTGGGGGTAATGGAGCACTCTTGGAGTTAAAAACAACTAAAAACAAAAATACAGAATCTGAGTTCCAGTAATCTTAGCTATCTTTTGTAGGGGCTGAATGCTTCCAAAGGAGCAGGATCTGTACATGGTTTGTCTTTTAAAGTGTTTTGGGGTCAAACTGGATTTGACAGCAGCCTTTGAGACAGCCAAGCTATGTCAAAGCCTTCCTAATTCATCTCCCATTATTCATTTCCTGTGCTGTTTATCAAACATGGCACATGAGTGGCAAAGCAGAGAAATCAGAAGAAAACAAATTCTCAGAAATCACCAGTCCAGTGGAGCAGATCATGACAGCCCTTGAACTAAGGAAGATCCTCAGCCAGGACCCAGTGAGAGCCAGAGCAGAAACACCTCTTGTGTTGAGTAAAAACAATTTTAAAAAAATAACTCCCAGTCACTGAAAACTCCTGTTATCCTCCATGTGTGTGTGGCAATGCCACTGAAATTTCCTCCTGAAGCTTTTCTTCCTACCAACTCAGCCTTGCCTTGGAAGACAACCGGCCATGAGCAGCCTCCAGCCACCTCAGCATGTCCAGCAGCACAATCCTCCATCCTCCTGGAACCAAGGGGACCTCAGCAAGTGCCTGAGTGCTCTGAGAAGCAGAAATTAAGTATTTAATAAATATCTGCATCTGCCAAAGGGCTTTGTTCAAATGCAGTGTCTGAGGATTCTAAAGGTGACCACCTTTCTCCCTGTCATGTTAGAAGCACACCCAGATTTGGTGAAAATCAGAAGGAAATTCTGGCTTTGATCTAAGCCAACACTGTGACAAATGGACAGGGACAAAAGAGGGCGTTGATCATAGCATGAGGCTCTTGAGTCTCTTATTTGTACTCAACAATGGGAAGTACAAAGTTCCAAAAGCAAATGTTCATGGATAGACAATCACAGACTTCAAACTTTGGGAAAATGAAAGAAATTAACTGTTACCACAACAAAAAAAAAATAATTCCCAAACCAAAACCAAACCAAAACCCAGCTGTTTTTATCACCAGCTCTTTGTTTTTTAAATGACACACAAGGATTTCCTACTCTAACAAAGCCTGCTGTATATTCTGGTAGTAAACTTCAGATCTGGAGAAATTTTATATAAATCCATGTTATATTTTTCTTTTTGTATTAGGGGAAAATATTTCAAATGCAATAAAATAGCAGAATTCATGACTGTATAGTAGGCAACTTTTCATTTTTTTTAGATTCAGTTGTACAAACTATAAACTGTTAAATTTCTCTAATAATTGGAAAAGTTGTGGGTATTTGAACTTACTTACCTGAATATTCATTTAGCAAATATTTTCAGATACAAGTCTAGATACAGAGTTATGCAATTTGAATATTAGTTTACACATAATATAAATCAATGTTTGACAATATCAAAATCCCATCAAACAGTGGGCCCTTCTTATGCTATTATCAAATATAGTATATCACTGTGGGATAGCTGAGAATCATAGAATGCTAGTGTAGGCTTGTTTACTAAATTGGGTCAATTTTCAGACCTTCCAAATAGGAATACTAAACATTTATTTTTCCCCTCTGGAAATTATT
Source organism: Melospiza georgiana (assembly GCF_028018845.1). Taxonomy (NCBI): domain Eukaryota; kingdom Metazoa; phylum Chordata; class Aves; order Passeriformes; family Passerellidae; genus Melospiza; species Melospiza georgiana. The sequence continues at coordinate 115,328,220 of NC_080431.1, forward strand.
TTTTTTTCCTCCTGCTTAATACAGTTGTCATCCCAATTTCTAGTGAATTTATAAAAATATTTTTTTTATCCAATAACCCCAGCAAGGTAAAAATAGGAGTTTTTATAGCAAATGATAAACAGGCTCACGGACTATGAGAGAAACTAAACTTATTTAAATTGCCATACATTCTCTACTGAATCACACATCAACAGTTCCTTTTTATGTGTGTTGCTGTCCACCTCAGACTAGCAGTTTTTAAGGTGCAGAAGCATCTTTCAAATATATGCATCTAACTCAATAATCAAGTTTCACACACTAGTGTCACATGCTTTAAATTTACATCACCTGCCCATCAAAAGCTGTGTTAAATAACAGCACTAATTGAAACTGCATAATTCATCAGAAACTGCAGCACTTCCAATTCAGAGAACAAAGGGGTGCTTACGTGGTTCTTTATATTACTAGATATAATTTTTTGAAATAAGGAAAGGAAAATAAACAAAAAAACCCCCAAAAAAACAAACCAAAACACATTTGAAAGAAGTTGCTGCACCTGCAAAAACACTCTTTAAGCTTACTATGAAATACAAAAAAGTGCACCCTTCTATATCTACATATAAAACATATTAGAAATAAAACTTGTGTAAAATGTTTGCTGTGCAAACTGTAAAAAGTCAGTCAGTCAGTCCATTCTTTTTCCTAAGTGTTTCTTCCCTCCAGGCTCTCTGGCTCCTACTGCAGAGAGTCGCTGTTGTCCAGGACCAGCCCGCCGATGTTGGCCGTCGAGAGGTCGCCGCCGTCGTCGTCGCCGCTGTCCACGGACTCGTCCTCGCTCTGCCCGGCCATCATCACCTGCTGCACCGCCAGCGTGGCGCCGTCCGAGGACAAGGACTGCAGACTGTCCACGTTCATGTTCACTGGGGCTGTGATGGTCACGACAGCACCTGCAGGAGGCACAACCACAGCACTTCAGCGCCGCTCTGGCCTTCTCTTTATGGGGCTTTGTGCTGATCAACAGCTACCACAGAACACTGGTCTCTAATCAACAGGTACCCACCACAGAAACTCAAGGAACTACATTAAAATAGAAGATATATAGGCTGTCAAATAGTTAAATGTCAGAATTAGGTTGGTCAGGAATCTTAAACTTTGTGCTGTGAATCTTAAATCTGTCTTATGGACACCCACTACAGCAATTCTCCAGTCAAGTCACCACAAGGCCATTTCTGCAAAGTGTTCCAGCTTAATTCCTTGCAGAAAAAGGGTAGATTCAAGGTTCAAAATGTTCAAGATTCAAAAGGTTCAGATTCAAGGTAACTTCAATAGATAAAGCTGTTGTCAGATCCAGCAGAGGTTTGTCACAGACATGTTTAATGAAAAATCTTTTCTTTAAGATTTTTTTCTTTTGAGAAGCTGAGAAGCTTCAGAAACAAAATGTAAACAATAATTATCTGCTGCTGTGGAATGCAACAGGTGGATCTGTGATTGGTCTCATGGGTTTGTTTCTAATTAATGGCCAATCACAGTCTAACTGTCCAGATTGTCTCAGTCAGTGACAAGCTTTTGTTATAATTCTTTTTCTATTCTTAGCTAACTTTCTGATTAAATATTTTCTTCTATTCTTTTAGTATAGTTTTAATATAATATATATCAGAAAATAATAAATCAGCCTTCTGAAACATAAAGTCAACATTCTTGTCTCTTCCCTCATCCTGAAACCCCTGTGAACAGCGTCAGAGTGGCTGAGGGAAAATTTGTTACAAACTGGAAAGAATAAAGCACCAAGCAGCAGGACAGAAAGGATGATCCTGGCATTAAAGCAGTTATTTATCTTGTTTAAAGTACATCTTTTTGTTTGATCTGACACTGAGGAAGTTACTTCAGTCAAAGTCTGTGGAGGTTCTGTGATATTTTTCTGCCTCTCATTGTGAGGCAGATGTGGAATTGCAGCAGCCATGAAGCTGCAGCCCAGTGCTGCTCATCCAACAGGACACTCCTGATGTGCACACAGAGAGAACTCAGCTGTACATCTCAGTTTTACATCTTTTATTCTGTCATTTCATAACTTTTGAAACAAAAGCAAGTTTCTCAACATGAATTCCAATACAATACCCTTGCTTAAACCACAGAAAAGTGTTAAAGAGAGGAAAAAGTGACACATTTCTGTTATGCTTTCCCGGATTAAAACCACGTTTATGCAGAAATATCCAGAAGTTTCCCTCCCAGCACAGGCATCAAACCTTCCCTTTCCCTGTTAGAGAGGAATTAATTTATGATCCATGTTCAGGCAGCTCTCCTCACCATCTGACATCGTGAGCTCGTTGGATTGCTGCTGAGCAACTCCTGAGGCAATGGAGTCAGGCCAGAACCTCTGCACTGGTCGGTTCTGGGCTGTTTTCTTCTTTGTTTTCGGAGTTTCAGAACAACTGGAATCCAGCATTGGCTGAAGAATTCGCCTTCTAGCATTGATAAACCTAAATACAATCAAGGGCAAGGTGAACTTAGGATCAGTTGGCTGTAAATTCTGTGTCTCTCACATTCACAAAGTATGCAGCAAGAAAAATAAAATTAGGAATATGAAATCTTCTATCAGCTGGGCTTCACATTCTTTTTAAAGTGTAGAACCACTCCTAGAACATCAGCATCCTTCAATTTTGGCAAACTAGCTAAGAAAGCACTTCTATCATTTTGCACTAACAGCATTTTTCCCCCACCTCAGAAGGAAAAATTCTCCAGACAGCACAACAGATGTATGTACCCTTCAGGATCTTATTAAAAACTAAGCACCAGAAAACCTGCTGACAGCCCAGCTCAGAAAGCTGATACTCCTCTCATTAGGGTTCACCTAAAGTCTAGCCCCTGCCTAACCTGCTTTGTTTGGTCTGGTTTCATTTACTCCCTTAAGCTTCTGCATTACTTATTTCACAGGCTCCCTGCCTTTCCAAGGGCTCCTGATCCAGGACATGACAGCAAACACATTTGTCAGGTCTGTCCTGGTTCATTTCAGTTCTCTGATTTTCACTTGCTTACTTTAGCATGCTAATTGCTGTCCTTCCCCTTTCTGCTAGTGAACAAGAAAATACTGAAACTGAATCAACTTAAACATATGTGCTATGGCAGGGAGTTGTGACTGAAGATATCATCTTCAAAAAAATACAAAAATATCCAGGTCCCAAGTTTACCTGCAATGGGAGGAAATCAGGTGCAGCTGGCAGGTTCCTAAGTTGTAACAGAATGCTCTGCAAAGACAGCAGTCAGATCCCAGCACAGAGCTCCATGGGCACAGGTCACACAGTCACAGCCACGCTGTTCCACTTTTGGAACCAGTGTTCTGTCACTATCTTGGCTATTTCCCCCCTGGACCCCTCCACAGCCTCACAGCCAGTGTCCTCTTTGAAATCTGAGGCAGATCCCAGTGGGACTTTGCTGCAGCAATTTTAGGAACTGATGCCACAAGGAGAACAGGACATGTGTCAGCACTTCCCTCCTCTCTTCTGCAGGGCAGGTGTCTTATCTTACACCTCCAGGAAAGATAAGACATGACAGAACCTGCTTATCCATGAACTGGTGGAGCTGAGGAACTGCCTCTCCATTCAGAGAGAGCATCCTTTGATACAAGAACAGAATCTGCTAACAGTAACTTAAACACCTGCAGCCACCAGGCCACTAAAAATGCCTTTAGACTTCAACTTCTTTACTTGCAGAAGAGAGATGAGAGTACTTCCATCTCTCTCAGCACTGGAATAGAACCCAATTCCTAGTGCTGCAATGTTTTCTGGAGTCCTTATATAATTTAAATGGCATGAGTATTATCATACCTTATAAAAATAATGTGCTTGTGTGCCAGTGCATAGCTCTTGTATTTCTATACATGTTTTGTAACATATGTAGAATATTTAAGTTGAATTCCAGATGTCCAAGTTATCCTCCTCCCTATTTCTGAGCTGTAAGCACATGGAGACAAGGACAGATATTAAGGGTTTTGTTCTTACCAATTGTTAACCTGGAGTAGTGTCAGATTTGTTTGTGCTGCAATCTGCTTCTTCTCATCCTCTGTTGGATATGGATGCTACACAGGCCAGAAAAGCAAACAAAAAAGGCATAAGCTTGTTTTTCATCTCCTCATCAAAAATAAGAACTCCTTTATTACATCTGATTTAAAAGGGTGGATTAAGGCCACCTGACTCATTAAAACACAAACCTTAGAAAACCTCACAAACTTTTATAGACAAAAATAATTCAACAAAGAGTGCTTCACTACACAAAACCTGATTTTATCCTTGAGAGTGTCTGTGGCACCATGAAGCTGCTGCTGTGTAATTCAGAAGAAAAAGCTTCTCATGGCTGACAGTCTTTATTAAAGAGCGTGATCCCTGGGCAGCACAGCATGTGAGCAGCTCTGATTAGTTCTGCTGGCCAGGGCAGTGTCATATGAGAGAAGTGAGGAGCACTCAGTTAAATAAAGGAGCACTGGAGTTAAATAAAGCTGCTCTAAGCAGATGAGGACAGGGCACGTAGCACAAGAAGTGCACACGCAGCTTCCCTGCATCAGTTCTCTGCTGCAAACCAGTTGTAAAAGGCAAAATATCAATCAAGTCAGCATTGAGATAGCCTGGGAGCCATTTATCCTTTCAGAGTATTCATGCAAAGGGAGGACAATTGAAAGCACAAGCAGATAGTGACATGCTTGGTACACATCAAAGAATTGAAAAGGAGATGAAGACAGAAAATGTGAAATACCCCTAAAACACTGCAAAATACAGGTGGAATTACTTTTCCTTGTGCCATGAACCAGGGTGTAGAGAGAATTAAGTTCTCAACACAGTGAAATGAAGAAAAGCTCCTTGTAAAAGCACTTATTGAGACCATGCAGTACAAATGTAACATATTTATTAAAACATTACTAAAAGCCAACTAGCATTAGACTGTGGAACTACTCCAAATGACTCCAAGGAAAGCTGAACTGAGATTCCATAACTGACAACAGAATAAATTCACCTTGTTTATGAAGAAAAATTGTGAGAGATCACATGAAAGAGCTACATAAAAAACTGCCCATGCTCAGTCCTTACCCCTATGTGCTGAAAAAGCCAAGATCTCATCACATTTGTAGCGTGCTTGGGAAGAACTCCTCTCTTGTTTTTTGATGAGCCATCATCTTGATGCAAGATGCCTAGATCTTGGTTTAATTGCAACTGGAGCTGCACATTTAATTTTAGGAGAAATAAAGCAGTTAACATAGAAATGGCAGTTCTGTATCAATAAATGAAAACTCATTTATAGAAGGAATGAAAAGAAATTAGGCTTGAATATCTTGAATATACTCACTGTGTGCAAACATAAACAACTATGGAAGCTGTAAAATATTACTGATTCAAGACTTAAATGAAGGATAAAGTAAAATTAATTATTATGCTGCAGTTGCAAAAAAAGATGCTAAAGGTCCTGCTAAATAAATGCATTAAATTCTCAAAGAGCATTAAGATCCATACAGCAGAACCTATACTACACTTTACAACATTCATACTATTCCTAAATATTCATATTTCTTTATCTTTGCATTTCACTTCCTATGGATTCATCAAATCATTTGCACATTGGTTATCTGAATGTTGGGAATACATTCTTAAATGCTTATGCAGAAATAGAAAGAAACAGCACAATTTATGTGCTGTCCTATAAGATTCTATTTCAGACAATTGTAACCAAAATAATTCTAAATCCGGTTTTCCAGACAAATTGGAGCAATTTCTTAAGCCAATCAATATGTAGGAAATTACTTTTAAACAAGGTTTAGGCTATCAAATTACTACAAATATATATCTGGAGCACATTTTAATTTCCAAAGTAATGTCTTACATTCTAAATAACCTGCTTGCATATGGAAGCTTTATAATGAACTTTCAATAGCTTTTCTACAGTGATTTTCCCTACCTCCACAGCATTCTGAAACACTAAAGAAGGATTTTCAATTAGTGACCTTTGCATAGGTGGCTTTGGAGACTCCAACTAACATCAAGAGTAGTCACAGATGTATACAGGAGGTCAACTCCTTTTTTATTTATAGGCTAGAGGCATTATTTTCCTCTCAGTATTTTATTTTTTTTCATTAAAGGTAAAAAACCCTCAATTTTTCCAAATCCCTTCAGTCCAGGAGTGTAATTTTACACATTTCTTTCTGAGAGGTGTGTGAGGACAGAGCTGTCTGTGTTCTAGGGGGGGACATGGCTGAGTACAGATATTCTCCTGCCAATTCAAAGAACACTCTGTGCACACTTTTTTGGTTGGAAGGCCAGAAAAAGGGGGAAAAGAAACCAGTGAGTCAGTGATTACCAACAGATTTTATGCTGGGGAGATGGGAGCTCCTCATTCACATTTCTAATTAAATCCAGATTCCAGGAAGATTTGGTTTACCACTTCCAGAGAAAGCCAGCAAGGTTTTCTATACCAGAAGATGGTCCAATTTTCATGTTTCTTTTTCTTTAGTTGTTTCTTTGAACTCTTCAGATCAACTCTTAAGAGCCTCCAACAAAATAGTGCTGGCACTTACATTTTAGGGTATAAAGGGACAAAATAAGGATCTCCCAGAGTCTCAATTAAATATTTTGAAGGTAAAACTCTGAAATACATAGTTTCACAGTTCTATTGGTTGCCATTGTAATAAAAAGTCAAATTTCTCACAATAGCAGTGTGGTATCTTAATGTAATACATTCAATCTATCTAGTCATAAACAAGGTTCAATGATTAGAAAAGTTATAATCCTTGAAAAAGTATTCATTTAATTTAGAGGGTTTTTTGGTTTGCATTGGTGTGGGGTTTGTCTGTTTTGGGTTTTTTTGGGTTTGTTTGTTTTGATTTTGTTTGTTTGATTTTGGTTGTTTGTTTTGGTTTGGGTTTTCTTTGTTGTTGTTGATTTGGTTTAGAGGTGGGTTTTTTTAATTTTAGTTTGTTGTTTTGTTTTTTTTTTTAAATTTCATGTACCTATAACTCTTCTGGCATCAGTAAAAGAACACAATTAGAAGGTAGGAACTCTGATGAGCTGTTGTGGCAAGGAGGACCTTATGACATTTCCTACAACCTGAACCTCCCATAGCAGTGGCTGCACCAATTTACAATTAATTACTCTGTGTGTACACAGAGCTCCTTCTGGCAGTGTGTCAAATTTAAATCAAAACTCCCAAACCCCCTGAGATGTATTTCCAACCAGATCACCATTCTGTGGAGCTTGTGGAACACACCTGAGAGTTCTGGATGCGAATAGTGCCAGGTGACAGTGCCTGTGTCACCACCTGTCCTTGTGGAGTGACCACAGTGACTGGCTGATACACTGTCCCCCCTGGAAGCAAAACAGAAACACAGATTATGGGCAGGAAAAACCCCTTCAAGTATTATTTTCTTTAAACACATCACCACTGCACACCATACAAGACTTTAATAATATATCAATTATTTTTTTCTAGTCAGCAGGCAAGATGTGCTCTTTGCACACTAAAATATTCATCCATTCACAAAAAACTGTACAAAATCTGATTCTATTTCCCTGTATTTTAGGCATTCTAAATATATTTTCAAAGGAAAATGCCATGATTATCAGGCTATAAAAGAATTCTTCATGTTGTTTTAAGTGAGCTAAGTCTTCAACCAACAAGGGTCCCAACACCAAAATCACACCTCAGTGTGGCCAGTTCTTAGGGCAGCTGGGTTTGATTTGAAACCTTGCTGAGAGGCAAGACTAAACACTTAATCTCAAATGTAATTTCCATATAACAAGGACATCAAGGATTTTACAGACTTGTAGGTGTTGGTTCCAAACTCCAAGGAGCACAAGGCAACCAACAAGTGCAATGGTTTAGGTAATAATGTTTTTGTCAAATAGAATTCTTCTTTTTAAAGGCAAAAAAAAAGTCAAACATCACAGTCTGTGAAAATGTAACAAATGTAGTGTTGCACATTAAGATCTCTTAATATTATATATGTAACTGCCACTCCCATGGACATACTTGGAAAACATAAAAATTAAACAAACTTTCATAAACCAGTAAAGCACTTGACTGTACTACTACAACTTTTCAGGTATTAAAACACACTTTTTCAAGTATTTGTGTAGTTTTTGCAACAACCACAAGGGAAACCAAGATGAAGAGCAAGGTGCCAGTTGTTTTCAGTGTGTCATACCTGCTACTGTTGCCATAGTTACATTTCCCTGCTGCAATGCTGATGCTGGCACCACGATCCCTTGGGGACTGAGTGTGCCTGCAATGGCACTTGGAATTTGCTAGAAGAATAAAATAATTAGTTGCTTACATTTTTTAAATTTTTATTTTCATGTAAAGAGATCAAGCATGCTTGTGTATTTTTGTAATTTGTTTTAGGTATTTTTGGCTCCAAAATATGTTTGGAGTTTAATCACAGGATTACCTTCAAAGAGAAAAATACTCCATTAGGGGTTCATCATTACCTACATTAACTTCCTCATTATCACCAACCATTACCTTTGAAAACCCTCATGAAAGCAACTGCTAGAAAAGATGTAAAACAATTTTGAGAAATTTTAGTTCTAGGTGTGTAAAGAATAAGAAACAGTTTCCAAAGGCAAGAGGGAAAAAGGACAAAGGAAATGACCCTTGATGCTCTTATTACAAGCATCAAAGCTTTAGAATTTTAGTTATTACCTCAATTCCTTCAATTTGAACATAATGTATTAAATATTCAATATGTTTTATTCTGCTCAAGGTAGGTCTTACTCAACCCTGGACATGCAAACTCTTACACATTTCCTTAGTATGTATGAATAATCCCTTTTGATAGCAAATGCAAAATGGGTCCCTCATGTCTCTACAGAAAACTGTAAGAGATATAAAGAAAAAAACCTTTTAAAAGCTTTTTTTGCCTGATTTTAGAATCTTCTTTCCACACTTCCAGAGATCAAAACCTATTAAAGGAGTCCAGAAAGTGAAGTTTAAAAGTCATTGGGAATTTTTTTAATGCAGAGCATCACATACATGAGTAATTCACAGGAGGGTACTGGGGTGGCAGGGCACACTCTGCAGCATCTGACAGCAAGAATATCAACCACGACTATTAATTGTGATCCATTTAATACAAAAAATGCAATTTTGCAACTTTAATCCATCAGATATTGTCTACTTATTCCAGAATACAGGTTGTGTATAAAATGCATCAGTCATCTCAATGTTTTAATGAAGGAGGCAGACTAAGAAGGTCTTAACAGGCAAAATTTTCTTCCTTGTTTATTCTGTTTCCTAACCTCCTTCCAACCAAATAGCAAATCCAGGCTATTCTGAATATCTCCATTTTCTGAACTGAGAGAAAATCATAAAAGGAAGACAGATAAAAAATTGACTCTGTGCTTTGGCACATTTCAACAAATTTGTCCATTGGGCAGTAGCACAAAAAAAACCACCCACCCCCCCAAAACCAAAAAGAAATAAAAAGACCCAAAACAAAACCCAAACAAATAAAAAACTCTTTCTACTCTTAATACCTGATTTGAGAGAATACAGGAAAATGCAGAAACTCTGTTTGCAAACTGATAGCAAAACAAGCATAGCTGTAACTTCCTAAGGAAATCTATGCAAAAATCCACTGAACAGCATTGGAAACACACCTGAGATTGCACAGGTGAATAAGGACTTCCAGGCTCTCCACTTAATAGAGTTTCACTGTTCATTTTTGTCTTCAGGCAGGCAATGTAACGACTGCAGAAATCCTTGCAGAGTTCATTGACCTTTTCCAGCTCCAGCAGATGGATACGAAGAACTTGGATTGCTTTTACCATCTGAGGGAGAGAATTGGAAAAAAAAAATCAGAAACAAAATAAGTATTTGTTAAAAAAAAAACCAAAAATGTGAGATTTAAGCAAACAGTGCTTGCCAGTAACAAAGGTCACCCAATTAAAGCAGAGGTACTAATTGCTAAATCTTGGAATGTGAAAGAACACAAGGAAACTGCACACACAGGGGAAAGAGAACAGGACAGCAAAGTGATCTTTGTCACGTGTGACACTTCAGGAAGCCAGAGCAGCTGAGGTGTCACAGGGCACAGGATGAGCCTGGATGTCCATGTGGTCTTTAACCCCCTCCTCCACCTCTGGGGCACAGACCACACAGGAGTGCAAGTGATGGAAAGCAATCCCATCCCCAGGAATGGTTTGGAAGGCAGGGCTGGACAGGCTTGGCCAGCAGCAGTTCTCTCTGGAGCTCTATAAATCAGAAACACCAGGTTCAGTTTCATCCTGACACAAGGAAACCAGAAGGGTTGGAGATACAGTGAGAAAGAAGACACTCCTGTGATTAAGCATAAATTTGTTCCACAGATTGCTAGGGAGGATGAAAGCTTTAATTTTTCAATAAAATTAGAATAAAGAGGTCCCAAATTTAGCCAACAAAGCTTAAAGTAATCAAACAGTTCTTCAGTGCTACAGCTTTTAAGTTCCTCTGTAATTGTATGTCAAAGATGAACAACTCTCAGGTAAAATCTTGTAAGAACTTTCAGGTGAGGAGATGATTCTGAAATACAAAACATTAAATACAAAGCACTAAACCAAATTAAAAAAATAATCCATGTTTAAGCTAAAATCCAAGTACAGGAGATACGGATGTGAGGAGAATACTTGTCATGCTCACTGTGAGAAAAGCACTGTAAGCCTGGATAACCAATGGCATTACATACTGCACAAAAATAGCTAAGGTGATTGTAAGGGTCATGGCAGAAGATCAGAAGCTAAAACCAAATCCAGATGGTCCAACAGCAGCAGGAAATCCAGGACATTCAAATATGCACACAACACACCAGCAAAGTAATTATTTTTATACAACATGCCACCTCCAACATTTCTGTGCTGTGCTGGATCTCTGAGAGAAATATCCTTCAGATTCATGAAAAGGAACAGTTGCAATTTTAAAGCATTGTGCAGAGCCTGAATTTACAATTATTTGGAAAAATCTGTCCACCATATAATAAATAACAGGGGTCCACCAATAAATAACAGGGTTATTTACCTGGGCAGAGCACTGATCCAGTGAACAGAAATTATACCCTCCAAACTATTATCTATTTATTAAATCTATTATAAATCTATCAATTACTTCCACCTCAAGAAGCCAACTGGGAGCTGAAGATGCCTTTGCTCAAGGCACCTAAAGGAGATCAAGGCAGGAAAACTTTTCAGTGTGCTCCCCTCTCCATCATGACATTTTAGCTTTCATCGAGTCAGATATTTTCTTTTTTTTCAGCAAAAGGTTCTAGGACACTCAGTGTAGGCAACTGTGTGTTAAAATAAACAAGATTAAAAAAATTAAGAATTTAAATGATTTTTTAAAAATTTCTTCTCAGGGATAAAAAGAAAAAAAATTTACATCTTTCAAAAAACAGCTGCAGAAACACCTGAGCTGTAGATTTGACTCAAATTAATATCTGGTAACTCTTGTGACCTATGACACTGAAAGCCTTTGAAACACTGAGTGCAGTGACCCAGCACTGAGACACAAACCAGTGATTTTCTAACCCAGCCCAGGTTGCTTTTTAAACTGTGCTTAAGCACCTTTAAACACAACAAAGTTAAAGCATGAAAATGTGACTAAATTTTAACACAAAACAAAGGTCATCTGTGTTTCAAGAAATTCTGTCTCTATTTCAGAAACAAAAAGCTTAAAATAGAAAATTCTTCATGTGTAACTGATCAACAAATTGCTCATCATATTAGTTAGTGCTTTAAAGATTCAGCTAAAACTGAGGTAACAAAATATGGTTTTGGACACATAATATTTGACCATAATAGAGTTTAGTTTATTTTTGCTCAGTCAAGAGAGCTGTGTTTTTTTTAAACATTAGCCAAATTTGTACTGTTTATTTATCAGCATGTGCTTGGAGGAAAAATGAAAGTCCTTTCTTCAGCTTAGACTTAGTTGAAAATTGATGGTTGATACTTGAGGTGAAAATTGAATTAAAGACAGAATTACCCACAAACCCAGAGTCAGTAACACTACTCAGGTTTCTGCAGGGCCCCTCTCCATCACACTGCTCCTGCAGGAAGCTGTGCTGTGTTAGGAGGAAAACTAAACTTTGTAAATATGCCATGCCTGTCACCAGGACTTATTAATTCATTTACAGCTACATTAATTGTGGCCATATGGCTTCTGCTCTCTTGCAGCACAGGTGGACAAAACTTAATGTCAGCAGAAGTTCACTTTTCCCTTAAAGCTACAAAAATCAAGAACTCCTGATAAAATAACTCAGGTTGGACAAAGGCAATACAAAGAAGTATTTTCAGACAGGTCACAGCAGCAGTAATATTTCATTCAGTGCTACTGCATAGAATATGCCACAGAAAAATGACATTTTATAACAGGTTCAGTCTTTTCAGCTGTAGCAATAAAACTGAAGTATCACTTCTGGGAAATGCACAAAGATGAAGTAACCATGAGGTTTGTGTATATTCACATAATCCTAGAATGGTTTGGGTTGGAAGGGACCTTAAAGATCATCCTGTTAACAACTCTTGCCATGAGCAGGAATATCTTCTACTATGGCTGAAACTGCTGTAAATAAAGATAATGGTAAACTATTAGAGAAAGAAAAGTTATTGAAAAACTTCCAGTTTTTGCTATCCAGAGCCTATTTATATAAAAATGTGTCTCCAAATTTAAGAAATTTATGCTATCTTTAGCCTCAATATGCTCTAGGTTGTGCCTGTGTCCTGCCTGCAGTGCCTCAAGCCCGTGGTGCAAAGGCACAGACACAGCACAAACTGCCTCAGCTGTGATACCCAGCTCACCTGTGCTGATGTAAAACACAGAGCCACAATTCTTTATAGATTTCAGAGCACATCAACTGCACATGTGGGCAGCACACATGAAAGAATCTCCATATACTGACACATCATCTCACTCAAATGACTCTTCATTTGCAAAAAAACCAATTAAAATATATACATCCACAGTTTACCTACCTCCCTGACCCAAATCCTCCTGCAGCAGTTCAGATTTTCAGTGGAAGAACACACACTCTGGGAGAAAAGCTATTTTGCTTTCATTTGTTTTGATTTGATAAACCTCTATTTTGAGTCCTCAGCTATGAGACATAGCTAGAAAAGGTGTAACTAGAGGTTTATGGGACAGTTCTGCACATTAAAACAGCAAAAAAAAAAACTTTTCAGAAAGGCTTGGTCAGTCAATATTCAAATGACACCAGCTGGCTTCACCTCTAAACTCAGGTTCCAGGCACAACTAAGAATTCAAGAGAATTGAGAAGAGGGTACTGAACCAAAAATCCTTACCCCAAACGAAACAAAAAACTCAGGGCTCTTCAAAAAAGGCAGTGTCCTGTTCAAATACAAAAGGGAGAGGAGATTTAACAGCCCTTGTTTTGGATTGTGTCTAGACTTGACAAAGCCATAAGTAACCTGCTCTGGCTTCACAGCTGACCCTACTCTGAGCAGGAGGTTGGACTAGAAACCTCCTGAGCTTTTAGGGCAGCCCAAACCATCCTATGGTCCTAGGAATGTGGAGAAATTAAAAAATCCACCCATGTGTGGGAAGAGTTCACTCTGAACAGAGAGGCAGGAACCACCCTGAGGCAGTGTGGTATTTCTGCAGTGTCTGGGTTAGCAGTGAGCAACACAAAAGTGTTTAGCAATGAATGTCTTCAAACATAAAATAATCTGTGAAAGGTCTAAAAAAACTCTCTGCAAGCACCCATGCTGAACAAATTCTTAAATTTGTGGATGTCCTATGCACAAAATGAGACTGATGGTGAACAAAGAGCAGTTGGTTCATTCCAGGATCTGTTTGATCTGTAAAAATAAGGCAAAGATAGCAAAGGGTAAGGGGAAAAGATGATACTCAAAGTTATGTGGGTAAGCTGAGCTCACTTCCAGAAAGCAGCAACAGAGAGCACCAAAATCTGGTTACTGACAGCAAACACACATCTTCTGACACTGATGCTTGGAAAAAGGGGGGATGCAAATAACATTCCAAGAAGATTTGGAGGAAGTTGAAGCTCTAGGAAAGCACATTTCCAGTCTAGTAAGAGCACAAGCACAACCTTCAGCTTCCAATTCCTTCCCACAGGATTTGAAAACAGGAGATCTGCAGGATGAACCCCAGGGTCATTCCAGAGCACATGGCCCAGGATTGCACCCAGACCTGGGAAAGACCCTGCAGAAGTAAAAAAAAGCCTGGTAACAATTCTCCTAAAAAGGCCTGGTAACAATTCTCCTGGACTGACTATGATCCTTTGCCCTGCTGATTCAGGAACACCAGCTGATGTTGTTGGAGAGCTTAACTGGGAAGAACAGAATCCCCAGAACAGAATCCCTCCAGCTGGATAGTAACAAGGGTTTGAAAGCTGGTTTACAGGCAATTTAGCAATTTATGAGTATCCTCAAAACTAAGTTTCAGGTGGATGCTGAAATCCTTTTTAATACTAAAGCAGGAAGCCACCAATTAATTTAGAATGGGAATTATAATACCAAAGTAACAAGATAATCTAGACCATAGCTTAGTAAGAGCTGCTCAAATTGGAACAAGCATCCACTGCTCTTAATGAATTTCCTTTCTGGTCAAACTGATCTAATGCCTGTGCCACCCAGATTAACATTCTGTGGTCCTCTGGATGAACTCCAAACTCCTCTTGTGGAGTACTCAAGGCACTTCAAGTGAGTGCACAACGTGGAACATTGCCAGGACTGTAAGTGACCCTACAATCACTATCTGTGACCCTTCCTAATTTCTGTTATTTACTTAATTAGCCCACAGGCAGCATGGAACATTATTATATTCTGAAGAATTCATGAAGAATTATATTCTGTTGCTTTGGAGCTGTCACAGTTGAAGCTCTGTCACAGAAACTGCAGTCTGGCTGAGTTCTACATGTCACATCTCAAAGGGGTAAAAAGAAAAAGAAATGAAACAGCTGACCAATTTCCTTAGTGTAACAGGCCTGTGACTCTCAGATAGGACTTGAATTTGGTTCTTTACTGTTGTGATGCTCAGTTCATGTCAGTTTAGCTCTGGCCCCGAGTTGATCCTACTGAGCAAACATTTACACCTTATTTGTTTGACTCTGCTCCACCCTTCTAGCCCAGCCTAATTATCAGTTTTAACAGCCTCTCCTTTCAGATGAATGGTTGAATTAACATTGGAGTTAAAAAGGACAAAGCATGAGCAGAAGATGGAACAAATGTGCACAACAGTGTTTCTTGCTACTAAACAGACTTTTTAATCTCTACAAAAATATATATATGTGAGGAGGCAGAAAAACTGCCTGTCTACGGTCCTCCCTGTGGCAAGCACCAATATTTCAAGCTGAAAAGAGGCTGAAAGCCATGCTAGCCAGTTCACAACTTCAGAGAAGCTTGTGCTCACAGCCCCACACCAAATGAGAGCCTGTCAGAATGTCAGCTGTTCAGAGCTCCCAGCCTCCAGGACAGGCAGAGGACAAGCTGCACTCAGGTTTCATTGGTATCCAGTAACAGAAAGTCACAGCTCACAATACGACCACAGGACAGGAGCTCAATGCCAAGGATTTTGCATTTTGCAGTGTGGTTCCAGTTTAAGCCACTCCTGACCTCAGCAGCCATGGAATCCTGGACATAAACAATTCCTCACCCACTTCAAGCAAAACCAGCCAGGTTTGTGCAGCCCATCAGCAAAGGAGAACACCACATAATCCAGAGACTTTGTCACTAGAGCCACAAACTGAAACCATAAACAGCTCAGTGACAGGAAGGACTTTTTGAACACACCAGACCCAGCTACAACCAAAGCAAGCTGGATCTGAGAGTGTTTATGTGTGACCAAAAGCACAGGGAACAGGCCAAGGCAAGCAGGATCTTTGGGAAACCAATCTTTGGAGGCTCACAGAAGCCACAGAATTGGAATTGCCTGGAAAGGGACCAACAGCTGAGGTTGGAAGGGACCTCTGGAGATGGTTAAATCCAACCCTCCTGCTCAAAGCAAGGTCAGGAAGGGCAGGTTCCTCAGGGTCATGTCCAGCTGAGTTTGACTGTCTCCAAGGATGGAGACTCCACAACTCTCTGGGATTCCTTCTGCCCCAGAGATGGGGAGAAGGAATCTATGAGGCAGGATTTCAGGATCTATGGGGAACAGGGGATCTATAGGGCAAGATTTTTGGGGCAGTAGGAATCTATGAGGCAGGATTTCAGGATCTATAGGGCAGGATTCAATCACCCTCACAGTAAAGAACATTTAATGGAACCTCCTGTGTTTCATACCCATTCCTGGGTAAGTTCATGCCCATTTCCCTTGCCCTGATGAGTCAGTCTGTCTTCTTCCCCATGAGGACTTGGCATTTCCCTTTGCTGCATTCCACGAGATTCCCATTTTCCTGCTTCTCCAAAAGCAAAAAAGTATCCCTGAATGGTGGCAGAGCCATGTGTGCATCAGCCCCATCTCCCAGCTTTGCAGCACCTGCAGCCCTGCTGAGGGCTCAGCCTGCCCCATCACCCCAGTCAGAAATGGGATATTAACAGCACTTATGGGAGCCCTCAAATGGATTTCCTGCTGCTGACCAGAACCCAGGGGTTCACCCATCTTTCAGTCCACCTCCCTGCTCATTTATCTTGCCCCTGTCTTGTCAGTTTGTCTATGAGAACATTGTAAGAGACCTCAGAATTCAAGATAAACCACCAGCACTGTTCTTTCCTCATCCACTGAACCACAGCTACTACATTCCAGCTATTAGACCTCAGATGTGCTTCTGAAATTAGAGAAATATGGATTAGGGAAATATGGGAAAACAGTGATTTTGTGTTGGATTCAGAGAGTTACAAATGA
This sequence comes from Melospiza georgiana, assembly GCF_028018845.1. Taxonomy (NCBI): domain Eukaryota; kingdom Metazoa; phylum Chordata; class Aves; order Passeriformes; family Passerellidae; genus Melospiza; species Melospiza georgiana. Next base: position 115,345,020 of record NC_080431.1, read on the forward strand.
AGAAAATAACCTGAGGCTTAACAAGTCAGCAGACCTGCTTCATGCAGAACAGAACTAACTCTCATTTTTGAGTTAAGTATTGAAGGCAGGTATATTCAAAATAGAGAAATCACAGCTTCATCACAGGAATGACTTTCAGAAAGCTTGAAGGAGTTAATGACATGAAAGAAAAAATTATAGATGGTAAAGACTTTCTAAGATCATCTTATAACAGTTCTTCCCTCACATTAACTAGGTGAAGCATGATTTAAATAAAATTGGAGAAAAATTACATCAATTACACGTTTCTGATTAATATGTTAAACACCCAACACTCTAAAATTAATTTGCAGAGTCAGTCTGGCTATGGAAAAGATTTATTTCTGTTTTTCTCCAATACATTCATGTCAGCTGAGAACAGGAAACAACTGTGAAGAGCCCAAAGTAAATTTACAGATAAAAGGGAAAAGGGGGTCAGAAGAAAATTTTAAAAATATTTTTAATCATTAACATAAAGAAGAATCTCTCACAGGCAGAAAAATGTGAGGAGAAACTACAAGGACCAGTTGAGATGAGAAATGAGGAAGAAGCTGCAAATGTGATGGTTGTTTCAGAAATGAAAGAAACAGCCAATACTTACCAAAGTATCAGTTTCTGGATCTTCACAGAAAAAGGGTTTTCCTTCCTTCTCCTGCTTCCTCACGAAGTTTTCAATATCTACATCAAAACTGGCAGAAGTTGTGCCTTCTGAGCCTTGTGTAGATTGTTCACATTTTTCAAATAATAGTGCTAACAAGGGAAATAGTGGGTGCCTAGAAAAATGTTTAAATACATGAATAAGTATTTTCACTTACGTGAAAATTAAGACATCTAGCTCAGAAAAGCTCACAGTCACTCATGTGACAAGTTCTGGAACAGACTGCATATAACAGCATTGGCTAGAGCAAAATAAGATAATATTTATTTTCATTTTGATTTACCCCACTCCAGAGGCAAATACAGCAAAAAATATGTATATATTTAATTAAAGAGAACAATCACAAGCTAAAAAAGCTCCGACTGTTTAATTCACTGTAATTGAGTGGCACTGAGACAGATTAATACAGTGCACTAGAAATGAGATTTAGGATTTACAAAGAGGATGAATGCAGATTTAAATGAAGCCTGATAAAATTAATTTATTCTTCAATGTGGGCCATACTTACACATCGTGAAATAACTTTAAAAAATTGAGAAGAATATTCAGGCTGTGCTCAGAGGCCTCCTGTGAAATCATGCTCTGAGGAGAAGATTTTGTTAGCACAAGTCTGTAAATGAATGGATACATCTTTCTGCCTCAGGTTGAGGTTTTTTTAGTGTTTTGTTTGGCTTTTTCCTGTTTTGGTGGTTGTTTTCTTTTTTAACTTGAAAACCAGTAATAATTCTGTCTTTATAAAGTAGTTAAGCTGAAAGAACACTCAACCCCATGAAAACTGAGCATATTGCTCAGCACAGCACTTTGCACTGAAAAATCTCAAATTAGTGTGCTCGTACATCAATATTTAATCCATTTTCAGCTAATTACTAGGGAATAGATTGTTATCCCTACAGAAAAAGGAGTAAAGATTGACCTAATTACAATAAAAGTAAAAACCTGTATTAAAGATAAAAACAACAATATGGCAAATAGTGACCACAGTTTAAAGGCTAAAACAGCTTTCTAAATTTGGCAACCACTCTTAGAATACCCTTTAAACCTGCTGAAATTAAAAATCCCACAGGCTCAGGAGGTTTTTCCTTGGCTGATGATGCCATTGAAGATTATTTGGTCTCACTCTTTCCCTACAAACGATGGAGACAGCCAAGAAATCACCTGATTTTAGCTACTTATTATTTATTTATTAAAAACCCCCAAATCCTCTACCCTATCCTTCACCCTTCAAAAGACAGAACAGGAGTCCATCACTACCTGTAAATGGCCTGCTTGTCTGCATCCATTGGAGTCTGAGATTCTACAGGGGCAGGACTCACCCCTTCGGCATCAGTTTCAGAGCAGTTGGGATCTTGTTCAGTTTTTAACTCTGTTACCACTTGCATCTGTAGGGGAAAAAAAAAAAAAAAAAAAAAGAAGTAAATTTGTAGCCCTGACGTAAAATAAGGGTGCTGTGTTCTAAGGAAAGAGCAGTGCAAAGGGCTCCTAGATTGCCAGAAGGTTGGTGTGACTTGGCAGTGACACAAGAAGTTGTACCAGCAACAAAACCCCTCTTTTAATCCCGGACACTTTTTGATGGATAAAGGTCATTTCCAAGTTTCAGCATTTGGCTTTAAAATGGGAATGATAGATATTAGTAAATTGTTGAAGCATTTTGTCTCTGAAGTGGCTGTTTTTGGAATAGCCTAGAGTACATTGCTCCAAAACGTTCATGGGAATATCTGCATAAAAATCTTTTAGGATGAAATCAATGTAAGGAAAAGTTTATGCATTTAAGATTTCTTTTTTTTTATTTTATTTTTTACTGTGCATTGTTTAAGGTTACTGAAGAAAAGGATCTTCTAGGTTTTTCTGTCCATTAAAAGGCACATTTGAAATATTCTGTGTACCTCCAGTCCTTCAATTGTAGGAGTATAACCTCCCATGACCTTTAGCACTCCATTTTAGATATTGCAAGAACCAAATGTTTTAGGGCTGTTAAACTATAGGAGAACAGCAGTAACTCCTCCTACACATCCATTTAACCCACATTTATGCCATGGAAAAGCACCACAGAGCTTCACCTGAGCACCTCCTGAACTGCATTAGGAGGCTGGGCACACCTTTGAGGTGCTTTGAAGATGTTCCAAGTGTTTTTTCCATCACCTCCAGCTAAATATCTTTTGGACTAAAAGGTCTTCCAGGAACCTGAACTGTGAAAGTCACAGTTTCCACCCCTCAGCCCAAACTCTTTGCTTTTCTCCCATTTGAGCATCTGCACAAAAACATGAAAGCATTGCAATCTATTCTCTTAATTCTCTTTTATCTCAGGTAGAGAACAGACACTGTTCTAGGGAGCTCCAGGCAGCCAGAACTGACAGCCCCAGAAACTGTGAGAGATCCTGATGTTAACAGAATTTAATTTATTTCCACATAACAGCAGCAGAAAAATTTATAGTATTTTTAACAGTTTGGGAGAACCAAAAGGTTTGTGCTTTATTACCTATTGGGGCCAAGCCATCTCCTAGAAAAATCAGAAACTGAGAAATTCAGCATCTCCCACCCAAGAGAGAAGCCTGCCTTGCAGAGAGCTCTCTCAGCAAGCAGAGATGATTTTCAAACCAGAATGCTTAAGAAAAAAGTAACTAATGGACCAATTTCTTGGCTAATGACAGGAAGGAGGAGCAAATTAGAAGGGGATGAGTCAGACAAGTGATTATAAATGTTGGCCATAAATCTGCAGAGTTTGAAGGGAGGGAGTGTGTTCAGCAAGGGTTCTATTGCCCTAGGAGGAGGAAACAGCTCACTTAAAACTGAAAGTTTTTTATCCTGTGGGGCATTTCCAAACTAGAAACACAGCAGGCACCCAAATTCCCTGTCTATCTTGGACACTGAACACTTGAAATACACAAGAAATAGGAAGAAAAATCTCTCTCCCAATCCGTTCTTTAGAAAAAAACATATTTTACTTTTACTGCCACAGGATGGTAATTGCAGGGGGAAAAAAGTCAAATATGTAAAGTAGGTGAGAGGAGAGAGAGAAATTAGAATTGCAATAAAAGAAAAAAAAATAAAACTAAAAATCAAAAATCTGACTGCATTCAGATGAACATTTTATAGGAGATGTGGAAAGTTGCTGGGTTTTTTCTGACTGTTCCCCATTGTTGCCATCTGCTGACAGAAGTATTTGCAGTTACTGCTTAGAGCTGACACAGAGTAACAGAAAAATTGATCTTCAGAGTAGAGGCCACCCCACGACTTGCCTCCACTTAACAGCATTTTAATATACAATTTAAAGTGTAAAACCAGACAGCCTGTTGTACAAAAAAGAAACATGACCAGATACACATGACTATGTTTAATTATTCCAGCTTAAACAATGCCAAAGCAGGAACTAAGGAAAATTACTATTTTTCCCCCCTCTTTTTAAGTATATTTAGTTCCTAGAGAAATGAAAACACACCTACCTGTTGTCCATCTTGATAGTTGTCTATACTTAATGTCTGTGTTGCCATCATGGTTATTGAGACATTAATTGTGTCAAATCATCATAAGTGTGAACAAATGGTCTTTAAAGAAAAACAAACAGTCAGTTAAAAAAGTGGCCACCTAGAATCCAGTTCTAAAGGGTGAAGTAAAAATAAAGGTAGAAATTCAGATTTATGTATACCTCTCTCAGAGAGTTTATTGACAACAAGGGCCACATGCAAATTCAAACAACAAATAAATTCAGTTTGGAAATATAACAGGTTTTATAAGCAAAAAGTTCATTGTCTCTTTATATTTTAAAGTAAAACTTTTAGTAAGAGGCTGAGGCTTTTTATATTCACAAGCTCAAGTGAATTTTAGCAGTAATTTCTGCACTACTTAACTGACATTCTAAGGTCACACATGAAATCTAGAAATGGGCAGGTTTGGGCTTCTGTGTTTTTAAAAGGCTCCCAACCCACTGAGCATCAATGTAACTGAAATAATAGCAGTTAAAAATGATGAACCAAATGCAAAATGTTAAGGAATATCCTGCTCACTTTTGGGTGTGAATCCCAGATCCTAAAGTAGAGCAGAAACTACTCTGAGAGACCAAGACTCAAATCACTTCTGACATTAGGAATTTGCCATCCAAGTCATTTAAGGTTCAACAAAGAATGGAACAATATCAAACAATTTTTAAACAATTGGGCCCACGTGATTATAAAGTTTCAAAAGGAATCTTGGAATTCAGAAGTCTCAATTTCAGAGACATTTGATACTTTGGGAAATATTAATTACGATAGGATTTAAACATAAGCAAATGCATCAAATTATTCTCTCTAAGCATTAGCTGGAGTGTGGTGCCCAGATGAGTTAAACATTTTTAAATTAAGATGTACCATAATTAAAATAAAATAAATTAGCAAAGCACCACCACCAGAGTGTAGCCAACAAATTATTACTTCACATTTCATTTTCTTGTCAGATGTGCAGCCATTACAACTGAAATCACGTAACTCATTAAGCTATTACCAGTAACTATTAACACAGAAGTCAATTTTCCTTGACACACAGGAGTTCTAATGTTTAGCTACTATTAAAAAATCCATATTAAAAAAGAAGTCAGAGCTCATGTCTTGAAAAACATTATATCCAGGTAATAATTCCAGGTTTTCTGCTCTTTGTCACTTATGTCAGTATTGAAGAACTAAGTTTTAAAATTTTCACCACCTTAAAATCTGAAATAGAATATTTTTCTTTCAATGTGTTCAATCACTACAAATTTTTCAAGTATTTTAAGTCCTTCCCTTATTGCATATTACTACTGCATATGACCATATTTAAAAGCAATTTTTACATTTCTGGATATGTTCCCCTGCAGATTATAACAGTCTCAAGTGAATGTTTCATTTTGCAAACACAGAACAAACTTCAAGGTTCCCTTCTTTGACAACAGTTTCAGGCACAGAGACAAACCAAACTCCTCAGGAGAAACCTCAAGCCTCACTTTGCATCAAATTCACTCAGTGAAATTCCTAAGTATGAGTGCAATTTTTAAAATCTTTTTTAAACTGCTTCAAAGACCAGAGAAGTTCACCAAGATGATGTAAGCTTGATTTCCTCTAAAAACTAGGTTATATCTGTTTTTACAGAATATCAGTATTCTTTCTTTGAAACTCCAAATACATTACTGATTTCTCCACCAAAATTAAAAATACAAATGGAACAACCAAAGTGCACTCATTGATAGAAGTACTTCATATTTTAAAATTTTTTACAGTTACAAATCACTTAGTGTTAAAAGCTAAATCAGCATTTGCCACTGTAAGTGAGAGACCTCTCAAAATCCTTTAAGGGAACACATTCTGAAGCATCAGCCCTGTAAGCATTTTTCTGATGTTTAAACATTTGTTTTCTTTCATAAATGGCAGCTGACAGCCAATGCAAGTGCCTGTCTGTATTGACAGAGTGAACAGACACATAGAAAATGCTGCTTTTCTTCCTTCTCAAAAGACAGACATTTAATTTATGACTGTGACATCCAAAGCATGGACCAGACTACCCTCAAAATAAAAGCAGAACAGTTTAAACTATCAACAAAGAAAAAGCAAACATTATTTAATGATTATTTTAAAGCTAAGAAAAGCACAGAAAACACTGCTAAAGAAATTGTATAACTATGGAAGATGAAATTCTTAGGCAAAAAAAGAGAAAATAAAAGTACAAGTTGTAGAAGAGGAAGAAAGTCTTAAGAGTTCACAGGGATGTAAAATCATATTTGTGGCATGAAGAAAAACCTGGAGAGGGAGGCCACAAAGATAATACATGTAAATTGGTAAAGACAGTAGGACATGGCAAGAATTTTTGGAGAACAAGACAAGCTGGACTAACCCCTCCTTCCAGATTTCCATAATGAAGAGACGTTCCACATCTGGAAGGCCTTCAGGCCACACAAAAGAAGAAAGGAGGTGCACAGCTTTGAGCTAGATCCATAGATTACTGCATCTAGAAGGACTTTTGCTATATTTTCTCCCAGGGGAATGACTGGAAAGAATTCTACATGGGTATTTCCTTTATTTCCCACAAGAGCTTCCCCTCTGACTTATAATTACAGTAGAAAAAGATTAAGCTATTAGGCAAGATAGGAACTGATGAGATTTAGTGAAGACAACCACTGCAAATCAAGAAGAACAAATTGAGCTAATCACACCCTTAAACCGAGGCAATTAACTGAGGAATTACTTCTGTTCACTAAAAAGAAACATTTCCTCATTACTCAGTAGAGACAAGAAACAAAGTGAGTTAAACTTTAAGGAAAGTAACTGAGAAGGTATTTACAGATTTGGCTTTCCCGGCCTCATTTGGGATGCAGCACCAGGCTCGTTAGCAGGCCCAGCCCCAGCAGATGCTCAGGCTGCTATCGCTGCCAGATGTTTATCAGTGCCACAGCTAATTACTAACACAGCTCCTCCACCGAGCTCTCACAACACGTGTGGATGTTTCTGATGCTCTTTACACCCAGTCACAGGCTGGTTCAGCCTCTCCCTGCTGAAGGTGGCTGTGATGGAAAGCAGCGGACTGGTCTGAAGCGGTTGTGGTGCTCTCCTCTCACACGAGCCTGCCCTTGGCTGACTGCTCTGTGTGTCCATCCTCAGCTCCCAGACCACCTCCAACCTACCAACTCTGCCTCAGCACACAGAGTGTTTGGGCATCTGAGGTGAAGCCAAGAATAAATTACTTCTGAACCTCTTAGCTTTCAAAATACCAATTATTCTTTGTGAGACAAATCGAGAGCATAGGGGAAAATGTGTGTTTTAATTTTATATTCAAAGACTTACAAATAACAAAAATAACCTGAGGGTGAGTCTGCTGGTCAGCTTCAAACAGAACAGAACTAACTCTCACTCTATTTATTTTGAAAGTAAAATGTGTAGAAAACCCAAGGTCATGTAACTGGAAGCTGATGCACGACCTGCAATCAGAAACTCCACTGATACCTGTGGTGAAAGGAAATTCATAAAAGAGCATGGTCTACAAAGCAAAGGGGAAAAAAAAAAGAAAGGCCTTTTATAAAATGAAGTATGAAAGAAAATGTAAAGCAGAAAGGAAGCTAAATGAAGAGGGGTAATCATAATTAGAAATGTGGAGAGCTTGTGCAAGTTGAGTATGGAAGTGAAGAGATTAAATGTGAGCTGAAACACACACACACAAAGTGATCACTTGACATTCATCACTCCCCTTCTGGCTTGTTCCACTTACTCCTTCATAATTAAGGGCACAGGGACCACCCAGTAACGTTAACCGAAGGTACAAGGGAGCTGCTGGAGATCAGTGGTATCATTTCTAACATATACAAGCTACAACAGATGTTTGGAAAAGATATAAATAGTTACGCTTCGGGCTACGACCGAAGCACCAGCCCTCTTAGGGTTGTGAGGGAACTACCCAACAGACTTGTTAACAAGTAATCATTCCTGCTCATTTTCCTTCATACATGTTTCTTTGAAGTCCTTCAGAGAGAAATGCATGACTGGTAGATTCAGCATGGCTCTTTGTTCATTCTTATTTAACTTTAGTCCTGGCACTTGTTATGTAACATTAGATGCTTACATTCACACAGCAAGTTAAAAAGAAACAAAAATCAATTCTCTTTGACACATGAAAAGCAACAAGAACTGGCTTCCTTTTCAACACAATACAGGATGATGTTTATTTCCCGGGCAGCTGTTTTCTAAAGAAGATAAAATATTGGCCATGAGAAAGCTGCTCACCCCTTTCCTTCAATGAGTTGAAGACATTATCTTGTTCCAGCACAGAGATCCCACTTATGTACAAGGTGGAAGACAGAAACCTAAAAACCAACAGAGAAATAGTCAGAAGAAAATAACACCTTAGAACAAACACTCTAAGACTCAATATGATTTTTTTTAAAAAATTGTTTTATTATGTGGTTCCCTCATCAAGTGTTAATGAACAGACAGGAATTTTTTTACACATTTTGCAAATCTTTGCATTGTTAATAATCTCTAATCACACCCATTATCCCACGCTTGAACTTCTTATCCCATTATTTCATCTTTCTCTCATCTTATTCCATTCATTCTCTACATTCACCTTTGTCTGTTGACACCTCTAACAGAAGGCTCCATTTGGATAATAACTCCCTCACTGTTAAATTTTCATATTTTACTCCTTGGCTCGGTGTCTGTCTGCCAAGACTAGACAAGACATATCCCAAAAATAACACCATGAAATCCAAATAGGAGTAACTCAGCACTGTTGTGAAAATTAAGCATGAAATCAAGAAAGGTGAGAGATTTTTTTCCTCCCCATTTAAATCTCCTTCATCATCATTTGAATATAATCCATGATAAAATCAAAGCATGATGCTAGAAATGTGCCATTGTTAAGATCCTGTCTTCTGAGGACAGGTTCTGCTACAGGATTATTTGGCCATTTTAAAAAGTTTTCCAAAAATTATGACTTAAAATCACTTTAATTACATTTAATAGCACTCATTTGATACAGTGAAGCTACTTTTAAAAAGCAGTAAGGATTGTGAAAGCAAAGTAGCAAAGATTGTGAAAACATATTTAGAAAACACAACTGCTGGAAAGCATTAAAAAAATCATCTCAGGAGAAGTTCCAGACACTAAGGTTGCACAGAGGCCACCAAAAATTAAATGATGGCTAAAACACAGCTGAGATCTTGAATCTGATTATGTCTGTTTCTCACACAGATAGTTCACAATAAGAATTAGAGAGAAGTAACTCCAACATTTTTGAAAGTAAAATGAAATTGGTCTTTCAATTGATCTTTAAATTAATTAAAATTTATGCACGTGTTATTTTCCAAGAAGTGATGTTTTTCAGACAAGTTCACAAAAAAAAAAAATAAAATGTGAAGGGCCACTCAATCCAGATGCCATCTCTGGCTCATGAAACCTGGTTCCAAACAGGGCAGGGAAGGTCTGTGAGGAGTCTGAAGGCAGTTTAAATTTCAGCCATTGGTTAGAGACTGAACACTGAGCAAGAAGGAGTTTCGGCCCAAAGTGATAGACCTGGTCCTGAAGGTTCAAGGAGCAGATGGCACACTAGAAGTTCTTACCACTTTTCCTTAAACCATCAAAGATCTGTGTCTTCAGAAAATGGGCTTCTCTCATTTTTGCAGCTTCTTAACTCTGTTCTGAGGACAGTGTAACCCTCTTACTCCCTTCCTCACATGCCAATGCATTTTGGTACTCATTCTCACTTCAATTTACTGGGCTACTTTCAAATAAAAGACTTCTCACTATTCATGGCATCTTCAGAACAGAGGTCACTGAGATAAATCAGGATGGATAAATGGATGAATTATCCATTCCTTGTCTCTGCTCAGACATAAGGAGAACTACTGAAAATCTGAAAATCCTGCTCCTGCATTCAGAAACAACTGCAGCCAAGAACTGCTGTCAGATCTGGTCACACAATATTCAGTGTATGAAGAAGTAGCCCTTGCCTGCAAAGCCTTCAGCTGAAACTCTGGGAAAAGCAAATTTCTAGGCAGCTTATGAGATATCCAGGGCAGGAACAAAGAGGTGCTAAAGAAATGCAGGTCTGGGTGAAAGCTGCTGCAGAGGGAAGGATGTGGCTGAGAAGAGCCCGAGGATGTTGCAGTGATATTGCCCATTTCAAAGAGACACTGGGCAGCATTTAATACTGCTGAGCCCTAAAACATATCAGACAAGAGATCTGAGCTCGCAGATGATGATGTCTTGCACATTTCAGTGGGAAAAGGAAGGAGCAGATACACCTGTTACAGGGAGGAGACAACACCCAGGCACTGAGGAGTCTTCACCTGGACTTGCTATTGCCAATTTTTGTTTTCCTTTAATTCCTATGGCACACAAGCTTTAAAGTAACGCCAATCATAATAAAAATACCTAACGATGAAACCAAAACAAAAGGCAACTTGCTTTGTCTCTCAGAAGGTGAATCAGCACTGGGATTTTAACTACAAAGTCAAAGAGGAACTTGTTCATTCAAGCACTGAAGAGCCCTCATTTGAGTCACCCTCTCATTCTGCATTTCACATCACAGGGAGCAAACACCTGTGAGCACATTCACATGAACAAATATCAGCAGACATTAAAATCCATGTATTTTTATAGATTCAAATAATGATAGCAATAATTGATTCAAATAATGAAGCAATAAGTAGGGCACACATGCCAACATGCAGGATTCATCCCACCTTTGTGCAGTTCATTTCCATCTCCACTGACCTGCCCATGCACAGTCATTCACAGAAATTAAGACAAACAAATTAATATGAAGTTGATGCAGACAAGTTTATTAAAAATGTGCTCAATTAGAATGTTCTCATTCAGCACCCAAGGTGGTTTCCATTTCCTCTGTCTCATGTACTTAAAAAGTACAGTCATTATTTAGAATATTATACTTTTAAGAAAGACAATGTTCCTGTTCAGGAACACAACACCAGCCTCAGGGATTCCATCACACAGACACAGCCACTCAGTTACTCTACAACAGCTATGCTGGCAATTGCCCTGGGAGTCAAGCCCTAAAAAGCCACAAAACCAATTTTGGGCTGCGGTAAAATGAGATTTATTCTGTGTCACTTTGTTCCCTTTATTGTTTGGTGGTGCAATAGAGTTATTTATATGTTAATCTTGATGAATATGAGATTACATTAAAAAAATGAATGCAAATTATACTTATAAGAAATGGAAAATTAAAAATAAATTAAAATCCATAACTAAAGTTGAATTTCTGCAGAAATACAGGCTACACCCCAAGCTACCATCAACCTTTCCTTACATGTAGGATTTTGAACAGAGATGCTATAACAGTGACTTTATTCAGCAAGGCCTCTCCAACAGTGCATCCACTGCTTTGTTGTCCCATTAATCTTTCCTAGCATCCTCTTTTCACATCCCTCCATCTCAGATCTTAACAATCCATACAAATTATTCACACCACAGGCCACCTCCCAAGCACCAGCACACACTGTCACACAGCATGACCAACAACAAACCACCTCATTGCAAGATTTGTGCTCTTTTAGCAACTCACTCTTTGTTTAAACTCTACTTTTGGTACATTTAATCCTATAAATTCTCCTATTTGCAAGTACCAAATTAAAAAAATAAAAGTGACACATTATAAGCAAAAATTGCATATGCTGTTAACTGATAAAATGAATATTAAGGACGCACAGATGATAGAGATTTCTCCAGGCACAACAACAAAAATAAAACGGAGGGGATCTTGGAGAGAAGAACTCCAGCTCCTGATTCTGCACACATCCTTGGTGGGTACACCAGCATATTTATAGGGAAAGGTGCAAAATCATGGCTCACATTCCTGATTCCATGTCATCACCAATTTACCACAGTCATTTTAAACAAGGATGAGAAAGATGAGGAATTCTACCCAGTCCAGTCATAAAATGATGTATGCAGGTATCCTGCCCCCAGGTAGCTCTTGGAATTCTGGAAGGAAATCCTCAGGTTGCTCTCCTACCTTCTGCAAAATGGAATCCTCATTGTTCTGACTATGGAAAGATCCTCAAATTCAAGGAACTTCCTGCAGCATCTCATTTCTCCCACCCAATTCACACTGTAATTTGACCCTGCTTTATTAGCCCCATAAAGTAATAGTAAGGAATTTAGGGGACTAAACAGCAATTTTGGCAAGAGAATAACAAAACTTGGGGGAAAGGAAACCTCCCTCTTTAATTGTTCCAAGACTCTTGAGGGATTAGGGTATGAGGGAGCAAAAATATTTCTCATCACTCTCATGCACCATCAATATTCACATAATAAAAGAAGATTCCTTTTTTTCCCCCTGTATTATTAACACTACAAACAGAAGGACTTTATGGGTCCAGCATGAGAATCCTCACACTCACATCATGAACCCTCACACATATTTATTATTACAGGACAGAGAAGGAGTTTTTGCCCTCAGTTTTCACCCAATGTGCTTTCAGAACATGTTGGACCCAAAAATCAGGAAGATGGTGTCACACCTGCCCTGCTGCTCTTGTGACAGGAGGGTGGCATTGGAAAGATTCCAAACACTCCTTACATCCCAGAGGATGTGTATCAGCACTTCCACAGCTGGAACTGATCCTGTGCAGCTCCTGCTTACTGATATTTAATTACTTTCAAACCAAATTTCATTTTAAAAAGACAAAAACAACTCAATAAACAGGAAAAAAAAGGTGAGAACTCCACCACTCTCACCATTTCTCTGGCATTCCCCACATGGATAAACAAGAGTTGCTTATGCCTCAGACACAAATCCGTCCCTCTGCCACTGAAGCCTTTGGAGTTTCCACATGAGCACATCCCAAATTTCCTAATTTTGGAGACACTCATGCAACCATCTCCTTCCAGGCAAATTAATCCAAAGCAACAGGAAATCCTATTTTAATCATGATTTGCATCAGCACCCAATCAACTATGAGTGAAATGAATCTTGTTTTGTGTTTATATTTTGTGGTTTCATAAGGAAGACACAGAATAACCACCAGTCTCTCTGCCTTTATTGCTATTGAATACTTTACAATGTGAGCACTTTGTGTAAGCATATGTTATGTTTTCCAACCTTTTTATTATAAAACCATAAAAGTTTCCAATTATTCTATGAAGAGGTGAATTCCTGATGCTATTGAAGGGTGAATAGGAGTTTTTATTTAAATAATAAATGCATTTAAAATAGACTTTGGATGTTGAATGGATAAGAAAATGCCCTCTACACATTTTTGGCATTTAAACAATTCATAAAGATCAAGATGTTCCCTTACCAATTATTTAATTTTTTATATCTTTAATGATTTCTGGAATAACAACCCCATTAATGAATCAAGCATTAACTTGGACCTGAAAATGACACAAAAAACCTGAAAGTGACAGAAAATCCTGGCCCGGCAACGCTCTGTGAAATCCAATTCCAATTCATCACAAACTTTTCCAGAATCTTCCCTGTTCTGACTCCAACATTTGGCCAAACCTGAACAATTAGCTTTGTTTTGCTACTGAGTTTAGGTGTTAAAATGAACTGTTATTTTCTTTTTAAAGTGAGGATGAAATAAAAACTCTTCCTTTCCTGCTCCACTCTTGCTTCCCACCTCTCCCAAACACAAATCTCCATCCTCCCAGGAGTTATGATTGCTGCCTAAGTGTTCTGGGGTAAAAAAAGCACAATTTAGGGTTAAACTTACCCATCACCTGCTGCTGTGAGCTGCATCATGCTGAACTGCTTGGCCCAGCTGATGCCTGCACAGGCAGGTGACATGCAAGGACCAACAGACTGGAGGGCACTCACAGAATATTCAGGTAATTTAGATTATAAATATTTGCCCAGTACCATCTAAAGCAGGTTTTACAAGAGGTTTTGGCCTGTTGGAGGTTCTCAATGAGCAGCCAAATGCTCCATGTGAATGCTTATAATCCTTTCCCCTCTGCAACACTAAAATCCACAACTCAGCTGCTGATATGCTCTTAAATAAGAAGAATTCTGCCTTTCTTATAAATGAACATATTTACTTAGAGTCATTCTCAAGATGCTGAGTCATTTTTAAGTTGGCAGAATAACCCTGCTCAAACATATTCATTGTGGCAAATTTCAGTAGGACTAAGAATTAAGCTACTGAAACCAACACCTCAAAAAAAAGAAAACAAAAAAAAACCCCCCAAAACCCAAAAAACCCCCAAAACCTATTATTATTATTATTATTATTATTATTATTATTATTATTATTATTATTATTATTATTATTATTATTATTACCAGGTAATCTTCCTTCTAGTATTACTACTATCATGGTCTAGACCACATAAAAATGGGCTAGAAAACATAAATGAGGTGATCACAGACCCAGAAGTTCTTTAGTTACAAAATCATACAACACAGCACACACATTTTCATTCCCCTGTTCTCTAGGCGTGTCAAAAACATGTAAAGATCCAATTTCTGTTCTTTAATTGCCTCTGTTTCCTTGGAATATAAAAGGCTTGGACTTTATTTTTCAGCAAGTATGATAATATCCTTTTCCCTTTGCTTTGTTTGCTGTGTAACTCATAAAAAGCCAAGCAGGATGTGAAGTACTGCCACACTTCCTAGCTTCTTCTGCCATCAAGAAAAAACACAAGCAATTCCAAAACCTCACCAATAAAATAAAAACTGGAATTTGGAGGTTTAGAAGAAATGGATGCCTCTTACAGTACACCAGAAGTTAGCTGCCATATTCTACTTTTTGCTTGAATTTCCCCTCAGCTGCAAGGAGAGCTGCAGATCCCTGGGCACAGCAGGGTGAGGGACAGTCTGTGATCATCACACTCAGCTCCCATTCTCAAAAATCACCTTTTGACTCTCTGTGTACTTAAACAGCCCTCAGGTTTAACAGCAAATACCTCTCTGGTACACCAAGGTACTAAAAAATGAGAACAGCACGGCCTGGAGCAGCTGCCACATCAAACCCCAAACAATGTGTTCCTGTGGAGGATGAGAACCAACCGTGCCAGCACAAGATCTGAGTTTTATTTCCATTTCTAGCACCCACATTTGCCTTCCAGTGCCATACATGATGTGGGATCCCCTCAGTGCTGGCAGGAGAACCAATTACTGCCCCTCAGCAGCTTGATAAAAATGTGCCATAACAACAAAACTGGCATTTCCAGATCCACAGTGTCATTATTTTATTTTTCACCCCACCCCTGATCTACCTGGTGAATCCCATGTCCCACAGCTCTGGCACGAAACCACCTCACAGTGAGCAAAGTGAAGAACCTGCCACAAGTGTGAATAATTCACTGTTCAACTCCCTTGGGCACATCTAAAATGGTCTGAGTAAAAGATTCTGGCAACATCTGGCCTCAAGTAAGCAAATGAAAGAACTCCATCAGCAGCTTTTCCCCTTGCTCTTGGAATCCTCTTGCTTAGAGGAGCAGTAAGTTGTTTTACATTTTGTACAGCACTGAGCTGTAGCAAAATAAACCCCTCTGAGATTTCTCATTTTTAAACTTACAGACTCTTTGAACAAGTGAGAAGTGAAGTAACCAGCTGCTGCTGCTGCTGCTAGACAAGTAACATTTGCAACATTTTTAATTTCACACACACAAAAAAATTGCATTTGGTCTTACTTAGACCAAAATAAAAAAATTAATCTGCTTTACTGTAAGCTTTTGCATATGTGCCAGTTTTGCAGAGGCAACATTTGGCTGCCAGACCACGACATAATATTCTGAAATACAATTTGGGCTGCTCCTCTCAGGACATTGCCATGGCCATTAGAACAGGCAGTTCCAGTGGCTCTGTGATCAGCCACCCTTGGTCACTAACACAGGGTTTCATTCCACCAAAGTTCCTCTTTTCCAGGAAATGGAATTGCTCCCAAACTTGCTGTGGTAGCAATCAGAATTATTAGGGATTTATTAGAGCACTGCATTTACAGGATAGAAAAATACAGGAAAGCCTGGAAAAAATACAGTTGAAAAACTCTGAAGAAGAAATTACAGCTTCCAGAAGACTTGGCATTTTATAAGACTTAAAGCACTTAAAATAAATAAATTAAATTTATATCTAATTCATTCTAAACTCCTTTCAGTCCTGTCATGGAAAATTGCAGGGATTTAGCTTTAAAATGTTATTTTTATTTAACCCAAATATTATAAATTGTATTAAGAGTACAAATCAAAGCCGTAAGTACTTAATACCAGCTTGACTTTTTACATGCCAAAGTGAAATTTCCAAATACAAAACAAAATCCCCACCAACCCTAAGAACAACAACAATGTACTTAAAATGTGAAGAATTCTTGGGTTTTCTATCAGCAGATGGGAAATGGTAACAAGAAAAAATTTCAAAAAAACACATTTAAAAAAAATGCATGGCCAAAATCCACTGGGGAGATCAATGAGAAATGATATGAGCCTCCAAAATCTCAGACTTTCCCTTTTTACCCTGTGACTTTCCCTTTTTACTCTGTTATTTTCCCTTTTTACGCTGTGACTGCAGCACACTGAGCTCTGCCTTTCACCACTGAACTGGAGATTATGTAAAGAAAACACAGTAAAACCTACACTGAAGTTTTCCTGTGGATACTTTAATTATGAGATGACAAGAAAATATATCAAGTGGTGACAGTGAAAAAAAATATACTCTATAGTTCATAAAATAAACTGAAGGTAGAAAATTTGTGAGAAAAATAATTATTTTGAATAGATTATGTGAAGTGTTTGGGGGATTTTTTTCCAACAGAAATTTTTGAAAATTTGAATGTAATGATTCTGTATGTGATTACACACTCAGAAAAGGATAAATCTGCAATTTTACTTGACAGAAAATGCACTCAAAATGCATTTCATACTGTAGCAATGACAGAGCCTGGAAATCCATGTAAGGATGGATTTCTGATACAATCACATCTTGTTTCCTGGCTGAGTGTAATCCATAAAATTCACACATGGAGCTAACAGGGGCTGACCAGGGCTCCATCCAGCTGCAGAAGCCATCTCACACCACACAGACACAGCTGAAGGATGTAACCCCACAGCCCAGGAACAATTATACCCCACAGAGGACAGGGAACAGCCTGTGGGTGTGGGCACAGCATGGACAACAGCAGGATGGGTGCATTTCCTAGGCCACACTTGTTACAATTCTCCTCATCAAACAATCTACATTAATGAAATTTTGTGCAAGAGCGCGCTCAAGAATAAAATTAGGAACTAACTAAATGTGCACTTTTTTGTAAAAACTAAGAAAGGATTTTTTTAGTTTAAAAAAAAAATAAATAAATGAGATATTTAGCATACTTTGAGAGTGACCTACAGCCTCTTGCTTTCCTCCACAGGATTTTGGCCCAAGTGTTTTCCAACATGCAGAACACAATGCCATGCTCCCTGTTCCTGGGATCTGTTTAAGGGAATGCTCACAACCTATTCCAGAGAGGGGCAAGGATAAAAAAATGAATCTTGCCTGGCAGCACTCAAGTGCAAGTGGGAAAGAAAAAAAAAAGCCAACAAACCAGCAATTCATTTACTTTTAAGGGTTCCATACCAGATATAGTGTCTTGTATTAGGAAAAAATTATTTACTGCCCAATTATTTACTCCCCTAATAAATTATTTGCCCCATCCCTGGAAGTGTCCAACACCAGCTTGGATATTAGGGCTTGGAGCAACCTGGATTTTGGAAGGTGTCCCTGCCCATGGCAGGGGGCTGGAACAAGATGAGTTTTTAGGTCTCTTCCAATTCAAATAATTCTGGGATTCTCCCTCCCTAAACCACACCATTTACTCAGACAAAACTGCAAAAAGAGACTAAAACTTCAGCAGCAGCAGATTAAAAAAATAAACCAATACTGCGACCTGTCTACAAAATTCCACTACATATCACCATTTAAGAAAATATTTAATAAATTATATATTTTAAAGATAGCAATAAGCTATACAGAGAATTATCACAAGAATATGCTAACTACTCATATTGTTATATTGTTAATTGACCAACTCCGGCGTGGTGGGAGCGAAGGAAAGCCAAGGGCTGCTCCATGAGAGCTGGGACACGCGGCTCAGCAAGACTCGGGGATAAAACCAGCGCTTGATTTATTATTGTTTACACACATCCCCAGCAGGGCCTCTGGCCAGTGTCAAGTCTCAGCCCCTAATTGCGGCCGCGTAAACAGCCGGCAGCCCCGGGCCCGGCTGCGGGGAAGGTGTCAGCTCGCAGCCCGGCCGGGAGAGCGCGGGGTCACGGCGAAACGGAGCCGGGAGCGAGGGACAAACCCGGCCGGGCCCCGCTCGCTGTGACCGGGAGGCGGGCGGAGCATCCCGCAAAGCGAGGGGACATCCCCCAAAACGGGGAGACATCCCCCAAAGCGGGGGGACATCCCCCAAAACGGGGAGACAGCCCCCAAAACGGGGAGACACCTCCGGCTCCCCCCGGGCAGGGCAGGTGTGCCGGGGCAGCGGGATGGCAGCAGGGAGAGGAGCAGAGCGGGGAGCAGCAGCTGCGGCCCCGGAGCGCCCCCCGTTTCCCCCCCGCCTCCGAGGAGCGGCCGGCACGGCGCTGCCCCTTTAAGCACCGCGTCGCCTCCTCTCCCTCCTTCCCTCCCTCTCTGCCTCCTTCCCCCCCCATCCCATCGCCCCCATCTCCTTCCTCCTCCTCTTCCTCCTCCTCCTCCTCCGCGCGGACCCGCGCGCGCTCCCGCGTCCCCTCCCCGCGCGCGCCCCCGCCGGGACACAACGGGCGCACGGCGGCGGTTCCAGAACCTTCCTCGCTTCGCTCCCCCCCCCACACCCCTCCCCGCTTTTCCCCTCCTTCCCCTCCCCGCGCCCGCCACCGCCCCTTAAACCCCCCGGTCCGTGCGAGCGGCGGCGGAGCGCGGGTGCCCCTTTCTCCCCTCGCCGCCGCCGCCGCCCCGCTCGCCCCTTCCCCAGCCGCTCTGCCGCTTCCCCGGTGCGGCCGTGCCCGGGCGGCGGGCGCGCCGTGATGGACGGCGGGGCTGGAGCGGGGTTTGAGTGACAGCGCTTACCTCGGGTGCCAATCTTCGTCACACTGACAAGCGGCTGCAGCAATCGGGACCCGCACCGCCGCCGCGCGCGTCACCGCGCGCCGCCGCGCCCGGCCAATCACCGCCCGCGCCGCCCCCGACGCCACGGCGCGCCTCATCAATATTCATCGCTCGGGGGCGGGGCTTGGGTGCACCGCCCCTCCGCATTGGGGCCGCCCGTCTCTCCCTCATGAATATGGATGAGAGGGCGGGGAAAGCCGTGAGGGTGAGGCCACGCCCCTCGCCGTGTGTGAGGCGGGGGGGTGAAACCACTGCTAGGCGTGGGGGGAGGAGGGAGGTACCAAGTGGCTTCGCCATGAGGGGAACGGCGGCGGTCGGGTTTGCGCCGCGTTCCCTCGGGCAGCGCTTGGTGCTCGCCCTGGGGTCTCCTCAGGGCGCTGCTCCCCGGGCTTGGGGGAGTCCCTTGCCTCGGCTGTTGGAGCTGCGAGCCCCCGCGCCTTGTGGAGTGCCCCCGGGAGCCGCCCCCCGGGGAGCCCCGAGCGCTGGAGGCTCCTCACAGGCTGTCCCAGGAACTTCTCCTGCGGCCTGTGTGGGGTGAAACTGCCCGGCTGAGGCTTGCGACCCTTCCAGCCCCAAAGCTGCGCCCCCCGTTCTCCCCAAACCCCCGAACTGCGGGGTCTGAGTGAGGGCGGAGCTGCGCTGTCCCTCAGGATCCTGCCCGCGGATCGGGCGCTGCTCGGGTCCTGCCATGCCCTGAAATAAAGATGCTGACCACACATCGGGTTTTTTCTACGGAAACTCCGCTTGGGAGGAGCCGCTGTTGTCACAGCTTCTTCCCCCATGAGTTACCTCTGTTAAATATTCCCCCTTTTCCCAAACCATTCCTATACAAATGGCAGGAATGTGCTTTCAGGAGGATGCCCTATGGCTTGGCCATTTTGCTGGTGGGATATTTAAAAAGAGACTGCTGTGCAAAAGGGCTGGGATGCCTTTGAGTCATGCATGTCACAGGTGATGGATCTGTCATCTCCACCTTGTTCCTCATTCTCAAGGCTTCTGAAGGATCATCCCCACATCACCTCGCTGGCTTTGAGAGCAGAGGTTTACAAGGGGAGAAAGAAAGTGACACATAAAAAGCAAATCTCATATTAGGGAGCTCTGTTTAAACCCAAAGCAGTTTTGCTTTCAGGTCTTGTACTCCCTCTGCAAAGCCGCCACTGGGAATCCACTTGATTATCCTGTTCCCATTAAACTGGGAATACCCTACATTTGTTCATGGTCCATGTCTCTCTCCCTGGTTTAACAGTAGCAAATCAACTGGGTT
Organism: Melospiza georgiana; assembly: GCF_028018845.1. Classification (NCBI taxonomy): domain Eukaryota; kingdom Metazoa; phylum Chordata; class Aves; order Passeriformes; family Passerellidae; genus Melospiza; species Melospiza georgiana. The sequence continues at coordinate 115,365,488 of NC_080431.1, forward strand.
TTTTTGGTTTTACATAACACTTTCCTGGGCTAGGCCACTTTTTAAAGATCTGGCTAATAGTTTGGCAATAGGAACAGCTACTTAAATGTTCCTGCAAGCCAGGTCTGCCCTCAGTCGCCTGCACGTCACTACTGTGTCCAGCCAACACAGTTGCTTCAGGAATCTTGTCACCCTGTCCACACTGCCACCATTTGTCCACTGACAAAACAGTTGCTCCATGCCCTTGCCAGACTGCCTGGAGCCTTCTCAGGGTTCCTTTTCCATTGCCATTTCCCCCCGCACATTCAGAAACATGTGGACATAGTGCTTGTGAGCAGAGAGGGAACTCCTGCACCAAGCAGAGAGGGTGGAACTGAGCTGTGCTAATCCAGGGTGCTCAGATGGGTAAATTGTGGCTCAATCTCAATGGGAATGATTTATTTAAACAAGATTAGGGAAAAAAACCCCAAAAAAACAACAAACTCAACCAACTCTTAGTTTGTCTCATTCACAGGAGAATCTCTGTTTCCGCTCCTGTGCTGTGTAACTGCACCTCTCATACAGTTCCTGTGGCCAGGTTGGCTGCTCCTACCACAAGTTTCAGCTCTCATTATCCCTGACACATTCATTAGTGACACATTCACTAAACAGTGCTTAAAATTAACTGCTTCCCATGTCCAGACCTGCCTCTTCTTCAAATTTGATTCTCCCTGCAACCCCTTTGTTCTCCTTCTGCCTTGCCTGCACTTCTTTGGATGGGAGTTCACTGATTTCTTCTGAGAGCGAACAGATTAAATTAAAACTAATTTAGTTTCTGTTTAATCTCTCCTCCCAGTGATCTTCAAAGCCTTTCTTGATGCCTTTCCCAACTTGAATTTTCTTTTCTCCTCCTGCTTCCTTTTGCTTTTCCTTCCCTTCCTGACTTTCTATTCCTTAGCTCCCCCCTCATGCACAACAGGTGTAGAAATTCCTCATCTGCTGTTCCCCCTCACCCCAGTAATCCCATATTTTTTTGCCTTTGTAGTTAAAGTTACTCCATCCATTACTCTCCTCAGCTTTTTACTCTTTATGTGATTTCACTAGATGTTTAACTCCCTTGAAATTAAAGCTTGTTATCAGAATGAAGAAATCCTGGTTCCCCACACATCTGGGCCTCATGGTTTGTTAAACTTTAGGGTGTAAGGTACAAGTTTTAACTGAAATCTCTTCCAAAGTTGTGATTTATTTAAGATTTCTCTTTAGCCAGTGCATGCTGTTGCCCAAAAGTTCCTGCTGCAGATTTTCCATGATTAGGGGAGAACATGATACATCCTCCCTGCTCCACAACTTATTTTCATGAAAGTCACAGGAACTAAATTATTCTGTCAGATTTAATCCTGTCTGGAGTAAGCCAGTAGATTCAAACATTATTAAATAACATGGATACACCCTCAGATATACCTCTGCCTACATGACAGGACCATATAAACCTCGTTCCCACAAGAAAATAACCCCAAAATCACTCCTGATCAAACTTGTGACTTCCAGCTCACTGAAAGCTCTGATCCCACTCACTGTCAAGAGGTCCCTGCTTTTCAATTTGTCTTCAGTCATCTCTGATACAGCTTCAGCAGGCTTAGTTTTTAAAGGTTACGCTTAATTTTTAAAATATCACAGCTGAAATGGCTCCAGGAGATGAAGATTTAAGAAAAGCTCTAAAAATTATAGGACCCTTGAGAGAAGTCGATAATTTGGAAAGCAGGAGCAGCAGAAGAAGAATGAAGAAATAACTGAGATGAATTATGATGATCCAAAAGCAAACAACAAAAAATTCCAACAAAACGAAACAGAAAGAGAAAGTACAGGTGCCTTTTCTTTCTGTTTCTTTTTGTCCAAACAAACAATGTTGTCCCTTATCAGTTCTGCAGAAGAACAAGGATCCAGTCCATGGGATGGAGGACAGCACTCCTGAGGGAATTCTCCATACTACAACTCTTGTAAGGATTATTACACAGCTGATGAGGTTTTGTGCTCAGAGCTCCCATTGGTATGGGTGCACTCACTTCAATGCAGTGCTGAGAGGGCTGCTTTTCTTTCTAAAAAAGCAAAAGCCACATGCCAGGGTGAATTAAATGTCACTTTAATACTTTGTAATAGCAAATTACAAATACATAAAAATGGGGTTTGGCAATATTCAAGCAAATAACACTCAGGTTCTCTAACTTCTGTTACCTTCTTCACATTGTACATATTAAATGGAATTATTATAAGTATATCTCATTATTTGAAGCACACCCAGATAGGTTTGTGGGGTCAGGACCTTGCCTGACTACTCAGAACATCCCCCAATATGTAAGAGCACTCCTCACAGCTGGCACAAATAATTGCACACACTGAGCTACTGAGGTCCTGCCTCATCAAATGAGACAAGCACTTTCCCAAATCTCTTCTCTTAAACACACTTTCAGTATCTATTTAGGCACAGTAGGATTGTGTAAGTGTATTGGAGGGGCAAAACTCTATCCTACATACAACTGCTAGAGGAATTAAGCTCACTCTGACATCCTTCAGCAATTACCAAGCTATGAATATTACAACTGTGTGCAAAACATAACATTCACCTGCATTTAACCTGTTCAGATCACTTCTCATGCCTCTCGACTGTGTACTGGCAACTCTTTCATAATTAAGCTTTCAAAGGCAACATTTACATAAGGTGAAGGATGGGCTTCCATGCAGGTGGCAGTAATCTGTACTCATAACTTGTGGAATAAAGCCTGTAATTGCAGTGATAAGACTGGAATACTCTAAAGAGAACAGGCTTTCCCCCAGATTTCCATAAAAATCAGGTGAGTTTTTAAGTGTTGATCTCCTGACAATGGGAGGCCTCTGCAGAAAACCAGTTTCTCCTTTCGTCATTCCAAGGGAATAAGAGGATGTAGTAAGACATGGCAACAGCTTAGATGTCCTCTGGCTGTTTGGAGAGCATTCCCAAGAGCAGCCTTGGTGTGCCCTGTGTGCAGGCACAGCACATTCACAGCTGCAGCCACAACTTTACGTGCTACAGGAGGAGCCTGGAAAAAACGTGTGACTTACTTTATGGTGGATACAGCTTTTAAGATCTTAAAGCTGAAATTAATGAGTTAACTCAGTCTAAATAAATGCTCTTGCTTGAACTAGATCATGGAGATCTGTGTAACTCGGCTGGGAACACTCCCTCTGGAGAAATTAGGAGCTCGTGTCCCGCAGCAGGACTTGGGCTCAGACCAAGAGCTGGCACTGCAGTGCAGCACTGCTGCAAGGAGTTTCTGTGCAGGCACCAGGGATGCCATCCTTTGAATCAGCTGTGTTATATCAGGCTTATATTTTTTCTACTCTGTTCAGTAGAAAAACCAACCTACTTACAGCCTCCTAAAACAAAAGGAAAAATTAGAAATGTCTTATTCAATATTTCTCCTCATGTTAAATCAAATTTGAATTTTCCAGAGCTGTACATTAGCTGAATCACTGGCTGCACACTACTCACTCCATCTGTTTATATGGTTGAGTCACTGCATTACCAATATTTTAACACGTTACTTGGAAAGAATTTTGGGCGATCTGGAGGACAACCCCCCAGAGCTCTGTAAGATAATGTTCCCTTCTCTGGGCTCTGTAGCACCATGCTCTACTCAATGCTCCCTTTCTGCTACCAGAAGGATGTTAATTGGAACAAATGGCTATTTTAGGAATAAAAGCACAGCTTCCACTTAAAAGCTGAAGATTGAGCTGTGCTGTAGAAATCCACTGTCACCTCCCTGTGTGCCATGTCTTGCCCTGGGAACTGTGCAAGGAGTGTCATGGTGATGGAACAAACATCTTTCACAACCCAGCATATCTTTTTTCCACTCGAGATACTACAAACAGGTTCTTTTCTGAGGGCAAAT